>NC_052317.1:25920074-26287955 GCF_016432855.1 Salvelinus namaycush | reverse complement strand
CTCCTATCCTCTACACTCCTCTCCTCTCCTCTCCTCTCCTCCTCCTCTCCTCTCCTCTCCTCTCCTCTCCTCTCCTCTCCTCTCCTCTCCTCCTATACTCTCTCCTCTCCTCTATACTCCTCTCTCCTCCTCTCCTCTCCTCTATACTCCTCTCCTCTCCTCTCCTATTCTCCTCTCTATCCTCTACACTCCTTTACACTCCTCTCCTTCTCCTCTCCTCTCCTCTCCTCCTCCTTCCTCTCCTCTCCACTCCTCCCTCTCCTCTCCTCTCCTCTCCTCTTCTCCTCTACACTCCTCTACACTCCTCTACACTCCTCTACACTCCTCTACACTCCTCTCCTCTATACTCCTCTCCTATCCTCTACACTCCTCTCCTCTCCACTCCTCTCCTCTCCTCTATACTCCTCTCCTAATCCTCTACACTCCTCTCCTCTCCTCTATTTACTCCTCTCCTCTCCTCTCCTCTCCTCTCCTCTCCTCTCCTCTCCTCTCCTCTCCTCTCCTCTCCTCTCCTCTATACTCCTCTCCTCTCCTCTCCTCTCCTCTCCCTCTCCTCTATACTCCTCTCCTCTCCTCTATACTCCTCTCCTCTCCTCTCCCTCTCCTCTCCTCTATACTCCTCTCCTCTCCTCTATACTCCTCTCCTATCCTCTACACTCTTTACACTCCTCTACACTCCTCTCCTCTCCTCTCCTCTCCTCTCCTCTCCTCTCCTCTCCTCTCCTCTCCTCTCCTCTCCTCTCCTCTATACTCCTCTCCTCTCCTCTATACTCCTTCCTCTATACTCCTCTCCTCTCCTCCTCCTCTCCTCTCCTCTCCTCTCCTCTCCTCTCCTCTCCTCTCCTCTCCTCTCCTCTATACTCCTCTCCTCTCCTCTATACTCCTCTACACTCCTCTACACTCCTCTCCTCTCCTCTCCTCTCCTCTCCTCTCCTCTCCTCTCCTCTCCTCTCCTCTCCTCTCCTCTCCTCTCCTCTATACTCCTCTCCTCTCCTCTATACTCCTTCCTCTATACTCCTCTCCTCTCTCTCCTCTCCTCTCCTCTCCTCTCCTCTCCTCTCCTCTCCTCTCCTCTCCTCTCCTCTCCTCTCCTCTCCTCTATACTCCTCTCCTCTCCTCTATACTCCTCTACACTCCTCTACACTCCTCTACACTCCTCTCCTCTCCTCTCCTCTCCCTCTCCTCTCCTCTCCTCTCCTCTCCTCTATACTCCTCTCCTCTATACTCCTCTCCTCTCCTCTATACTCCTTCCTCTATACTCCTCTCCTCTCCTCTCCTCTCCTCTCCTCTCCTCTCCTCTCCTCTCCTCTCCTCTCCTCTCCTCTCCTCTCCTCTCCTCTCCTCTCCTCTCCTCTCCTCTATACTCCTCTCCTATCCTCTATACTCCTCTCCTATCCTCTACACTCCTCTACACTCCTCTCCTCTCCTCTACACTCCTCTCCTCTACACTCCTCTCCTCTCCTCCTCTCCTCTCCTATGTTTTTCTCCCAGGTGGGCTGCATGCCGTGGCTGTGGGGTAGTGCCCACCACTCCAACAGCTCCATCGTCAACATGGATACAGCAGGCCCGCTACGAAGCTTCAACCGTACTTTGATGGAGCTGCCGTGCGACGGTGCCCGCTACGCGTTCTTGTCATGCGTTGTGGTCACGCTGACACTGGCGCTCTTCCTGCGCGTATCCTGGATGCCAAAGATGGCACTGTTGCTCCTCCTGGGGGTGCTGTATGTCACTGTGCTGGAGCTCAGCGGATTCAGACGCACCGCGAGGTAAGAGAGAAGACAGAACATACACACACACTGTCGGGTGAAAGAGAGGATACACACATTTACTAGAGATGTGTATCTTTCCCTTTCAAGATGATTCGATACGTATCTAGATACATGGGCTCCGATACGATACAGGAACAATGCATTTTAGTTGGAAATGATTCGGTGCGATTCAGTTTGATTTTTAATTTTACATTTTTTTTTAATTTCACCTTTATTTAACCAGGTAGGCTAGTTGAGAACAAGTTCTCATTTGCAACTAAGACCTGGCCAAGATAAAGCATAGCAATTCGACACATACAACAACACAGAGTTACACATGGAATAAACTAAACATAGTCAATAATACAGTAGAACAAAAGAAGTTTATATACAGAGAGTGCAAATGAGGTAAGATAAGGGAATTAAGGCAATAAATAGGCCATGGTGGCGAAGTAATTACAATACAGCAATTAAACACTGGAATGGTAGATGTGCAGAAGATGAATGTGCAAGTAGGGATACTGGGGTGCAAAGGAGCAAGATAAATAAATAAATACAGTATTGAGGTAGGTAGATGAGGTAGGTAGATAGATGGGCTGTTTACAGATGGGCTATGTACAGGTGCAGTGATCTGTGAGCTGCTCTGACAGCTGGTGCTTAAAGCTAGTGAGGGAGATATGAGTCTCCAGCTTCAGAGATTTTTGCAGTTCGTTCCAGTCATTGGCAGCAGAGAACTGGAAGGAAAGACGACCAAAGGAGGAATTGGCTTTGGGTGTGACCAGTGAGATGTACCTGCTGGAGCGCGTGCTACGAGTGGGTGCTGCTATGGTGACCAGTGAGCTGAGATAAGGCGGGGCTTTACCTAGCAGAGACTTGTAGATGACCTGGAGCCAGTGGGTTTGGCGACAAGTATGAAGCGAGGGCCAACCAACGAGAGCGTACAGGTCACAATGGTGGGTAGTGTTTGGGGCTTTGGTGACAAAATGGATGGCACTGTGATAGACTGCATCCAGTTTGTTGAGTAGAGTGTTAGAGGCTATTTTATAGATGACATCACCAAAGTCGAGGATCGGTAGGATGGTCAGTTTTACGAGGGTATGTTTGGCAGCATGAGTGAAGGAGGCTTTGTTGCGATATAGGAAGCCGATTCTAGATTTAATTTTGGATTGGAGATGCTTAATGTGAGTCTGGACCAGACACCTAGGTATTTGTAGTTGTCCACGTATTCTAAGTGAGAGCCGTCCAGAGTAGTGATGCTGGACGGGCGAGCAGGTGCGGGCAGTGATCGATTGAATAGCATGCATTTAGTTTTACTTGCGTTTAAGAGCAGTTGGAGGCCACGGAAGGAGAGTTGTATGGCATTGAAGCTCGTCTGGAGGTTAGTTAACACAGTGTCCAAAGATTCAAGAACGATTCGATGCAATTTGTTGTTGCATAAACACATTCATTTTCCATTCTCCATATAAAAATTATCATATAAACAGATTTTCTTTAAGCAAAACTACCAAAACGATTGCTGATGGTGAACCTGAACAATCAAAATAAAATCAATTGTAAGCCACGTTAAGCAGGTGGGATATAGCCACATGAGAGTTGGGTCTCCATTAGTCTCCAATAACCTATCAATTGACATGGGTTGTCACATAACTAATAAAGCCTAATACCACACAAGCCATTTTAGCATTTGAATGCTGAAGGTGCCGTTCAGATTTGCTAAATCAGAAACAGGCCGCCTACCTCCTCGCGTTGGTCAGTGCGCGAAGCTGGCACAGTGCACAGTTTGACCAGGCTACTGATATTACATAGGGTTGTTCTCGGCATTTAAAATGACATGTAGATCAATGACTGTCAACACAGTCAACACAACACACTGAAGAAGAGGACGCATCAGTTGGTCTATCCACATCTCCCCACTTCCCCTATTAATTTATGATGTGGTACAGTCTTACTGTGTACCTACTTATATTGCTGACTTCTCTGTTGGTTTGTCCAACAGTGATGGGGTCCATAGTGTTATTTCTCTGTGGGGGTGGAGGGGTGTCTTCCCATGTACTTAAACTCCCCTTTTAATGAATAATGTGGTACAGTCCTTTTGTATATGTTGCTGATGTCTCTATTGGTTTGTCCCACAGTGGGGGGTCTAATCTCCAGATCCGGGGCTATGAGCCCATCCTATCCCTGCTGCTGTTCACCAGTGCCCTGGCCCTCCACTCCAGACAACTGGACCTCAAACTACGACTGGACTTCCTTTGGGCCACACAGGTGTGTGTTTCTGTGTGTGTCACTGTGTGTAACAGCCAGTGCCAGGCTATTGGCTGTTAAAGCTGCGGGCAGAGTGGTGGTGTCTGATATTGGAATGTTGGTTAGGATAGGACAACGATGGGTCTCTAGTAGGGGCTGGCTTTAGGTTTGGACCATAGAGATCCTATTACATTGCTATATAATATTATAATTCTAATTCTATGGTTTGGAACTTATAGCTATTGGTTCTACCTAGTGCTCCTTGTCCATAACGTCAGGCTAACACAGCGCCTCAGTCCTGTAGTACATTTAGAGCTTTTACTGACACCTTGTGGTAAGAACTTCGAATTTCAGGCTTGAGTTGTACTGTGGGTTGAATATAATGTTCCAGTTTTATTCAAATTAGTATATGGCATTTGTTCGTGCGTGGGTGCGTGCGTGCGTGCGTGTGTGCGTTGTCAGGCAGAGGAGGAGAGGGATGGCATGGAGAAGGTCAAGCTGGACAACAGGCGGATTCTTTTCAACCTGCTTCCTGCTCACGTGGCTCAACACTTCCTCTTGTCCAACCCCAGAAACATGGTGAGTCCTATGGACGGACGGACGGACAGGCGGATAGACGGACAGACAGACAGAGGCAGGCAGACAGACAGACAGCATTGATGTTTCATAAAGGATATAACCCCTCAAAGTCTAATAGGATTATTGATATCTTGTCATACAGTGAATTCGGAAAATATTCAGACCCCTTCCCTTCATCCACATTTTGTTACATTGCAGCCTTATTCTAAAATGCATTAAATCATTGTTTTCCTCATCAATCTACACACAACACACCAAAATGACAAAGCGAAAACAGGTTTTTAGAAATGTTTGAAAATGTATTAAAAATAAAAAATAAAAAATACCTTATTTACATAAGTATTCAGACCCTTTGCTATGAGACTCGAAATTGAGTTCAGGTGCATCCTGTTTCCACTGATCATCCTTGAGATGTTTCTACAACTTGATTGGAGTCCACCTGTGGTAAATTCAATTGATTGGAAAATTCAATTGATTGCATGTCAGTGCTAAAATTAAGCCATGAGGTTCAAGGAATTGTCCATAGAGCTCAGAAAGATAATTATGTTGATGCACAGATCTGGTGAACGGTACCCAAAAATGTCTGCAGCATTGAAGGTCCCCAAGAACACAGTGGCCTCCATCATTATTAAATGGAAGAAGTTTGGAACCACCAAGACTCTCCTAGAGCTGGCCGGCTGGCCAAACTGAGCAATCGGAGAGAAGGGCCTTAGTGAGGGAGGTTTACCAAGAACCGATGGTCACTCTGACAGAGCTCCAGAGTTCCTCTGTGGAGATGGGAGAACCTTCCAGATGGACATCCATCTCTGCAGCACTCCACAAATCAGGCCTTTATAGTAGTGGCCAGACGGCAGTCACTCCTCAGTAAAAGACACATGACAGCCCGCTTGGAGTTTGCCAAAAGGCACCTAAAGTATTCAGACCATGGGAAACAAGATTCTCTGATCTGATGAAACCAAGATTGAACTTTTTGGCCTGAATGCCAAGCGTCACGTCTGGAGGAAACCTGGCACCATCCCTACGGTGAAGCATGTTGGTGGCAGCATCATGATGTGTGGATGTTTTTCAGCAGCAGGGATTGGGAGACTAGTCAGGCTTGAGCGAAAGATGAAAGGAGCAAAGTACAGAGAGATCTTTGATAAAACCTGCTCCAGAGAGCTCAGGAACTTAGACTGGGATGAAGGTTTACCTTCCAACAGGACATCGACCCTAAGCACACAGACAAGACAACACAAAAGTGTCTTCATGACAAGTCTCGGAATGTCTGTAATCGCTGCCAAAGGTGCTTCAACAAAGTACTGAGTAACGGGTCTGAATACATATGTAAATCTAATATTTCAGTTTTTTATTTGTAATAGATTTGCAAACATTTCTAAAAACCTGTTTTTGCTTTGTCATTATGGGGTATTTTGTGTAGATTGATGAGGAGGAAAAATTATTGAATCAATTTTATAATAAGGCTGTAACGTAACAAAATGTTGAAAAAAGTCAAGTACAGTGCGAATGCACTGTATGTATGGCCTAAGGGTGATTATCTGTTCTCCTATAGGATCTGTATTACCAGTCCTATGCCCAAGTTGGAGTGCTGTTTGCTTCCATCCCCAACTTCAATGACTTCTACATTGAGCTGGATGGGAACAACATGGGAGTAGAGTGTCTGAGACTACTCAATGAAATCATCGCTGATTTTGACGAGGTGAGGCCCTTTCGGCTGCTACAGTTAACTTAACTGGGAGAATGTGTTCTATTCTTCTGTGTATGGCTGTGAATCTTGTTTATTTTTCCTCAGCTCATGGATAAAGAATGCTATAAGGACATTGAGAAGATCAAAACCATAGGCAGCACCTATATGGCAGCTGTGGGTCTAGTCCCCACCATCGGAACAAAGGTGTGTGTGTGTGTGTGTGTGTGTGTGTGTGTGTGTGTGTGTGTGTGTGTGTGTGTGTGTGTGTGTGTGTGTGTGTGTGTGTGTGTGTGTGTGTGTGTGTGTGTGTGTGTGCTTGCGCATGTTTAATAAATAAATAAAAATATGAATATAACAAGGACAATGAATGAATGTGATTATGACATATAGTATATATATTTTTACTTCCTTTCTACAGGACAAAAGATCTGTCTATGATCACCTGAGCACAGTTGCAGACTATGCTATTGAGATGTTTGATGTGCTGGATGAAATCAACTACCAGTCATACAACGACTTTGTCTTGAGAGTGGGTATCAACGTGGGTCCGGTGGTGGCGGGTGTGATCGGGGCCAGGAGGCCTCAGTATGATATCTGGGGGAACACAGTGAACGTGGCCAGTCGCATGGACAGCACCGGAGTCCCTGGCAAGATACAGGTACCGTATTAAATTAGGAGTTATGTTTGAGGCTTGAGGATTGGCCCGGAGTAGATTGGTGTTGGTGAGTAAATCTCATTGTATGACAGTGGTTTAATCTCTCTCTCCCTCTCCCTCCCTGTCTCTCTCTTTCTCTCGCGCTCCCTCCTTTCCTCCCCCAGGTAACAGAGGATGTGTACCGTATCCTGGGGGATAACTATGACCTGGTGTGCCGGGGGAAGGTCAGCGTGAAGGGTAAGGGTGAGATGCTCACCTATTTCCTGGAGGGCAAGGTCCACAGCGCGGGCTGCGCCACCACCTCCTCCGTGGTGCGCTCTGCCAGCCTGAACCGCCGCGCCCACTCCTGCGGCAAGGCCAGCGTTCCCACCAAACTGGGCAGTGTCAACTCTGTCGCCAGCTTCACAGTTCGAGCCAGCATGGTTAGCCTCGGTGGCACGGGTAACAGCAGCTCTAGCCCCAGTGTCAGTGTCAGCATCCACCCCATGCCATGCTTGCCCTCACCCTGCGTGCCCACTCTGGGAGAGGAGGATGAAGAAGAGGAGACAGATTTAGATGTGGGAGGAGTGGTGGTGGAACGGGTGAAAGAATTGGCGGTGTAGGGAGGTGGAGAGAAGAAGTGCCGCACTGTTGTAAACTTGAGTTCCAGACCTCCCCGTCCTGGGTTATCACATCCGTCAGGAGTCACTGGGGGTTCCACTAAAGACTGAACCAAGGTCTCCTGTGGGTAAATGGTACACTGGGATACTGGGACAGCCCACTGCACAATGGAGGGATGCTCATCGAGGAGTTACCTGTCTCTGAGGATGGTCAGACTGGACAACTGGACAATCACACCTAGGATGGCCGCACGGATAAAATCATGCAGACTTGATTGAGTTTGTTGTTACATAAATAGTGACTTGCCACTGTTTGCAACCAAACACAATCAACTGAAGAATTCCGGCTTCCAGCATTGGAATATCAGGCTCCTGGTGACATGACCAGGAGTGTGAGTGAGTGTGGCAGCCAGGTGATAGTGTGTCATCCCTCTGTGTGTGAACACTCCCAACAGGGGGACATGCACAAAGCACAGCCCAGTATTATCCACATAAAAAGACGGAACTTTTTATGTCTTCTTCTCTGATTATGCCAAGGATTCATTCCATCCTTCAAGGTGTAATAGGCTATTTTTCGTGTACTGTAAATACGGTATGCATGCAAATGTGTATTCATACACAAGTATTTATATGTGTGTATGCATGTGGGTGTTCGACCTTAAATCTTAAATGAAATAGCACAAATACAATTTTTATACATTCAAAGAGTCCTCAACATCTCAAAAGGCTTTTGACACAACGTCTTTAGTAGTGCATGACCTGTTAGTGCTGGTCTGGACTGGTCTGGTTTCCTGTCGAGTGTAAACCAAAGCAATGAGCTCCTCTAACATCCTGTTGTTTATTACTTCGTCCTTCACAAAAGGAGCACTACTACCGTCTAGGTTTCTGGCTTTTTACAGCAAGTCATGGTCAGGGGGGTCAAACACTCAATAGTCAAGATATATGGTTTACTGCATATGACATATTTTAAGTCTCATGGATCCAAACAAATAATCATGGCTGTTTAGTAAGACTGTTTAGAACCAGAATGGTCTGGTTTTAGATAAGGGTAAGTCACGTAGTGTTACATTTCTAATGTAGGGAACCAGGTACAACACACACACAGTCAGACGTAGCTTTGTTTGCATCCATAAACTTGTCGAGTTGTGTATTGATCAAGGCTTGTTATTCGTCCATTGCTCTGCCCTGATAGAGATTATGTGTGGGGGTGTGTGTCCTGTGTCGGCTATACACGCAGCAGGCTGTAGCCAAGGCTTTGAAGGGACAGGGAGGTCGGTAAAATAGGCATTAGGTAAGGTGCGTTGGCTTTGACCCACAGAGCGATGCCCTCATCCTTGAGTCCCCGATGTGTGCTATAGAACTTTAGTTAATGCCAAACCTGGAACAGTCACTCTTACGCACAACCACCAACACATACGTATGTATGCTCGCACACACACACACACACACACACACACACACACACACACACACACACACACACACACACACACACACACACACACACACACACACACACACACACACACACACACACACACTCACACACACACACAAATAAAGCAATATTCTGCAAATACGTACAGACTTAGCAACATCTGTGGCAGCTGTAGAATCACAGTGTTTCCAACTCCCATGCTGTAGACTATGACCATTAGATAGAGAGATGACGACTTTCCCTTGATCTGCAAAAATGTAAATACATCAAGTTTCAAGTATTTTGCCTTACTTCTATAAACGCTTACAGTGATTGAAAAATGCCTTTTTAGCGCATCACTTTGATACGCAGAATTTTGTAAATAAATGACTACTACAGCTGTAAACAACGTTGTATCTTGTACAGTGTAAAGTTGGGTTATCTCAGATTTTGTAATAAACACACTTTATTGATGTACAAAATACATTTACTTTGTTGATATGCGTGTGCAAGTGTGTGATGTAGGAATTAGGCCAAGATTCAGCAATTCTGCCATTCCGAGATGTCAAGTCATGTCCTTGATGAGGTTACCCCTTGATAGGCATGTTGTTTGTCCCTCAACGAAATCTTCAAATCACCTTTCAAATCAGGACCACCATGGTCCAAGTGGATGTAGTTTACACTATATATACAAAAGTATGTGGACACCCTTTCAAATTAGTGGATTCGGCTATTTCAGCCACACCCGTTGCTGACAGGTGTATAAAATTGAGAACACATATATGCAATCTCCATAGACAAACATTGGAAGTCCTTACAGTATTCTCCCTGTACACCAAGTCAGAACCTTAGGATAAATAAAGGGGGCATATAAGCAGACCATGAAAGCTCTTACAATATTCGATGATTACGTTTCTCTAAAACAGGCTATAGGCTACATGTGCACCATCAGGTCAGAACAGTAGGCTAAGTTATGAGGGGGGAAAGGGACCAAATTATTAGGGTGAGACACATGGGCTACTAACAACTTACTACACAACATACACTTAGTATTACTTTCTTAGCTACAGTATACATATCTCCCTGGCATATTACATAATTCATGCAGCAGCATACAATACATTTTTTGACTCACCTTGAACAGGAAGGTGGTGCGGCGGTCCTTCGTGAGCAAATTTGTCATCAAACTTTGTCATCAAAGTCTGGCATTCTCTGGATTTATGGTGCTTTCAAAACAACTGGGAACTCGGAAGGTCGAATCATGATGTCCGTGATCTTTAGGTCGGAGCTCTAGAAAGAGGTCCGAGTTCCCGACTTGGAATTCCGTGTTCGATGACCGTTCAAAATGTATTTTCCCAGTCGGAGCTCGTATTTTTCAAAGTTCCCAGTTGTCTTGAACTCACTGAAGTCTGAGATTTCCCAGTTCTTAGTTTCCAGTTGTTTTGAATGGGGCAGAGTTCATACTTGATTGACAGCATGGCCAATTTATTCAACTTTTTCTGTCCGATGGTGTTGAATGTTTATCCTTTTAATTAAGTTTGGAAACGAGACCCTTAAACCCAGACTTGGACTACACACCCACTCCACTGAATAGCAGGCTAGTGATTGCTTTGCAACCACTAAATCCTTCCAAACCATTCATGGTTGATTTTGAGATTTCCAACTTGTTGTAATATGTTTATGTCCAATGGCCAATGAGCACCGATACAATTTATCTATAATTTATTTTCATATGACAAGGATTGAATAGGATTTGCCAGTAGATTGTCGACTTGATTCATGGCGATGACTGGTTTTCTAGCTTGCTAGCTAATATTTTGAAAGTATGATGTTGACATGATATCAGGGATCAAGGCAAGACCCAGATGCAGACTGTTGAAGTAACACTGTTTATTGTAGCAACAGGGGCAGGGAAAGACAGGTTGAGGCAGGCAGGGGTCGAAAATACAGGGTAGGGCAAAGGTACAGGACGGCAGGCGACTCAGGGTCAGGGACAGGCAAGGTTCAGTAATCCAGAGGTGGAGCAAAGGTACAGGACGGCAGGCAGGCTCAGGGTCAGGCAGAGAGGTCAGGCGGGTGGGTACAGGGTCAGGACAGGCAATGGTCAAAACCAGGAGGACTAGTAAAGAGAGGCTGGGAAACAATAGGAGCTGACAGGAAAAACGGTGGTAAGCTTGAACGAACTGGCAAAAACAGGCAGAACACAGGTATAAATATACAGGGGATAATAGGGAAGATGGGCGACACCTGGAGGTGGGTGGAGACAAGCACAAGGACAGGTAAAACAGATCAGGGCGTGACACATGATCAGTCCAATCAAAGCTATAGTAGATATAACGTGATTTGATGTAATTTTATCTGTGGCCAATGACCTTGAGCCTTCTTGGATGGGCACTTCTAATGTAACTCTATGGCAACACTTGAATTTTCAAGCTTTTCCCTTTGATTTTGCATTGAAGTAGTGTCCCCATGAGTGACCGAACACTGAGCCAAACTGCAACTAGAGAACATTACCAACCACTACGCTCCGTATATTCCGCTGGCTGCCCCACCACCACAGAAAGCACTGAGCTAGGCTGAAACACTTGCATTTTGGAGTTGCCTTACTCAAGAAAGGAAAAAGAGACCATGTTAGTATGCAACTTTATTAACTCAAAGATTGTTATTATTTTACATTGTTTGCAAACTGATATGTATTAATGCCAAAATAACATGTAAAACAGGCAACAACAAAAAAATTATATATATATATATATATATATACACAGTATCAGTCAAAAGTTTGGACACACCTACTCATCAAGGGGATTTCTTTATTTTTACTATTTTCTACATTGTAGAATAATAGTGAAGACATCAAAACTATGAAATAACACATATGGAATCATGTAGTAACCAAAAAAGTGTTATACAAATCAAAAGTTTACAATTGGCTCTTTCATCCCCCTCCTCTCCCCTGTAACTATTACCCAGGTCGTTGCTGTAAATGAGAACGTGTTCTCAGTCAACTTACCTGGTAAAATAACAGATAAATAAAAAATAAAATATATATTTTATATTTGAGATTCTTCAAAGTAGCCACCCTTTGCCTTGATGACAGCTTTGCACACTCTTGGCATTCTCTCAACCACCTTCATGAGGTAGTCACCTGGAATGCATTTCAATTAACAGGTGTGCCTTGTTAAAAGTTAATTTGTGGAATTTCTTTCCTTCTTAATGCGTTTGAGCAATGATGGTCAGTCAATGCGGACCATTTCAAGAACTTTTAAGTTTCTTCAGGTACAGTCGCAAAAACCATTAAGCGCTATGATCTGGCAGTCCGACAGACAAATCTGAGTTTGGCAGATGCCAGGAGAATGCTCCCTGCCCAATTGCATAGTGCCTGTAAAGTTTGGTGGAGGAGGATTAATGGTCTGGAGCTGTTTTTCATGGTTTGGGCAATGCCCCTTAGTTCCAGTGAAGGGAAATCTTAACGCTAAAGCATATAGTAACGTTCTAGACTATTCTTTGCTTCCAACTTTGCGGCAACAGTTTGGGGAAGGCCCTTTCCTTTTTCAGCATGACAATGACAAAGGAAGGTCCATACAGAAACGGTTTATCGAAATCGGTGTCAAAGAACTTGGTTGGCCTGCACAGAGCCTTGACCTCAACTCCATCGAACCCCCTCGGGATGAATTGGAATGACAACTGCGAGCCAGGCCTAATCGCCCAACATCAGTGCCCGACCTCACTAATGTTCTTGTGGCTGAAGGAAGCTAGTCCCAGCAATGTTCCAACATCTAGTGGAAAGCCTTCCCAGAAGAGTGGAGGCTGTTATAGCAGCAAATGGGGGACCAACTCCATATTAATGCCCATGATTTTGGAATGAGATTTTCGATGAGCAGGTGTCCACATACTTTTGGTCATGTAATGTATGTTCTGTCTATGAATCAGCTACTAAAAGAAAAAAACGAACTATCCTACAAAATTGCCCTCACAATATAACTGGTCCAAAGCACATCGCCCCACATCCTGTCAGTGTCTGTGATTGACTCAAAGCATATATGTTCAATGTGTTTTTCCAGCTCCATTCCTTAACCTTTGAATCAACACGGTTCTTACAATAACAACTTCCCTGCTATGCTTCAGCTGCCCAAAGTCACTGACAATGGCAAGTTTACTAAGTCTGTCTGTATTACTTTCCACAGATAAACCTAGAAATGTCACTTTTTCCCCAAATGTTGAGTGTGGGCCAATGTTTTTAAATGTTTTCCCAGTGTTGATGTGTGGTTTTTCAGGGGCTCACTCAGTGTAACAGATAAGTCAATACAGAGCTGGCCTGGCTTGCTCAACACTCCTGGTTCACCAGTCTGTTGTGGTGTTCTAGTAAGGGATCAAGGACACAGTCAACACAATTCTCTTCATGAGCTACAAATTTAAATGCTCCTGATTTCAATTGTATTGCTACTCATATCAAAACAACTAATCTACAGTAAATCATAAAAATATCAAAATGAGACGTCCTCTCCTGGTTTATTGCTCAATAGTCTGTTATATTGGAGGGTAACTAGTCCTGTAGGCTAACAGTGAAATGCTTACTTACGGGCCTTTTCCAAGAAGGCAAAAAAAAAAGCGTAGAAAAATAATAACACAAGGAATAAATACAGAATGAGTAAAGATATCTTGGCTACTGTCACGATCGTCTAATGGTGAGAGAGTGGACCAAGGCGCAGCGTGTGCAAAATACATCTCTTTATTGTGGAAGAGAGAAAAAACACGAAAACGAACACTATACACAAACTAACAAAACAACAAACGACCGTGAAGCTAAATAACGTAAGTGCACAGACAAGCAACAAACATCCAACATAGACAATTACCCACCAACACATGATGCCCATGGCTGCCTTAAATATGGCTCCCAATTAGAGACAATAAACCACAGCTGTCTCTAATTGAGAACCAATCTAGGCAGCCATCGACATACAAACACCTAGACAAGACATTGCCCCATTAAACCTACAAACCCCTAGACAAACCAAAACACATACTTCACCATGTCACACCCTGACCTAACTAAAATAATAATGAAAACAAAGATAACTAAGGCCAGGGTGTGACATAACCCCCCCCTTAAGGTGCGAACTCCGGGCGCACCAGCATAAAGTCTAGGGGAGGGTCTGGGTGGGCGTCTGTCCACGGTGGCGGCTCTGGCACTGGTCGTGGTCCCCACCCCACCATAGTCACTACCCGCTTTCGTAGCCTCCTCCAAATGACCACCCTCCAACTTAACCCCACTGGATTAAGGGGCAGCACCGGACTAAGTGGCAGCACCGGACTAAGGGGCAGTACCGGACTAAGGGGCAGCACCAGGATAAGGGGCAGCACCAGGATAAGGGGCAGCACCAGGATAAGGGGCAGCACCAGGATAAGGGGCAGCACCAGGATAAGGGGCAGCACCAGGCTAAGGGGCAGCACCGGACTAAGGGGCAGCACCGGACTGAGGGGCAGCACCGGACTGAGGGGCAGCACCGGACTGAATGGCGGATCCTGGCTGGCTGGCTCTGGCGGATCCTGGCTGGCTGGCGGATCCTGGCTGGACGGCTCTGGCGGATCCTGGCTGGACGGCTCTGGCGGATCCTGGCTGGACGGCTCTGGCGGATCCTGGCTGGACGGCTCTGGCGGATCCTGGCTGGACGGCTCTGGCGGATCCTGGCTGGACGGCTCATGGCTGGCTGACGGATCTGGCTGCTCATGGCTGGCTGACGGATCTGGCTGCTCATGGCTGGCTGACGGATCTGGCTGCTCATGGCTGGCTGACGGATCTGGCTGCTCATGGCTGGCTGACGGATCTGGCTGCTCATGGCTGGCGGAAGGCTCTGGCTGATCCTGTCTGGCGGAAGGCTCTGGCTGATCCTGTCTGGCGGAAGGCTCTGGCTGATCCTGTCTGGCGGAAGGCTCTGGCTGATCCTGTCTGGCGGAAGGCTCTGGCTGATCCTGTCTGGCGGTAGGCTCTGGCTGATCCTGTCTGGCGGAAGGCTCTGGCTGATCCTGTCTGGCGGAAGGCTCTAGCGGCTCCTGTCTGGCGGAAGGCTCTAGCGGCTCCTGTCTGGCGGAAGGCTCTAGCGGCTCCTGTCTGGCGGACGGCTCTGAAGGCTCATGGCAGACGGGCGGCTTTGCAGGCTCAGTACAGACGGGCGGCTTTGAATACTCAGTACAGACGGGCAGTTCATGCGGCGCTTGGCAGACGGACAGTTCAGACGGCGTTGGGCAGACGGGCAGTTCAGGCGCCGTTGGGCAGACGGGCAGTTCAAGCGCCGTTGGGCAGACGGGCAGTTCAGGCGCCGTTGGGCAGACGGGCAGTTCAGGCGCCGTTGGGCAGACGGCAGACTCTGGCCGGCTGAGACGCACTGTAGGCCTGGTGCGTGGTGCCGGAACTGGAGGTACCGGGCTGAGGACACGCATCTCAGGGCTAGTGCGGGGAGAAGGAACAGGGCATGCTGGACCCTGGGGACGCACATTAGGCCTAGTGCGTGGTGCCGGAACTGGTGGTACCGGGCTGAGGACATGCATCTCAGGGCTAGTGCGGGGAGCAGCAACAGGACGCACAGGACTCTGGGGACACACAGGAGGCTTGGTGCGTGGTGTAGGCACTGGTGGTAAAGGGCTGGAGACACGCACCATAGGGCTAGTGCGTGGAGGAGGCACTGGTGGTACTGGGTTGGGGCGGGGAGGTGGCGCCGGAAATACCGGACCGTGCAGGCGTACTGGCTCCCTTGAGCATTGAGCCTGCCCAACCTTACCTGGTTGTATGCTCCCCGTCGCCCGACCAGTGCGGGGAGGTGGAATAACCCGCACCGGGCTATGTAGGCGAACCGGGGACACCATGCGTAAGGCTGGTGCCATGTAAGCCGGCCCGAGGAGACGCACTGGTGACCAGATGCGTTGGGCCGGCTTCATGACATCCGGCTCAACGCTCAATCTAGCCCGGCCGATACGTGGAGCTGGAATGTACCGAACCGGGCTATGCACGCGTACAGGAGACACCATGCGCTCTACTGCGTAACACGGTGTCTGCCCGTACTCTCGCTCTCCACGGTAAGTACAGGGAGTAGGCGCAGGTCTCCTACCTGACTTCGCCACACTCCCTTTAAGGCCCCCCCCCAAGAAATTTTTGGGTAGTACTCACGGGCTTCCAGCCTTGCCTCCGTGCTGCCTCCTCATATCGCCTCCTCTCGGCTTTAGCTGCCTCCAGCTCTTCACGAGGGAGGCGATATTCTCCCGGTTGTGCCCAAGGACCCTTTCCATCCAGTATCTCCTCCCATGTCCATGAATCCTGTGTAGGTGGGTCCTGTTGCCGCTTGACACGCTGCTTGGTCCTGGATTGGTGGGTAATTCTGTCACGATCGTCTAATGGTGAGAGAGTGGACCAAGGCGCAGCGTGTGCAAAATACATCTCTTTATTGTGGAAGAGAGAAAAAACACGAAAACGAACACTATACACAAACTAACAAAACAACAAACGACCGTGAAGCTAAATAACGTAAGTGCACAGACAAGCAACAAACATCCAACATAGACAATTACCCACCAACACATGATGCCCATGGCTGCCTTAAATATGGCTCCCAATTAGAGACAATAAACCACAGCTGTCTCTAATTGAGAACCAATCTAGGCAGCCATCGACATACAAACACCTAGACAAGACATTGCCCCATTAAACCTACAAACCCCTAGACAAACCAAAACACATACTTCACCATGTCACACCCTGACCTAACTAAAATAATAATGAAAACAAAGATAACTAAGGCCAGGGTGTGACAGCTACGTACACAAGGTACCAGTACCAAGTTGAAGTGCAGGAGTATGACGTAATTGAGGTAGGCAGACTCGATAGCCTTGGTTTCTCAAATGATTGCCTCGCCTGGTTCACCAACTACTTCTCTGATAGAGTTCAGTGTGTCAAATCGGAGGGCCTGTTGTCCGGGCCTCTGGCAGTCTCTATGGGGGTGCCACAGGGTTCAATTCTTGGACCGACTCTCTTCTATGTATACATCAATGATGTCGCTCTTGCTGCTGGTGAGTCTCTGATCCACCTCTACGCAGACGACACCATTCTGTATACTTCTGGCCCTTCTTTGGACACTGTGTTAACAACCCTCCAGACAAGCTTCAATGCAATACAACTCTCCTTCCATGGCCTCCAACTGCTCTTAAATACAAGTAAAACTAAATGCATGCTCTTCAACCGATCGCTGCCTACACCTGCCCGCCCGTCCAACATCACTATTCTGGATGGTTCTGACGTAGAATATGTGGACAACTACAAATACCTAGAAGTCTGGTTAGACTGTAAACTCTCCTTCCAGACTCACATCAAACATCTCCAAACCAAAGTTAAATCTAGAATTGGCTTCCTATTTCGCAACAAAGCATCCTTCACTTATGCTGCCAAACATACCCTCGTAAAACTGACCATCCTACCGATCCTCGACTTCGGCGATGTCATTTACAAAATAGCCTCCAATACCCTACTCAATAAATTGGATGCAGTCTATCATAGTGCCATCCGTTTTGTCACCAAAGCCCCATTTACTACCCACCACTGCGACCTGTACGCTCTCGTTGGCTGGTCCTCGCTTCATACTCGTCGCCAAAGCCACTGGCTCCAGGCCATCTACAAGACCCTGCTAGGTAAAGTCCCCCCTTATCTCAGCTCGCTGGTCACCATAGCAGCACCCACCTGTAGCACGCGCTCCAGCAGGTATATCTCTCTGGTCACTCCCAAAACCAATTCCTACTTTGGCCACCTCTCCTTCCAGTTCTCTGCTGCCAATGACTGGAACGAACTACAAAAATCTCTGAAACTGGAAACACTTATCTCCCTCACTAGCTTTAAGCACCAGCTGTCAGGGCAGCTCACAGATTACTGCACCTGTACATAGCCCATCTATAATTTAGCCCAAACAACTACCTCTCCCCCTACTGTATTTATTTATTTATTTTGCTCCTTTGCACCCCATTATTTCTATCTCTACTTAGCACATTCTTCCACGGCAAATCTACCATTCCAGTGTTTTACTTGCTATATTGTATTTACTTCGCCACCATGGCCTTTTTTTAGCCTTTTCCTCCCTTATCTCACCTTATTTGCTCACATTGTATATAGACCTATTTTTCTACTGTATTATTGACTGTATGTTTGTTTTACTCCATATGTAACTGTGTTGTTGTATGTGTCGAACTGCTTTGCTTTATCTTGGCCAGGTTGCAATTGTAAATGAGAACTTGTTCTCAACTTGCCTACCTGGTTAAATAAAGGTGAAATAAGAAATAAATAAATAAAAGGTATGTAGCTACATATACTGTTGGTAGGGGTAAAGTGACTAGGCAACAGGATAGATAATAAGATAATAAGCAGTATCAAATCAAATCAAACTTTATTTGTCAAATGCACCGAATACAACAATTGTAGACCTTACCGTGAAATGCTTACTTACAAGCCCTTAACCAACAGTGCAGTTCAAGAAGAGTTAAGAAAATATTTACCAAATAAACTAAAGTAAAAAATACCGGTATCGAGTCAGCGTGCGGAGTTACAGGTTTGTTGAGGTAATTTGTACATGTAGGTAGGGGTGAAGTGACTATGCATAGATAATAAACAGCGAGTAGCACCAGTGTACAAAACAAATGGAGGGGGGTCAATGTAATAGTCCGGTGGCCAACAGTGTATGTAATGAGTCAAAAGAGTGCAATAAGGGTCAATACAGATAGTAAAATATTTAACCAAATAGCTACCCAGAGCTACCCATTTAGCAATCTATTGGCTTGGGGGTAGAAGCTGTTCAAGATCCTGATTGTTCCAGAATTGGTACATCGGCACCGCTTGCCGTGCGGTAGCAGAGAGAACAGTCGATGACTTAGGTGGCTGGAGTCTTTGACAATTATTAGGGCTTTCCTCTGACACCGCCTGGTATATATGTCCTGGATGGCAGGGAGCTCAGCCCCAGTGATGTACAGGGTCCTATGCATTACCCTCTGTAGCGCCTTGTGGTCAGATGCCAAGCAGTTGCCATACCAAGCGGTGATGCAGCCAGTCAAGATGCTCTCAATGGTGCAGTTGTATAACTTTTTGAGAATCTGAGGGCCCATGCCACATCTTTTAAGCCTCCTGACAGGGAAAAGGCATTGTCGTCCCTTCCTCACGACTGTGTTGACGTGTGTGGACCATGTTATTTCCTTACACATAGAGGAACTCAAAGCTCACGACCCGCTCCACTACAGTCCAGTTGATGTGGATGGGGTCATGCTCGGCCCTCCATTTCCTGTAGTTCACGATCAGCTCCTTTGTCATGTTGACGTTGAGGTAGATCTTCTTGTCATGGTACCAAACTACCAGGTCACTGACCTCCTCCCTATAGGCTGTCTCATAGTCGTTGGTGATCAGGCCTATCTACCACCGTCGTGTTGTGGCGTTGGAGTCGTGCACGGTCACACAGTAGTGAGTGAACAGGGAGTACATGAGGGGACTGAGCACGCACCCTTGAGAACGCACCCATGTTGAGGGTGAGTGTGGTGGATGTGTTGTTGCCTACCCTCCCCACCTGGGGGCACCCCGTCAGAAGTCCAGGATCCAGTTGCAGAGGGAGGTGTTGAGTCCCAGGGACCTGAGCTTAGTGATGAGCTTGGAGGACATTATGGTGTTGAACATTGAGCTGTAGTCAATGAACAGAATACTCATGTACAATGCCTTGCAAAGTATTCATCCCCCTTGGCGAAAATAAAAAAATAAGCAAACATGTTTGGTGTTCGCCAAATGGCATGTGGGAGACTCCCCAAACATATGGAAGAAGGTACTCTGGTCAGATGAGACTAAATTTGAGGTTTTTGGCCATCAAGGAAAACGCTATGGCTTGAATTAAATCATCATCATTCCTTCAGAATTGAAGGAATGATGTATGGCGCTAAATAGAGGAAAATTCTTGAGGGAAACCTGTTTCAGTCTTCCAGAGATTTGAGACTGGGACGGAGGTTCACCTTCCAGCAGGACAATGACCTTAAGCATACTGCTAAAGCAATACTCAAGTGGTTTAAGGGGAAACATTTAAATGTCTTGGAATGGTCTAGTCAAAGCCCAGACCTCAATCCAATTGAGAATCTGTGGTATGACTTAAAGATTGCTGTAGACCAGCGGAACCCATCCAACTTGAAGGAGCTAGAGGAGCAGTTTGCCTTGAAGAATGGGCAAAAATCCCAGTGGCTAGATGTGCCAAGCACATAGAGACATACCCCAAGAGACTTGCAGCTGTAATTGCTGCAAAAGGTGGCTCTACAAAGTATTGACTTTGGGGGGGTGAATGATTATGCACGCTCAAGTTTTCAGTTTTTTTGTCTTATTCCTTGTTTGTTTCACAATAAAAAATATTTTACTGGTAGGCATGTTGTGTAAATCAAATGATACAAACACCCCTAAAATCTATTTTAATTCCAGGTTGTAAGGCAACAAAGTAGGAAAAATGCAAAATACTTTTACAAGCCACTGTTGGTGTTACTCTTGTCCAGGTGGGAGAGGGCAGTGTAGAGTGCAAAAGTATCTGGATTAGTGTCCCGCTCCTTGAAAACGACAGCTCTAGCCTTTAGCTCAGTGCGGATGTTGCCTGTAATCCATGGCTTCTGGTTGGGATATGTATATACGGTCACTTTGGGGACAACATCGTCCATTAACTTATTAATGAAGCCTGTGACTGACTGATGTGGTAAACTCCTCAGTGTTATTGGATGAATCCCGGAACATATTCCAGTCAGTGCTAGCGAAACAGTCCTGTAGTTTACCATCTGCTTCATCAGATCACTTCCGTATTGAGCGCGTCACTGGAAATTCCTGTTTGAGGTTTTGCTTGTAAGCAGAAATCAGGAGGATAGAGTTATGGTCAGATTTGTCAAAGGAAAGGCGAGGGAGATAGTTGTATGCTTTTATGTGTGGAGCAAAGGTGATCTAGAGTTTTGTTGCCTCTAGTTTCACAGGTGACATGCTGGTAATTCCAGTTTCCCTGCATTAAAATCACCTGCCACGAGAAGTGCCGCCTCTGGGTGTGCATTTTCATGTTTGCTTATGGCCCTATACAGCTCGCAGACTGCAATCTTAGTGCCAGCATCAGTTTGTGTTGGTAAATAGACGGCTACGGAAATATAGATGAAAACTCTCTTGGTAAATAGTATGGTCTGCAGCTTATCATGAGGTATTCTAACTCAGGCGGGCAAAAACTCAAGACTTACTTAATAACATTAAACACTAGCTGTTAACTGAGAAACACACCCCTCCCCCCTTCGCCTTACCCAAGACTGCTGTCCGTACTAGACAATACATGGAGAAACCAGCGAGATGTATATTATCCATGTCCTTGTTCAACCACGTCTCCAAGAAACATAGAATATTACAGTTCTTCAGATCCCGTTGATAGGATAGTCTGGAGCAGAGCTCGTCCAGTTGGTTCTATAGTAATTTTATGTTTACCAATAGAACGGAGGGTAGAGGTGGTTTATTTTCTCGCCAACGTAGTCTCGTCAGGATGCCAGCTCGTTTGCTTCTCATGCTCCGTCGCTTCCTCTTTCGAGTCCCACGGATTAAGACCTGGTCCGGAGTAAGCGGAACATCCAGAGCTGCCATCTCGTTTAAGTAGAAATTGTCATCCAAATTGAGGTTAGTGATCGCTGTTCTGATGTCCAGAAGCTGTTTTTGGTCATGAAGGCAGAGACATTATGTACAAAAAAAGTTCAGATCAGCTTAAAAAACATAAAGTAGCAAAATTGGTCAGGAGCCCATAAAACTGCTGCTGTCCACTGTACATAATGTCTCCACCATCATTTCCGATGACCAAAAACAGCTTCTGGACATCAGAACATTATATTGGGAGTTGATAATGCTAACAACCTCAGTAGTAAATCCAGTTGTATATCTGCTGATATTGCCCCATGCCTGTAGAAATCACAAATTAGAAACAATGACTACAGACGTAATTAGGTAGCACGGACGGAGTGGATATTGAACATGCTAACAAAAAAGACTATCTTAGGTTCATCAAGATAATGAGATTGCAATATTTGATGGTTAATTTTTTTTCTTCCGTTGAGCCAATTTAGTCAAACTGAAAACATTTTGGACCGACCGGCTCAATTCGGTCTTATGTAGCAAAATTTGAAATTACGTTTTTTACACTGGATAAAAGTAGAGACTCAGAGCTAGAACATGGTATTCAAGGGCCACTTTGAGAAAATGACCCTTGAATGTTTTGGTACACCTACTGGAGAGCTCTTCTTTGTTTACACCAATTCAGCATCTTTCACATCCTCTTAAGCCTCACCCATCTCTTTAAGGATTCACATGTGAGGCCATGTGCTAAACAGAGTAAGTATGTTAGTGTACTAAACAACCAAAGATTTCAAACTAAAGGCTGGTTTATACTATGTACATCTATCGACGTCCCTGTAGACAGTTGACACAGTGACATCATGAACATTCTATTGTCGTCAGACATCAAACTTGTCGTTGTCGTTATAAAAAAGTATAAACACAAAAACAAAATGCATGACATCAGCAGCCTGGTGGTCCAAAATAGCATAACTGTTGCATTGTAACACCAATAAACCCATCCGTTTAAAAATGTATTTAGTGTATGTCAATCTAGCAAACCAGGCATCTAAAAGCAACTTTTGAAACAACGTTTTGGTTTGTTTCTAGCTTGTTACCTAGTTAGCTAACATTAAGTTAGCTGGCTAGTAAGTTCAAATAATGACCATATCATAGCTGACTACGTCTTAACAGGAAAATAAACTCACAACGAGATCATTATTTACAAGTTAATGGCGAGCTAATTACAGAAAATAGCTTACGGTTGTGAGTGTGACGAAATAAAAGCAGGGCATTCTACCAGAGAATTTTAGAACTTGGACACTGTCTCATTGGCCTGACATTATATCCTAATTTGACTTTGGTGCAGGTCAAGTTGTTCTTCACATGACTGTCTCTGGTAAACACGCACTATATAAAATAAAATGTATGTTTATTTATCACATACACAGAATACAGAAGGTGTAAACGGTACAGTGAAATGGTTACTTGCATAGTGGAGTATTTTGTTTAGACATGTCGCTAGATAGCTCTTAACAACGAACTATAATCCCATGAATCTGCAGGTAGCTAAAGATAACCAACTAGGTTCAATGTTAGCTAGCTAGCTAACACAACGCTTTAACTTGCAATAAAAATGACTTTCTGACATAATTAGAAACGTATAATATCTGAAAATGTTGCTAGCTAGACTTTCTTTCCCGTATACATGGATGAACGCTTCTCCCTCTCTGTCACGGATGCCATGGTTGCCCTTAGTTTGAAGATGTCATCCGAAAACAAGTGTTTTATACAACAGCCTTCTGTGTGTTCTCTACTCGACTCACTCCGCATATTTGCAATCAAACATCCAAATGTTCTCCAAATTCCACTGATTTCAAATCTCGGTCAACTTCTTCCGTCACAACAACACTGTTGATCGCCGTTTCAGAAGACTACAATGTCTGGTTTAATGATATAAAATAAAAAAATCTTGGATTTCCTCATCGTCTGATTCATTTTCAGAGTCAGAAAGAGTCAGTATGGCACAATCATCCTCCAGAAAATGGAAATCATTAGCAAAACGTTTGCAGTTCTTTATGATACAGTTATAGTCGGAGGTTTACATACACTTAGGTTGGAGTCATTAAAACTCGTTTTTCAACCACTCCACAAATTTCTTGTTAATAAACTATAGTTTTGGCAAGTTGGATAGGACATCTACTTTGTGCATGGCACAAGTAATTTTTCCAACAATTGTTTACAGATAGATTATTTCACTTACAATTCACTGTATCACAATTCCAGTGGGTCAGAAGTTTACACACACTAAGTTGACTGTGCCTTTAAACAGCTTGGAACGTTCCAGAAAATGATGTCATGGCTTTAGAAGCTTCTGAGAGGCTAATTGACATAATTTGAGTCAAATGGTGGTGTACCTGTGGATGTACATCAAGGCCTACCTTCAAACTCAGTGCCTCTTTGCTTGACATCATGGGAAAATCAAAAGAAATCAGCCAAGACCTCAGGAAAAAGTTGCAGACCTCCACAAGTCGGGTTTATCCTTGGGAGCAATTTCCAAACGCCTGAAGGTTCCGCGTTCATCTGTACAAACAATAGTACACAAGTATAAACACCATGGGACCACACAGCCATCATACCGCTCAGGAAGGAGACGCGTTCTATCTCCTAGAGATGAATGTACTTTGGTGCGAAAAGTGCAAATCAATCCCAGAACAACAGCAAAGGACCTTGTGAAGATGCCTGAGGAAACAGGTACAAAAGTATCTATATATACATTAAAACAAGTCCTATATCGACATAACCTGAAAGGCCACTCAGCAAGGAAGAAGCCACTGCTCCAAAACCGCCATAAAAAAGCCAGACTACGGTTTGCAACTGCACATGGGGACAAAGATTGTACTTTTTGGAGAAATGTCCCCTGGTCTGATGAAACAAAATTAGAACTGTTTGGCCATAACGACCATCGTTATGTTCGGAGGAAAAAGGCGGAGGCTTGCAAGCCGAAGAACACCATCCCAACTGTGAAGCACGGGGGTGGCAACATCATGTTGTGGGGGTGCTTTGCTGCAGGATGGACTGGAGCACTTCACAAAATAGATGGCATCATGAGGAGGGAAATCTATGTGGATATATTGAAGCAACATCTCAAGACATCAGTCAGGAAGTTAAAGCTTGGTCGTAAATGGGTCTACCAAATGGACAATGACCCCAAGCGTACTTCCAAAGTTGTGGCAAAATGGCTTAAGGACAACAAAGTCAAGGTATTGGAGTGGCCATCACAAAGCCCTGACCTCAATCCTATAGAATATTTGTTGGCAGAACTGAAAAAGCGTGTGTGAGCAAGGAGGCCTACAAACCTGACTCAGTTATACCAGTTCTGTCAGGAGGAATGGGCCAGTATTCACCCAACTTATTGTGGGATGATTGTGGAAGACTACCCCCAAATTTCTTTGATCAAAGTTAAACAATTTAAAGGCAATGCTACCAAATACTAATTGAGTGTATGTAAACTTCCGACTTCAACTGTATCTTTAAAAAAAGCCACATTAGAAAGGATTACCTACACATACTGATCAGCTCATGTTATAGACAGAAGCATGCTAAAACATGGAAGATGAATCTCAACTGATCTCTTAGCTTTTCCAGCCCATCCATTATCTCAGCCAATCATGGCTAGCGGGAAGGTTCCTGACTTTTTCCGTGGCTCCTAATTTAAGAATTGTATTCGTATTTACAGATGCCATACAAGTTTGTTGTTAAGGCACATGAAAGGTCACATATTCCTGAAGGCATTTGTGTCAAAAAACACATTTTGATAAAAAAAATGTTTACGTTCAATGCCTCTCCTGTGAAGTAGTGACGTGCGACATACGCCTGGTTTCCTGAAACAAGTCACATTTTATGACTGAGAATGTTTTTGTCATCTCATATGTCTTTGATTTGGGCAAACACTGTCTCTGCCAAATCAGGATTTTTGTCACCGTTTGTACTGCCATAACCTGTCAGGCACGGTTTTCTGTTTTTTAGGCCAAGGACTTGCCTGGTAAAACTGATTGACCGCAGCCCTCTCATTATTATTTTGCTTCACTTGCTCCAGAGTGGCGCAGCGGTCTAAGGCACTGCATCTCAGTGCTAGAGGTGTCACTACAGACCCTGGTTCGATTCCAGGCTGTATCACAACCGGCCGTGATTGGGACTCCCATAGGACGGCGCACAATTGGCCCAGCATTGTCCGGGTTAGGGTTTGGCCGGGGTTGGCCGTCATTGTAAATAAGAATTTGTTCTCAACTGACTTGCCTAGTTAAATAAAGGTTAAATAATGAACTTGTCACATGATACGTCACTACACTACTTAATACGTCTAGCGAAACAGAATGTGAGCTCGTGTGATCAGGATGGTGGATCAGGTTAAAAGAGTACCACCACTGCACTCAAATGAACCCACAGTGTGACACAAAAAAAGAGCAAATCAAACTGAACAGCTGATGGTGTTATAATGGCCTTGTAGTGTGTCCCATCAATCAATCTCTAAAGTCATGATTAAGCAATAAAGGGGATGTAAGGTTAACCATGTAGAGTGTTAAACTGCACAATCAGTCCTCTCTACAACATCACCAATACTACAGTTGTCAACATTGGAACAACTGTGTCTTTAATATACAGTCGTGGCCAAAAGTTTTGAGAATGACAAAAATATTAATTTCCACAAAGTTTGCTGCTTCAGTGTCTTTAGATATTTTTGTCAGATGTTACTATGGAATACTGAAGTATAATTACAAGCATTTCATAAATGTCAAAGTATTTTATTGACAATTGCAATAGAGACCCTTCTTTTTCAAGACCTCTGCAATCCGCCCTGGCATGCTATCAATTAACTTCTGGGCCACATCCTGACTGATGGCAGCCCATTCTTTCATAATCAATGCTTGGAGTTTGTCACAATTTGTGGGTTTTTGTTTGTCCACCTGCCTCTTGAGGATGGACCACAAGTTCTCAAAGGTCTGGGGAGTTTCCTGGCCATGGACCCAAAATATTGATGTTTTGTTCCCCAAGCCACTTAGTTATCACTTTTGCCATATGGCAAGGTGCTCCATCATGCTGGAAAAGGCATTGTTTGTCACCAAACTGTTCCTGGATGGTTGGGAGAAGTTGTTCTCGGAGGATGTGTTGGTACCATTCTTTATTCATGGCTGTGTTCTTACGCAAAATTGTGAGTGAGCCCACTCCCTGGCTGAGAAGCAACCCCACACATGAATGGTCTCAGGATGCTTTACTGTTGGCATGACACAGGACTGATGGTAGCGCTCACCTTGTCTTCTCCGGACAAGCGTTTTTCCGGATGCCCCAAACAATCGGAAAGGGGATTCATCAGATAAAATTACTTTACCTCAGTCCTTAGCAGTCCAATATCAGTATGCAGAATATCCAGAAAATCAGTCTATCCATGACGTTTTTCCTGGAGAGAAGTGGCTTCTTTGCTGCCCTTCTTGACACCAGGCCATCCTCCAAAAGTCTCCGCATCACTGTGCGTGCAGATGCACTCACACCTGCCTGCTGCCATTCCTGAGCAAGCTCTGTACTGGTGGTGCCCCGGTCCCGCAGCTGAATCAACTTTAGGAGACGGTCCTGGCACTTGCTGGACTTTCTTGGGCGCCTTGAAGCCTTCTTCACAACAATTGAACCGCTCTCCTTGAAGTTCTTGATGATCCGATAAATGGTTGATTTTGGTGCAATCTTACTGGCAGCAATATCCTTGCCTGTGAAGTACTTTTTGTGCAAAGCAATGCTGACGGCACGTGTTTCCTTGCAGGTAACCATGATTGACAGAGGAAGAACAATGATTCCAAGCACCACCCTCCTTTTGAAGCTTCCAGTCTGTTATTCGAACTCAATCAGCATTACAGAGTGATCTCCAGCCTTGTCCTCGTCAACACTCACACCTGTGTTAACGAGAGAATCACTGACAAGATGTCAGCTGGTCCTTTTGTGGCAGGGCTGAAATGCAGTGGAAATGTTTTTGGGGGATTCAGTTCATTTGCATGGCAAAGAGGGACTTTGCAATTCATCTGATCAATCTTCATAACATTCTGGAGTATATGCAAATTGCCATCATACAAACTGAGGCAGCAGACCTTGTGAAAATTAATTCTCAAAACTTTTGGCCACGACTGTACAAATACAACATTTCAGATGAGATTAACTCCTGGTAGAGGTTGTCATCATTACTTGCTTTCTGATCGCAGGGCACTGGGTCAGCTAAGTCGGGTACTAGTTTTATTTTCCCATGCTTGCATATTTGCAAAATGTGTCAATTGACCTCCCAGGCTTCAATTAAAGAACAATCAAGACAATTACAAACTGGTGTGTAACCAGACTGCATATAAACAGTTCTTGATATTCACTTCAAATGAGAATTTAACCCTCAGGGAAAACAACAATTACTTACTCTATTCCTTAGGTAATTGATGTTATGGAGAATCAACGGCAATATGTAAGTTTAAATGTGTATATGTTTTGTCTCCAACCAAATTTGAAGTTTGAATAGAAGTTTGAATAGAAAGTATGCAAATTAAAATGGTTGGTGCTGCTGTGTGCTATTGAAATTATCTGAGATTTGTCAGAATAATAGTAGAGAGAATGATTAATTTCAGCTTTTATTTCTTTCATCACATTCCCAGTGGGCCAGAAGTTTACATACACTCAATTAGTATTTGGTAGCATTGCCTTTAAATTGTTTAACTTGGGTCAAACGATTCGGGTAGCCTTCCGCAAGCTTCCCACAATATGTTGGATGAATTTTGGCCAATTCCTCCTGACAGAGCTGGTGTAACTGACTCAGGTTTGTAGGCATCCTTGCTCGCACACGCTTTTTCAGTTCTGCCAACAAATATTCTATGTGATTGAGGTCAGGGCTTTGTGATGGCCACTCCAATACCTTGACTTTGTTGTCCTTAAGCCATTTTGCCACAACTTTGGAAGTATGCTTGGGGTCATTGTCCATTTGGAAGACCCATTTGCGACCAAGCTTTAACTTCCTGACTGATGTCTTTAGATGTTACAATATATCCACACAATTTTCCTGCCTCATGAAGCCATCTATTTTGTGAAGTGCACCAGTCCCAACTGCAGCAAAGCACCCCCACAACATGATGCTGCCACCCCGTGCTTCACGGTTGGGATGGTGTTCTTCGGCTTGCAAGCCTCCGCCTTTTTTCTCCGAACATAACGATGGTTATTATGGCCAAACAGTTCTATTTTTGTTTCATCAGACCAGAGGACATTTCTCCAAAAAGTATGATCTTTGTCCCCATGTGCAGTTGCAAACCGTAGTCTGGCTTTTTTATAGCGGTTTTGGAGCAGTGGCTTCTTCCTTGCTGAGTGGCCTTTCAGGTAATGTCGATATAGGACTCGTTTTACCTTGGATATACAGACTTTTGTACCTGTTTCCTGCAGCATCTTCACAAGGTCCTTTGCTGTTGTTCTGGGATTGATTTGCACTTTTGACACCAAGGTACGTTCATCTCTAGGAGACAGAACGCGTCTCCTTCCTGAGCGGTATGATGGCTGCGTGGTCCCATGGTCTTTATACTTGCGTACTATTGTTTGTACAGATGAACGTGGTACCTTCAGGCATTTGGAAATTGCTCCCAAGGATGAACCAGACTTGTGGAGTCTACAATAATTTTTCTGAGATATTGACTGATTTCTTTTGATTTTCCCATGATGTCAAGCAAAGAGGCACTGAGTTTGAAGGTTGGCCTTGAAATACATCCACAGGTACACTTCCAATTGACTCAAATTATGTCAATTAGACTCTCAGAAGCTTCTAAAGCCATGGCATCATTTTCTGGAATTTTCCAAGCTGTTTAACGGCACAGTCAACTTAGTTTATGTAAACTTCTGACCCACTGGAATTGTGATACAGTGAAATAATCTGTCTGTAAACAATAGTTGGAGAAATTACTTGTATCATGCACAAGGTAGATGTCCAATCCGACTTACCAAATTATAGTTTGTTAACACGACATTTGTGGAGGGGTAGAAAAAAAAGTTTAAATGACTCCAACCTAAGTGTATGTAAACTTCTGACTTCCACTGTATTCTATCTAGCCTTGTAAAGTCAATCAGATTCACATGATATACAGTGCCTTGCAAAAGTATTCATCCCCCTTGGTGTTTTTCTTATTTTGTTGCATTACAATCTGTAATTAAAATGGATTTTAATTTGGATTTCATGTAATGGACATACACAAAATAGTCCAAATTAATGAAGTGAAATGAAAATAATGAAAAGTGGTGCGTGCATATGTATTTGCCCCCCTTTGCTATGAAGCCCCTAAATAAGATCTGGTGCAACCAATTACCATCAAAAGTCACATAATTAGTTAGATTGCACACAGGTGGACCCTTATGATCACTCGGCTAAGCATGCCTCTCCTTAATGTCAATATGCCTTGTCCATTGCTGTTCTGGTTAGTGTTTATTGGCTTATTTCACTGTAGAGCCTCTAGCCTTGCTCATTAAACCTTATCCAACCTTTCAGTGCCACCACCCACACATGCGATGACATCACCTGGTTTCAATGATGTTTCGAGAGACAATATCTCTCTCATCACTCAATGCCTAGGTTTACCTCCACTGTATTCACATCCTACCATACCTTTGTCTGTACATTATACCTTGAAGCTATTTTATCGCCCCCAGAAACCTGCTTTTACTCTCTGTTCCGGACGTCCTAGACGACCAATTCTCATAGCTTTTAGCCGTACCCTTATCCTACTCCTCCTCTGTTCCTCTGGTGATGTAGAGGTGAATCCAGGCCCTGCAGTGGCTAGCTCCACTCCTATTCCCCAGGCGCTCTCTTTTGATTGCTTCTGTAACCGTAAAAGCCTTGGTTTCATGCATGTTAACATTAGAAGCCTCCTCCCTAAGTTTGTTTTATTCACTGCTTTAGCACACTCTGCCAACCTGGATGTCCTAGCCGTGTCTGAATCCTGGCTTAGGAAGACCACCAAAAACTCTGAAATCTCCATCCCTAACTACAACATTTTCAGACAAGATAGAACGGCCAAAGGGGGCGGTGTTGCAATCTACTGCAGAGATAGCCTGCAGAGTTCTGTCCTACTATCCAGGTCTGTACCCAAACAATTTGAACTTCTACTTTAAAAAATCCACCTCTCTAAAAACAAGTCTCTCACCGTTGCCGCCTGCTATAGACCACCCTCTGCCCCCAGCTGTGCTCTGGACACCATATGTGAACTCATTGCCCCCCATCTATCTTCAGAGCTCATGCTGCTAGGTGACCTAAACCGGGACATGATATTGAACTCATCCCGTCAGTAGAGGATGCCTGGTTATTTTTTGTAAATGCCTTCCTCACCATCTTAAATAAGCATGCCCCATTCAAGAAATGTAGAACCAGGAACAGATATAGCCCTTGGTTCTCTCCAGACCTGACTGCCCTTAACCAACACAAAAACATCCTATGGCTTTCTGCATTAGCATCGAACAGCCCACGTGATATGCAACTTTTCAGGGAAGTTAGAAGCCAATATACACAGGCAGTTAGAAAAGCCAAAGCTAGCTTTTTCAAGCAGAAATTTGCTTCCTGCAACACAAACTCAAAAATGTTCTGGTACACTGTAAAGTCCACGGAGAATAAAAGCACTTCCTCCCAGCTGCCCACTGCACTGAGGATAGGAAACTCTGTCATCACCGATAAATCCACTATAATTGAGAATTTCAATAAGCATTTTTCTACGGCTGGCCATGCTTTCCACCTGGCTACCCTTACCCCGGTCAACAGCACTGCACCCCCTACAGTAACTTGCCCAAGCCTTCCCCCTTTCTCCTTCTCCCTCTCCCTAATCCAGTCAGCTGATGTTCTGAAAGAGCTGCAAAATCTGGACCCCTAGAATTCAGCCGGGCTAGGCAATCTCGACCCTTTCTTTCTAAAATTATCTGCCGAAATTGTTGCAATCCCTATTACTAGCCTGTTCAACCTCTCTTTCGTGTCGTCTGAGATTCCCAAAGATTGGAAAGCTGCTGCGGTCATCCCCCTCTTCAAAGGGGGGGACACTCTTGACCCAAACTGCTTCAGACCTATATCTATCCTACCCTGCCTTTCTAAGGTCTTTGAAAGCCAAGTCAACAAACAGATTACCGACCATTTCGAATCCCACCCCACCTTCTCCACTATGCAATCTGGTTTCAGAGATGGTCATGGGTGCACCTCAGCCACGCTCAAGGTCATAAACGATATCATAAGCGCCATCGATAAGAAACAATACTGTGCAGCCGTATTCATTGACCTGGCCAAGGCTTTCGACTCTGTCAATCACCACATCCTCATCGGCAGACTCAATAGCCTTGGTTTCTCAAATGATTGCCTCGCCTGGTTCACCAACTACAGTACTTCTCTGATAGAGTTCGGAGGGCATGTTGTCCGGACCTCTGGCAGTCTCTATGGGGGTACCACAGGGTTCAATTCTTGGGCCGACTACTTCTGGCCCTTTGGACACTGTTATCAACCTTCCAGACGAGCTTCAATGCCATACAATTCTCCTTACGTGGCCTCCAACTGCTCTTAAATACAAGTAAAACTAAATGCATGCTCTTCAACCGATCGCTGCCTGCACCTGCCCGCGCGTCCAGCATCACTACTCTGGACGGTTCTGACTTAGAATATGTGGACAACTACAAATACCTAGGTGTCTGGTTAGACTGTAAACTCTCCTTCCAGATTCACATCAAACATCTCCAATCCAAAGTTAAATCTAGAATTGGCTTCCTATTTCGCAACAAAGCCTCCTTCACTCATGCTGCCAAACATACCCTCGTAAAACTGACCATCCTACCGATCCGATGTCATTTACAAAATAGCCTCCAATACCCTACTCAATCAATTGGATGCAGTCTATCACAGTGCCATCCGTATTGTCACCAAAGCCTCATATACTACCCACCACTGCGACCTGTACACTCTCGTTGGCTGGCCCTCGCTTCATACTCGTCGCCAAACCCACTGGCTCCAGGTCATCTACAAGACCCTGCTAGGTAAAGTCCCCCTTATCTCAGCTCGCTGGTCACCATAGCAGCACCCACCTGTAGCATGCGCTCCAGCAGGTATATCTCTCTGGTCACCCCAAAAACCAATTCCTCCTTTGGCCGCCTCTCCTTCCAGTTCTCTGCTGCCAATGACTGGAACGAACTACAAAAATCTCTGAAACTGGAAACATCTTCCTCACTAGCTTTAAGCACCAGCTGTCAGAGCAGCTCACAGATTACTGCACCTGTACATAGCCCATCTATAATTTATCCCAAACAACTACCCCTTCCCCTACTGTATTTATTTATTTATTTATTTTGCTCCTTTGCACCCCATTATTTATATTTCTACTTTGCACATTCTTCCACTGCAAATCTACCAATCCAGTGTTTTACTTGTTATATTGTATTTACTTCGCCACCATGGCCTTTTTTTTGCCTTTCCCTCCTTTATCTCATCTCATTTTCTCACATTGTATATAGACTTATTTTTCTACTGTATTATTGACTATGTTTGTTTTACCCCATGTGTAACTCTGTGTTGCTGTATGTGTCGAACTGCTTTGCTTTATCTTGGGCAGGTCGCAATTGTAAATGAGAACTTGTTCTCAACTTGCCTACCTGGTTAAATAAAGGTGAAAAAAAATTAAATAAAAAATGTAAGTGTCAAATGATCTCAGTATATATACACCTGAAAGGCCCCAGAGTCTGCAACACCACTAAGCAAATGGCACCATGAAGACCAAGGAGCTCTCCAAACAAGTCAGGAACACAGTTGTGGAGAAGTACAGATCAGGGTTGGGTTATAAAAAAATATAAAAAAACTTTGAACATCCCACGGAGCACCATTAAATGCATTATTAAAAAAATTGAAAGAATATGGCACCACAACAAACCTGCCAAGAGAGGGCTGCCCACCAAAACTCACAGACCAGGCAAGGAGGGCATTAATCAGAGGCAACAAAGACACCAAAGATAACCCTGAAGGAGCTGCAAAGCTCCACTGCGGAGATTGTAGTATCTTTCCATAGGACCACTTTAAGCTGTACACTCCACAAAGCTGGGCTTTACGGAAGAGTGGCCAGAAAAAAGACATTGCTTAAGAAAAAAATAAGAAAACACGTTTGGTGTTTGTGGGAGACTCCCCAAACATATGTTAAATGGAAGAAGGTACTCTGGTCAGATGAGACTAAAATTGAGCTTTTTGGCCATCAAGGAAAACGCTATGTCTGGCGCAAACCCAACACCTCTCATCACCCTGAGAATACCATCCCCACAGTGAAGCATGGTGGTGGCAGCATCATGCTGTGTGGATGTTTTTCATTGGCAGGGACTGGAAACTGGTCAGAATTGAAGGAATGATGGATTGTGCTAAATTGAGGGAAACCTGTTTGTCTACCAGAGATTTGAGACTGGGATGGAGGTTCACCTACCAGCAGGACAATTACCCTAAGCATACTGCTAAAGCAACACTCGAGTGGTTTAAGGGGAAACATTTAAATGTCTTGGAATGGCCTAGTCAAAGCCCAGACCTCCAACCAATTGAGAATGTGTGGTATGACTTAAAGATTGCTGTACACCAGCGGAACCCATCCAACTTGAAGGAGCTGGAGCAGTTTGCCTTGAAGAATGGGCAAAAATCCCAGTGGCTAGATGTGCCAAGCTGATAGAGACATACCCCAAGAGACTTGCAGCTGTAATTGCTGCAAAAGGTTGCTCTACAAAGTATTGACTTTGGGGGGGATGAATAGTTATGCACGCTCAAGTTTCTGTTTTATTGTCTTATTTCTTGTTTGTTTCAAAATAAAAAATATTTTGCATCTTCAAAGTGGTAGGCATGTTGTGTAAATCAAATTATACAACCCCCCCCAAAAAAATCAATTTTAATTCCAGGTTGTAAGGCAACAAATAGGAGGGGGTGAATACTTTCGCAAGCCACTGTATTTACTAAAACTAACAATACAGCAGCTAGAACCTATCCAGGAAGAGGAAGAGGAGGAGAAGGATGAGGAAGATAAAAAAGAGCAGGAGGTGGTGGATGATCAGGAGAAAGAAGAGGATGAGTCTCCACTAAAGGTGTGGAGGCCAAGCCGGCAGTCCCGTTCTCTGGACCAGAGTGGTGCTGCACAGGTGGAGATCTACAATCTCTCTGTACCATATCCAAATATCACCCAGACCACAAGTGACCTTGGGGAGGAGATTACCCCACCAGGGTTCACACTCCCTAGGAAACATAGCGCAAAGGCTGATGGGGAAGAGGATGGAGTTCATCTGGAAGTAGAGGTAACCCACTTGGGCACAGACGTCAATTCAACGCCTATTCCATTTCTGCTCAACGTAATTACATTGAAAGGATGTGGAAACAACGTTGATTTAACCAGTATGTGCCCAGTGGGAAGTAGCCTGTTCTCCCAACTCATCTTCTAACTTTATATTTTTGTTGATGTTTAATGCAAGGATTTACATTTCAGCCCCAGCTAACCATCAACAGAAGAGTGAAACAAACATCTCGTACAAGGAGGAGACTCTCCTGGTCATCGTCAGATGAAGAGCTACCAACACCACAACGACCACGGAAGAGGAGATCGGAGGACGAGCTACCACCACCACAGAAGAAAAGAGGGGCTAGGGGACGGAGAAAGGTGCCAACTGCAGTGAGTATCAATAATAAGCCTGTAGTCATGATGGTCTGGACAAACAAAATACATGTACATCACCAGTCAAAAGTTTGGACACACCTACTCATTCAAGAGTTTTCCTTTATTTAATTTAAAAAAAACTTTTCTACATTGTAGAATAATAGTAAAGACATCAAAACTATGTAATAACACATATGGAGTCATATAGTAACCAAAAAAAGTTTAAAAAAAATAAAGATATTTTAGATTCTTCAAAGTAGCCACCCTTTTCCTTGATGACAGCTTTGGACACACCTAGTCATTCAAGGGTGTTTCTTTATCTTTACTATTTTCTATATTGTAGAATAACACATATGGAATCATGTTTTAACAAAATAAGTATATATACTTTAGATTTTAGATTCTTCAAAGTAGCCACCCTTTGCCTTGATAACAGCTTTGCACACTATTGGCATTCTCTCAACCAGCTTCATGAGGTAGTCACCTGGAATGCATTTCAATTAACAGGTGTGCCTTGTTAAAAGTTAATTTGTGGAATTTCTTTCCTCCTTAACTTCTCTAGGATATGTGGGACGCTACCGTCCCACTTGGCCAATAGCCAGGGAAAATGTAGAGCGCCAAATATTTTTTTTTTTAAATATAAAATCAAACTTTCATTAAATCACACGTAAGATACCAAATTAAAGCTACACTCGTTGTGAATCCAGCCTCCATGTCAGATTTCAAAAAGGCTTTTCGGCGAAAGCGTAAGATGCTATTATCTGATGATAGCACAACAGTAAACAAAGAGAGTGTAGCATATTTCAACACTGCAGGCACGACACAAAACGCAGAAATAAAATATAAATCATGCCTTACCTTTGACGAGATTCTTTTGTTGGCACTCCAATATGTCCCATAAACATCACAAATGGATCTTTTGTTCGATTAATTCCGTCCATATATATCCAAATTGGGCACGCTATTTATCGAATAGTGAATTTGCTGCCCCCTATCCTAGAGAAGTTAATGCGTTTGAGTCAATCAGTTGTGTTGTGACAAGGTAGGGGTGGTTTACAGAAGATAGCCCTATTTGGTAAAATACCATATTATGGCAAGAACAGATCAAATAAGCAAAGAGAAACGACAGTCCATCATTACTTTAAGACAAGAAGGTCAGTCAATCCGGAATAGTTCAAGAACATTGAAAGTTTCTTCAAGTGCAGTCACAAAAACCATCAAGCGCTATGATGAAACTGGCTCTCTATAGGACAGCCACAGGAAAGGAAGACCCAGAGTTACCTCTGCTGCAGAGGATACGTTCATTAGTTACCAGCCTCAGAAATTGCAGCCCAAATAAATGCTAAACAGAGTTCAAGTAACAGACACATCTCAACATGAACTGTTCAGAGGGGACTGTGTGAATCAGGCCTTCATGGTTGAATTTCTGCAAAGAAACCACTACTAAAGGACACCAATAATAAGAAGAGACGTGCTTGGGCCAAGAAACACGAGGAATGGACATTAGACCAGTGGAAATCTGTCCTTTGGTCTGATGATTCCAAATTTTAGGTTTTTGGTTCCAACCGCCGTGTCTTTGTGAGACGCAGAGTAGGTGAACGGATGCTCTCCGTATATGTGTGGTTCCCACCGTGAAGCATGGAGGAGGAGGTGTGATGGTGTGGGGGTGATTTATTTAGAATTCAAGGCCCACTTAACCAGCATGGCTACCACAGCATTCTGCAGCGATACGCCATCCCATCTGGTTTGCGCTTAGCAATCCTTATGAAGCTGGTTGAGAGAATGCCAAGAGTGTGCAATGCTGTCATCAAGGCAAAGGGTTTGCTATTTTGATTTGTTTAACACTTTTTTTGGTTACTATATGATTCCATATGTGTTATTTTGCAGTGTTGATGTCTTCACTATTATTCTACAATGTAGAAAATAGTACAAATAAAGAACAAACGTTGAATGAGTCGGTGTTTCCAAACTTTTGACTGGTACTGCACATCAAAAGTACATTTAATTATAGTGATCAAACACACATTTTGATCATTTTGTCCATGATACTCTCTTCACTATATCCCTGTAGGAGGATTTTTTCCCACAATGGCTGGTGAATTTGATGCACAACATTGAGGAGGCTACAACACATGAGCTGGTTGTTGAGTAGGCTTGCAACATGACTAAAGGGCATCCAATAAATCATTGCAAGATGATACATACTGTGTGTCACTAAAGCATACAATGCAAGAGAAATACATGTGTCTGATTCATGAACACGAATAAAGGTTATCTGGACGTTATCCAGGGTACACCTCCAATGTACCAATTGTGTTTACCAAGGCCAGCATTTCATCAGACTGGGAAAATAACAGGGTCGTTCCATAAAATGAGTCCCTTTTGGGTAGTGCAACTCTGTAAAAATATTCCGATAGTAAGAGCCTATTAAGTGCAAAATAAAGTAACAGGGTTGATGATTTCATCTTAAATCAGCCATAAATTCCCTTATGAATGGAAGCTTGTGTGAGCGGCAATTGAATGCAAGCTTCAGAAATTTTTTTTATTGTTAAAATAATTCTAGCCTGTCTATCTATGGGTAGACTTAGCGGAGTTGCCAAAAACCGGATGCATACATTTTTTCAGGGATACAGCTAATTCCACCCAGCTTCCTTTTCCCCTGAAAACAATGTAGGAACTCCGCTCAGGCATTTTCTTTTACGTCTGATACTTTAGGTTAATCTATGGGTAACAGGGTGTACATGTTAGAAGTTACAGAGGGACATGCCAAAATCAGCAAGTCTGATTTATTGAATTTTACATGTGGTCTATACTAAAGGGCACTTAATTTAATATAACATGCTTTTTAAATGCAATATTGGTGCACAGTTTCTTCTTAAAACATCAAAGGGATGTAAAAGGAACTCATTTCGTGGAATGACCCAACAACCTTTCACTATCCACATATGACAAGGTAGTTTCAGTTGGTGTAACGAGACACTGACAAATAGTCCAGTCATTGCACAAAGTCACCATGCGATGAAAAACACAAGGTATCATAGAGGCACAGAGAGACAGTGTGTGTCAAGGTATGGGGGAGGGGTGTAGAGGTGTTCAGTGTTAACCGTAGATAAAGTGTGATTAACTAATACTACACCAGGAAGTGACCAATTAAAAAAGACATTCTCCAGACAAACATGTTATGGTTGCATGGTTATGTAACTGATGGGATGATCATGTTTATGTACCCTGCAGATGACCCTTAGTCCACCACATGGGCTGAACAACACATATGGTTTTTGAAAGTAGAGTTGAATCAAGTCATATCCAGTTCATGACTGACCTATAACTTCTGACCCTTTGGTAAGTCATGTACCAAAGGATGAATCTCAATGCACAACTTAACATCAATCCATTGTTAGTTTGTCCCCCACATCATACAGTATGTACAGTATGAACGATCGAGGGGTCAAAACCAAAAAAACAACTCATTGATTTTGCAATGTTTTCCAACATCACCTTGTACAATCACTCCTCGTCCCAGAGTAAATATTGACGACAGGGCAGCTTCAGTGAACCCCAGTTCAGATCTACACACTCTACCAGAGGTCAACCCACCCAATACAGCTAATGCTGCTCCTGCGCTGTCTAGCCAAAATGTTTAATATCTGGAGTCACTGGTTCAAACATTAACCTCCCTGAGGGTCAGAGCTCTGTATAAATACTGCAACTCCTTTGTTCTGAGAATTCATTTCAGAAAGAAAGAAGGAAACCTATAGATGCCTATCTACAGTATATTGTGCTTGTCATAAGTACTTGAGGACTAAGCAAAAACTACACTTGAAGATTAAAGACTGCACTTGAAGAAAATTCATATCTACACCTGACTGTAGATTTTAGTTTCTTTCTACACCTGAAGATTTGAGATGCTCGGATTATATGAGAAGTTGACCCTGCTGGCAGCGATGTCATTGTCCCTCCTGACCTCTCTGGCCCAGTCTTCCCCTGTGGTGGGCCCGGAGCCTATTCGCTGTGCCCCCTGTACCCAGGAGAAGCTGGATGAATGCCCGGCCATCTCCCCAGACTGTAAGCAGGTTCTAAGGGAGCCGGGCTGTGGCTGCTGCTTGGCATGTGCCCTGGAGAAGGGGGCCTCCTGTGGGGTATACACGGCCCACTGTGCTCAGGGGTTAAAATGCAGCCCAAGAGCTGGGGATCCCAGACCCCTCCACTCCCTCACCAGAGGACAGGCCATCTGCACTGAGGACCAGGGACAAGGTAGACTCAGCTTTGATTCCTTCCTTCAGCTATTACTTATAAAGATGATGGACAATCTACAAATTAAACCTTTTTTGACAACATAATCAAAAAGATAGAATCTAAACTTATGTAAAACATGGTATACTTACCCACTAATTTCTCTCTCTAATCCACAGAGGAAGTAGAAGGGGTGCCAGACCACAGCTCCCTAACCTACTTCCTGGGACTCAACACCCCCTTTGACACCAAAAATGAGGGGGCTCAGGAGAGCATCAAGGCCAAGGTCAACACCATCCGCAATAAACTGGTGGAACAGGTATGCACAGTATTCAATCTGAAGCAGGGCCGCCACTTTGGTTTTAGAAGTGGGGGGTACATAACCTGGTGGGGAGTCAGGGGGTCCTCCCCCAGATTTTGGGGGCTATCTAAAGCTAATTTCCTGCAATTTTACACAATCCAATCTATAACAAAAAGTAAGCAAACATGCCCACAGTCATCAAGCTAGGTAAGAGATCCTTATTAAATATGTTTGTGGTTAATAAGACAGAACTTGATCAAAGGTAATTCAATAATAAATATTGTGCTGCACCTTTAACCAATAGCCTAACAAATGAACGACTCTTGAAAAAAATACGTTGATTCTCTTTATTAAAACATCCTCTATATCAAATTTCAGCCAGCCCGAGCTGCCACCCCGACCAATCTAGTCAATAACTCAACTCTTTTCCCAACACAATTTCCTTCTCAGGTCACACCTTTAATTTTGTTTAATTCCCAAAGGGAAAGGTTTGGAAACAAAATCTAAGCAACAAAAAAAAAACGACATACACCTCAAATATACATTAACACACAGAAACAGCAAATTCTCCATATAATTAATCTCATAGGACTAATAGTACTGTAGAGCTCTTTTTATTTGCACACAGTATAGCTGGGTTGCCCTGTCCTGTCCCTAGGGGTCCACCACCCTGCATTGCCCCAACCCATCACACCCCATTCAGCTTTAGGATCTTAGTGAAACATTCCTAATTGGTTTTGGTAGTAGTAGGAGTGACAAAGTGACAACCCACAGGACGGCAGACGCCAGGGTTAGGACTGAGCAGCCCAGCAGCTAGGGATTGCCTAAATAGGTATCTCCCCTGAAGTGGGTATCTTTTCAATACAGACTCCTTTAGTCGTACTGTATTCCATATAAGGCATCCAGTCCTTATGAAAGGTGCCCATTATGCCCTTAATCTTGTAATAAATAAAATCTAGTGATACATAACTTGACATTGTGGGAGGATAACCAACCTTCCTATTAATGTAAATGAATTTCTTAGCCAGTATAAATACTTGAATACACAGTTTTTCAGATAAGTCTCCGGTATCAACAGTGAGAAGGGAGAATCTGTAGCCATGCTGAGACAAAAGAACATACTCTTTTACCAGAATTCAGCCATGCTGTCAGGTTTTGGCCAGGACTGTTCTGGTTTTGTCACTAGATGTCCCCATTGCACCTTTTTTGAACCTTTTGTTTTTTCCTTGCTCTTTTATTGTTTGCACCTGTAGGTCGTTCCCTTGTTTGTATTTAAACCCTGTGTGTTCCTCAGTTCTTTGCTCAGTGTTTGTAAGTTAGCACCCAGCCCCAGCCCAAGCCTTGTTCTGTATATATATTTCTCTTATTGGATTTTCCAGAGGTTCTCTGGTTTAGTTCTTGTGTGTATTTTTGAGTAGTTTTTGGAGGTTTGTTTTTCTCTGCTGTTTTTACCACTTTGTGGAGTTTCTTTTGCATTTTTGAGGATTTCCATTTTGTGCCTCTTGGCTTTATTTTTGGACATTGTGGATTTAGATTCTTTGCCTGAAGTTTTTGTTCTTTTATTAAACCACCATCTCTAGAACTACTGTGTCTGCCTCATCTTCTGGGTTCTGCTGATTATTAGTGACTGTTTCTCGCACCGGGTCCTGACACATGCAGCCTTCACAAGCCCATAAAATATGCAAATATGTCCCCTTGTGTGTTTTAAACCTCCAGGAGAGGAATGACATTTCTGAGTGCATCTAACTCAGTTTCACTGGCATATAGTACGTTCTATGGATGGTCTTAAACTGCAGTCATTTATGTCTGAGATGATATGAACATGACTGGGCATTCTAACACATCTGTATCCATTCATCATCATCAATAGCTTCTACCAGATCCTCCTCGCATTTTAGTTTTACATGTTTTGTGTCATCAGGAAAAGCCTCTATCAACCCTTGAAATAGTTTGGAAATCGACTTTGGAGGTTTGTCAGACTGCCTTAAAATAGCATCTGGCTTGTCCAGTGTTTGCTACACAGAGAGAATGAATTGTTGTATGTGCAAAAATTCACCTCACCTCTGTCACAGACTGGTCTTCCCTGGCTGCCTGACCCTGCTGAGACCCTTGTCACCATCTGATCCTCCTAAAATGAGGCCTGACAAATAATTACCTTAGTGTACATTTATACATGATATTATCCAAGAATAGAATCAATGGTTCAATCATTGAAATGACCATTATTCCCAGATCCCAGATCCCAGACTGTAGCTTTAATCTTCAGCTGCTGTCCTGTAGATGCTGTAGGTCGACCCATCAATTCAAGATGGAACATTGTATCATTCACTGATATTGTTAATATACTGCAAAATTCACCTGAGCTCCGTAGACTGGTTTTCCCTGGCTGTCTGACCCTGCTCGGACCCATGTCACCATCTGATCCTGCTAAGACATGATGAGCATAGTGTTGTGTACTGACTGCACTAGCGGGCTGCATTCCCGTGGGATTCCTGCGAGACCTGCAGTTCCCGACTGAGATCATTGCAGTGCTGTCAGCATTTCTCATGCTGTGGGCGGGAGCGGGGGTGAGAATTTTTTGTTGTTGTCTCTCAGATTATTTGGAAACGGTCCTCTTTCTGCTTTGCATGTGTTCGCCGACCTATTGTATTAAAAGCACATATTTTTCGCATTATTCACACAGAATTTTCTGCTTCAACTTCAGTAGTCTACCCCTCCTAGTTGGGCGTGAGAGTTCAAGTGCACCTAGTATGTGTGGTCTCATTGAAATAGAGTAGGCTGCCTACATGGGCAGAGAATCCCATGGCAGTGAATATGAAATTTACTTAAATATAATTAGACTGTAGTTTACTACAGTGTCTGTAAATATATATGATAATGGAAAGAAGTGGAGGGCGTTCAACCAACGTGTGTCGAAAGGACAATCAAAAAATGTAATCATTATTGAAAAGGAAAAGGCATAACGCGCACGTAGGCTAAGTCGTGAGCTAGCGTTGAACCTTTTCATTTTCAATAAGTATTGATTACCCATATATTTGTCTCTGCCTGCAAATGGTCCCCTAAAGGGTAGGCTGTGTCCTATAGGCCTATACAAAATGTAGCAAGTGCCACTCATTCTTGCTGCTTCCAGTTCAGTAGCCACACCTGTGAAATCAGGTGCACGTGTAGTCTCAATTAAATAGAGTAGGCTGTAGCCTATGCATGGGCACGGGGGCAGTTAAATTTACTTCCTAAATAGACCTATGATTAGGTTATAGTTTACTACATTGCCTAGAAATAGGCCTAAATATTGATCACCCAACTCTGCTCTCTTCAAACTACATTTAGCAAATTGGCTGACATAGCCTAGTAATACAATATAAGGGCCATGTGAGAATCTCTGGTAATTTAACCTATTTCTTAAGTTATTTTTGTGCATTTGATATTGAAAGCAAGAAAGCAAGCAGGTGCGGAAGTGGGATGAAGAAATCATTCCTGCGCAGACCTCTACTGTGCACCATGACAGTGAAGCATGTAACGTTAGAGCCATTTATTACAATGCCAGTGTGAAAAGTAAGGAATTAGCTAGGGAAACTAACATTACATTGCCATACTGACTAATAAAAGTCACATTGCACTGAAAAAAACGTCAGAAAATCAATATTCAATCATTTGGCCGATGGTTTGATTGAGGCAAAAAGAATAGCTAACGTTCGACAACCTTTGGACAGCTCTCTCTAACGGTACATCAACTGGCGATAGCTAGCCAAGTTAAATTACTTCTGAAACGGGACAAAACAAAGGCTACAAAACATTTCCATACAAACAACAGCTGTTACATAATAATAATAGCCACCTCATATCGCTGTCTGACAGAACTGGAGCCTAGAGCTGACCTGGCTGTGGTAGCTAGCATAGCTTATTCATTCACCTCAGTCGAGAGGGGATAAACCATTAGCTATTGTTACATGTCAGTTACAATACTAGCTCAGCACTGCAAATTAACACTAGTAAAAAAAATCTGTTAAGTTAAACAGCAGTTACCTTAACTAAATAGTAGCCAGTTTCTGCTCTGCTTGCTTTTACAACTCGGTGAAAGAGCGCAACACATACACACTGAACTATACTCAACTCTCTCAAGCTGGTCCAGCCAGCCTTCCAGCAGCTTTGCCTTCACACAGCCTGTCAGCCCGCTCTGTGGTGTTCACGAGGTCCTAAATCCAGCAGGCTGAACACTCCAAACAGCCTACCCAACTGCTCGGAGGCGTCCGCATGGTCCTAAAGCACACTGTTGCCGCTTTTTGTATCACATTGCAATGATAAAACTGGGGGTGACAAAAATGCAATTTCAAAATGTGTGGGAGGGAGTGGACATAACCCGCCCAGTGAAAGTCGCGCCCCTGACCTGACGTACTGTCAAAGTTCGGTAGGTCTTCAGACTGTAATGGTGGAACAGGTGGGCACAACTTACATATGTATCAAGCTTCTGATCAGTACTCCCCCTCTGCATGTAATCTTATTCATTGTGATCTAAAAGGCTAAACTCCCTTAGAAAAAAGATTGGAGTATTGAAACAGCAGTAAAAGTGCAGCAACTGCAGTCGACTGTGGTATTTTGCACGCAGTAATTGCAGAATAACTGCAGTGTACTGCAATTGAACTGCAGTTAGACTGCACTGTTACTGTAGTAAAAAAAACACTGGTATATTGAACACAGTATTTGCAGCATACAGCAGTTATACTGCACTCTGATTGCAATCTTTTTTTGTAAGGGCTGATCCTAAATCAGGTGCTTTATACGGCCCCGGACTTACTTTCTTCTTCTTCAGCTGTAGCTTAGTGGAGAGAACCTAATTTAGAGTTCAAGTCAATTTAGCTCTTAGCCACCAGAGGAAGCTGTTGCCATTTTAACAAAAACCACCCAGACTCAGTGAGAAAATGTTATTCCCTTGAGATGATATTTGCTTTGCATTTTACCACATGACAATTTAATGTTCTTAGTCAGATATAACAACTTAGTATAGGACCAAAAGGCTCCTAAACAGCTTCTACCCCCAAGCCATAAGACTGAACAATTAATCAAATAGCTACCTGGACTATTTACATTGACCCCCCCATTTGTTTTTACAGTGCTGCAACTCCGTTTATTATCTATGCATAGTCACTTTACCCCTACCTACATGTACAAATTACCTCGACTAACCTGTACCCCCGCACATTGACTCGGTACAGGTATCCCCTGTATATAGCCTCGTTATTGTTACCATATTGTGTTACTTTTTATTATTTTTTACTTTAGTTTATTTGTTAAATATTTTCTTAACTCTTTCTTGAACTGCATTGTTGGTTAAGGGCTTGTAAGTAAACATTTCACGGTAAGGTTGTATTCGGTGCATGTGACAAATAAAGTTTGATTTGATTTCATAATGTATTCTATGTCCATCTTGCTGTGTTTATTATACAGTATGTTTTGTATCAGATGTTGACTGTTCTCTTTGTCTTATCCCCAGGGTCCCTGCCACATTGAGCTGCATGCAGCTCTGGACAAGATAACCAGCTCTCAGCAGGAACTAGGAGAGAAGTTCACCAATTTCTACCTACCCAACTGTGACAAACATGGCTTCTACAAGGCCAAGCAGGTAAGGCATACCACCAGAGCTGTAGGTTTGTTTAGCAATAGCATTAGCTCATTAGTGGTTGATAGTAGGACCAGGGATTTTTCTTGTGATCTGACCAGGAAAACATTTATCAATGCAGTGAAGTTGATCCATGTAATTTAATATATTGCCCCCTCTTCTGTTGTGTTCTAGTGTGAGTCGTCTCTGGTGGGACCCCCTGCCAGGTGTTGGTGTGTGTTCTCCTGGAATGGGAAGAAGATTCTGGGGTCCAATTATCTACTAGGAGGCTTAGAGTGCCAGCTGGAGCTCACTCACTAAATCATGGACACTCTGACCCACATTCACAGGCACATGCATGCACACGTATTGACACATATACAGAGTATTTTTTACTCTGCTTAAACCCACATATAGGTGCCCTCAAACCTACACACATCCGCATCATATATACTGACTTTCTTTTACAAACACATACAAATACACACTCATTCAAATAAGCACACATTTTCATTTAAAAAAAATATGTAATTACTCTTAATTTATTTACGTGACGTATCACACCTTATTTATTCAAAACGCGTATGTGCTTACTAGTATGAACCATTTGTCATTTTTAGATTATTTATGTTTCCTATTTTCTGATTGTAAATAGGGCAACAGTGTATGCATTTGTGTTTCTGACTAAATAACTCCATCTCTGAAGACCACAGGTCTCCAGCTCTGCCAAACCCAGTTCAGGGTCTTCAGAATCTGTTTTTGATTCATTCAACCAGGTGGACCCGTGCACAGTAAATGAAACAACACAGCCATTCATTCATTCAACATGTTGACAGTTTTGGAAGGTATTCTCATTGACATTTCCTCAATGGGTATCGGGGAAATACTTAAAGTTCCACAAGTATGCATCTGGTGGCCAGGCACAAACATATCACTGCTCATCCAAGCCCCTGTTTGGTTTTGGGGGAGTTTTTCTGTCTTCATCTACCTCTACTGGTCTGTGCAGGTCTTCTGGTTTAGCAGATGTTTTTTGGGACAGTTCTTTCTCCCAACTCTCTGCACGTACACCACCCTCCTCATGTGAGGTCATTGTTTTATTTGTCTGAAAGGAAGTTCTCTTTTGTTTGATGAAATGTCTGTATTTATTATATGTCAAACTATTCCTGACAGCAAGTCAGAAATATGTTATGAGATATGCTGCTATTACTTTTTGTTTGGTTTGTTACAAATCATGTATAGCCTATGTTAGTTACTCTGTTGTAATTTTGTGCTTTCAATAAACACGTTAACCTCAATCTTTGTGTTTAGAGCATGTTTCTGTAGCATAGGACATATTAGGACGCGGCAAGTTTGGAGAGTTGAATGAAGACACCAGTAACTTCATTAAATGAAGTATTTATTTGTGAGGAAACGTTTAACAGAGGTTCTTGTATATCCCCTGGTTTTAACCCAGAGGTTGTGGGAACACTTGGTTCTCAACAAATTATGAGAAAAGACTCCTGGGTAAAGTCTAGAATGGTACCCTATTCCCTGTAGTGCGCTACTATAGACCTGGTCAAAAGTAGTGCACTACATAGGGAACAGGGTACCATTTTGGACACAACCCTGGTGGGAATTTAAAACATTTCCAGAGCTAGCAACATGCAGGGTTACTTCTGCAGCAAGCCTCAACAAAACCTCTAGTGGCAATAGTTATGAGGGATATCAAGTTATAATTGTGAACAAAAAGTATTCAGAATCTCAGCATCATCAATAAGGATCATGGACATTTAGAAATCTTAAGCATATTCAGACAACACACTTACAAAAGTAAATCACATAGCAATGGAAGCTGGTGTCAACTTTACTGCATTTATTTGTTAAAAATACACTTTTTTGATACAAGCATACAGAATATTGACCTTTAACTAAGGCACAACTAAATGGTGAAAAGGAATCTCTGAAAACAGAAAAACGTGCCAAGTGTCACGTCTGGAGGAAAACTGGCACCATCTCTACGGTGAAGAATGGTGGTGGCAGCATCATGTTGTGGGGATGTTTTTCAGCGTCAGGGACTGGGAGAGACTAGTCAGGATTGAGGGAAAGATAAACGGAGCAAAGTACAGAGCGGTCCTTGATGAGAACCTGCTCCAGAGTGTTCAGGACCTCAGACTGGGGCGAAGGTTCACCTTCCAACAGGACAATGACCCTAAGAACAGCCAAGACAACGCAGGAGTGGCTTCGGGATAAGTCACTGAATGTCCTTGAGTGGCCCACCCAGAGCCCGGACTTGAACCCGATTGAACATCTCTGGAGAGACCTGAAAATAGCTGTGCAGCGACACTCCCCATCCAACCTGACAGAGCTCGAGAGGATCTGGAAAGAAGAATGGGAGAAACTCTCCAAATACAGGTGTGCCAAGCTTGTAGCGTCATACCCAAGAAGACTCGAGGCTGTAATCGCTGCCAAAGGTGCTTCAACAAAGTACTGATTGAAGGGTCTGAATACTTACGTAAGTGTCATATTTCAGTGTTTTACTTTTAATAAATTAGCAAAAATGTCCAAAAACCTGTTTTTGCTTTATCATTATGGGGTATTGTGTGTAGATTGATGACGGGAAAAAAACTATTTAATCAATTTTAGAATTAGACTGTAACGTAACAAAATGTGGAAAAAGTCAAGTGGTCTGAACATTTTTCCGAATGCACTGTATGTTCCACTGGTGGAAGTGTAGGGAATGTACTTACATGAAGATGTATATAAGTTTCATAGGGAAGATGAGAACAATATCCAGCTTTATAGTCAACTCCCTTAAAGGGTCCTGAGAAAAGGGCAGTGATGCTGCAGTGAGATACAGGTTGGACTAAAAGCTGATGTATGTATCCTCTGGCACAAAGTGGGAAGGCGTTTTATGACACTGTACTGTACTGTGCCACAGGGTGGTCACACACCAGCGGTTACACAGATAGACACACTTGTATTTTACACACACACACACACACACACACACACACACACACACACACACACACACACACACACACACACACACACACACACACACAGACACGTACAGTAACATATCAAACATACAGAATTACTGTATATGAGTCTCTGTCATCAAGTCTGTAATCATCAAGGCTAGCCCTCTGCAATGGAATTAATTATCTAATTTGTCCTTCTTAGAAGTACTGGCCTCTGTCTATGGAGAATCCATCCACACACTGCTTACAGTGCATAGGAGCAACACATAGCATTGGAGGGTGTGTGTTGGACACAAGGAGTGTGATTGGATGAGTCCTCTTCTCAAGCCACTCCTCCTGCCCTGCCTTCCACACGGTCCTGTTGGCGAAGTATCATCAATGCCAGCCAACACGTCCAGGCCCAGCCATTTTGGACCCTTTTGGATCCCGATATCCTCATAGTTTTTCTGTGTGTTCATGGCTCCCTTTTCTTTCTCTCCGCCTCTCTCTCTCTCTCTCTCTCTGGTTCCTTCTTGCTGCTCAGGTCTTATTGGCTCTCAGAGTTGTAGCACTGGGTGTCTCCTCTCTCCTTCCCGTTGAAACTTGGCAATGGCTGCCCATACTTGTCGACACACCAGCAAAACCCTCGCTTTCTGCCCTTGGATGGACGGCACTGTGTGTGTGAGGGAGAGAGAGAAAGGGAGAGAGAGAAACAGAGAGAGTTACAGAGAGCGAGGGAGAGAGCAAGAAAGAGTTACAGAGAGAGGGGGAGAGAGTTACAGAGAGAGAATTACAGAGAGAGAGAGTTACAGCAAGATAGTTATAGAGAGAGAGTTACAGAGAGAGAGAGAGTTACAGTGAGAGAGTTAGATAGAGAGTTAGAGAGAGAGTTACAGTGAGAGAGTTAGAGAGAGTTACAGAGAGAGAGAGAGTTACACCGAGAGAGAGAGAGAGAGTTACAGCGAGAGAGAGAGTTACAGTGAAAGAGTTAGAGAGAGAGTTACAGAGAGAGAGAGAGATACAGAGAGATACAGAGAGAGAGAGAGAGAGTTACAGAGAGAGAGAGAGAGCGAGAGTTACAGAGAGAGAGAGAGGTACAGTGAGAGAGTTAGAGAGAGAGAGCTACACAGAGAGGGAGAGAGTTACAGCAAGATAGTTACAGAGAGATAGTTACAAAGAGAGGGAGAGAGTTACAGAGAGAGAGGGAGAGAGTTACAGAGAGAGTGTTACAGAGAGAGAGTGTTACAGAGAGAGAGAGTTACAGAGAGAGAGAGAGTTACAGAGAGAAAGTTACAGAGAGAGAGTTACAGAGAGAGAGAGAGTTACACAGAGAGAGTAACAGAGGGAGAGAGTTACAGAGAGAGAGAGAGTAACAGCAAGAGAGTTACAGAGAGAGGGAGAGAGTTACAGAGAGAGAGAGAGAGTTACAGCAAGAGAGTTACAGAGAGTTACAGCAAGAGAGTTACAGAGAGTTACAGAGAGAGGGAGAGAGTTACAGAGAGAGAGAGAGAGTTACAGCAAGAGAGTTACAGAGAGAGAGTTACAGAGAGAGAGGGAGATAGTTACAGAGAGAGAGTTACAGAGAGAGAGAGAGAGAGAGAGTTACAGAGAGCGGGGGGGAGAGAGAGAGTTACAGCGAGAGAGGGTTACAGAGAGAGAGGGAGAGAGGGTTACAGAGAGAGAGGGAGGGAGTTACAGAGAGTGCGTGTTACAGAGAGAGAGAGAGAGAGAGAGAGAGAGTTACAGAGAGAGAGAGAGAGAGTTACAGAGAGCGAGGGGGAGAGAGAGAGTTACAGCGAGAGAGGGTTACAGAGAGAGGGAGAGAGGGTTACAGAGAGAGAGGGAGAGAGTTACAGAGAGTGCGTGTTACAGAGAGAGAGAGAGAGAGAGTTACAGCGAGAAAGTTACAGAGAGAGAGGGAGAGTTACAGAGAGAGGGTTATATTGAGAGAGGGAGAGAGAGAGAAAGTTACAGAGAGAGGGAGAGAGATACTTACATGGAGAGAAAGTACAATAAAAAGATTTAGGCTTGTACTGTACATAACTACCAATAGTCATCTAGCACAATGGCCATCTAAAATGACTTGAGGAAGTGGGACATGAAATGGTTAAGGACATTAACGTCCATTTTGTGCTGAGGACCTGAGGAGACTTGGCCATGGGACGCATGCTGGTGGTATTTTCAGCTGCTTTTACGGTCTACCTCCAGTTCCACACACATATAGAGAGCTTTAAGATAAACAGAAACCTGGTCAAATATTTGCTTAGGCCCGTTTGTGAACAACTGAGACCCAATATCTATTTTCAGTGAGCTGGTGGCCAGTACAAATCATCTGTTGCTGATTATACCCCAAAGCTCCAAATTATGGGTACTACAAATGACTTACATAGTCTCCGGAGCAACCCAAGGCCTGTTATTTTACTGCCAATTTGACTAAAGGTCAGAGTCCTCTCCAGTAAAACATGCAGGCATTAATTTGAAGGGCAAAGGAAGGCTAACAAATGGCGTCGCTCTCTAAAAGAGTTCATCAGAATGGAAGTCAGTCCTTTCTCTGCTTGATATTACATGTGTCTAGGTATCTGACCCCAGAGACCATAGGATAGGCTCAACCCTGTAAGAGCGATGTGGTACAGTAGAGTTTATGTATTGGACTGTCCAGTCAAAATATGACTATCGTGTCTACTGTATCTTAACTCTCTAATATTGGCACCCATTAGCATGTTATTTCCCTTCTACGAACAAATTATGTTTTATTATCATTTCATCTATATGACCAATCAAGTAGTATAATTTTATTAAAGTACACATGCTGAGAGGTTAGGTCACATTTTCAGGAAAAAGTAATTAAAAAGTTGGAACGTTGGAGTCAAAGAATGACTCCACTAAATGGTAGCTTGGGAATCTAATAAAAGTAATAAAAAGAAGACAAAACCTGGAAAAATGCATTTAAAGGCTGCATTAAAAGCTCTTTTAAATGCACCTCTCATGCATAATCGCTTTACCATTTCCACCATCTAACTCCAAATGCTTTACTTCATCCTCCAAACTATGTATAAATGTATAGTTAATAAGACATGTTGGGTCTGAGACTCATGGGAACCGCTGAAGTAAACTCCCAGACATTAATGTGTGCCATTCCCTCCCTGCCTGCCATCCCCGGGGGAGAGACAAACATACATTTTATATAAACAAAGACAATGAGCCTGGCGTTTTGGTATAGCTGGTTATGAGATGATTGCAGGTCAAACAGAGGCACGGCCATTAGGCAGGAGACTCAGTGCTGTGGCATGTAATAGAAATGTTGCTTTGTTTTTGGTGGGTGCCGTGATGGCGCTGGTGGACTAAGTGCCTCCATATGAACACGTCAGGGACACTCATTTATTATAAACCTATTGTGGGCGGACCAGGACCACGCAAATGTTTGAAATGGCTGAAGATTCTATTTTCGGCACTGCTTTTTCAAAAGTCTGGCAATTATGGGGAGCGAGCAGCGGGTGCCGGCGGACACCTTGACGTCTGTCTCCCTGGGAGGGTTCACGTTAAATGGCCGCCGTTTGAGCCTCGCTGGGTGCTTGCTGGGGTCTGTGGTTCCATGTCTACAGAGCCAACCCCAAATGGTGTGGCTGAGAAGTGATGAGGCTCTAATAACTAGTGAAGCAGATCTGGAGGAATGGATCTTCTCCAGATATGAATCTAGTATGCATGATGAGCCACTGACATTACAATCTTCATTGATGAAGAAAGGGTAAGTGGGAAGATGATGGTAGTTACAATGTTCAAATGGGGGTGACTTTCCTGGCCTCTATAACACTGTTCAAATAGGTGGGTCTGGTATCTGGGCTTGTATTCCTTGGTGGATGCATGGCTTTGACACATTCGGGTAATGCCAAGAAGCGTGGGGGACTGACTCATAAAATGGCATCTTTATCCCTACGGTGTGTTTGTAGGATTTCCTTACCTGTTTCTTTTTGTAGAAGCCCTTATTGTCACAGTTTGGGATGTGGAAGCCTCTGGGGTTGAGGATGTCTGTGATCTTCAGTCCTTTGAGGACACTCTCCATCTCTCTAAGACAGGGACCCTAAACACACACAGACTATAATGACCCATATTACTTCTTCCAATCCAAAGCACTCTGTCTATTACCTACAGCTCAAATAATGTATTTATCCTATTCGAACAGTGAAACTAACAGAAGCCACAAAAGTGTGCTTACTTGGTACAGTGTAATTCAATCTCTAGGAACAATGGCGCCGGAGAAGAAGGCTGACGTTTTACGTGTCCCCAACTGATTGTGTTATTTTGTTAGTTTATTTGCATTGTTTGTAACTTATTTTTGAACTTACTTTGTACATAATGTTGCCGCTACCGTCTCTTATGACCGAAAATAACTTCTGGACATCAGGACTGAGATTACTCACCATGGACTGGCAGAATCCTTTTTTTCCTTTAACGAGTCTGACGAGCCCGACGCGAACGATATACTGCTTTCTCGGGAACAGGTCCAGATCCCCGTGATTTGCGTGAAGAAAAAGGGGCCAGAGGGAGATTTCGTAGGTGATCGAATAAACCCCCACTTCCTTCCATTCTGCTAGCAAACGTGCAATCTTTGGAGAATAAAATCGATGACCTACGCGGAAGATTAAACTACCAACGAGACATTCAAAACTGTAATATCTTATACTTCACAGAGTCGTGGCTGAACGACGACACTATCAGCATACAGCCTGCTGGTTATACGCTATACCGGCAGGATAGAACATCAGCGTCTGGTAAGACAAATGGCGGCAGATTGTATTTTTGTAAATAACAGCTGATGCACAATATCTAAGTCTCGAGCTATTGCTCGCCTGAGGTTAGAGTATTTCATGATAAGCTGTAGACCACACTATCTACCTAGACAGTTTTCATCTGTATTTTTCGTAGCTGTTTACATACCACCACAGATTGAGGTTGGCACTAAGACAGCATTGAATGAGCTGTTTTCCGCCATAAGCAAACAAGAAAACGCTCACCCAGGGGCGGTGCTCCTAGTAGCCAGGGACTTTAATGCAGGGAAACTTAAATCCAAATTTCTATCAGCATGTTAAACGTGCAACCAAAGAGAAAAAACACTCTTGACCCCCTTTACTCCACACACAGAGAAGCATACAAAGCTCTCCCTCGCCCTCCATTTGGCAAATCTGACCATAATTCTATCCGCCTGATTCCTGCTTACAAGTACAAATTAAAACAGGAAGCACCAGTGACTAGATCAATAAAAAAGTGGTCAGATGAAGCAGATGCTAAGCTACAGGACTGTTTTGCTAGCACAGACTGGAATATGTTCCGGGATTCCTCCGATGGCATTGAGGAGTACACCACATTAGTCATTGGCTTCTTCAATAAGTGCATCAATGACGTCGTCCCCACAGTGACCGTATGTACATACCACAACCAGAAGCCATGGATTACAGGCAACATCCGCACTGAGCTAAAGGCAAGAGCTGCCGCTTTCAAAGAGCGGGACTCTAACCCGGAAGCTTATAAGAAATCCCGCTATGCCCTCCGACGAACCATTAAACAGGCAAAGCGTCAATACAGGACTAAGAACAAATCGTACTACACCGGCTCTGACGCTCGTCGGATGTGGCAGGGCTTGCAAACCATTACAGACTACAAAGGGATGCATAGCCGAGAGCTGCCCAGTGACACAAGCCTACCAGACGAGCTAAACTACTTCTATGCTGGTGCTCTCATGCACTGAAACATGCATGAGAGCACTAGCTGTTTGGAAGACTGTGTGATCCCGTTCTCCGCAGCCGATGTGAGTAAGACCTTTAATTATTAAACAGTTCAACATTCACAAGGCCGCAGGACCAGACGGATTACCAGGACTTGTTTTCAACCTTTCCCTGTCCGAGTCTGTGCCCAAGAACACTAAGGTAACCTGCCTAAATGACTACCGACCTGTAACACTCTCGTCTGTAGCCATGAAGTGCTTTGAAAGGCAGGTCATGGCTCACATCAACACCATTATCCCAGAAACCCTAGACCCACTCCAATTTGCATACCGCCACAACAGATGATGCAAGGAACATCTATGTGAGAATGCTATTCATTGACTACAGCTCAGCGTTCAACACCATAGTGTCCTCAAAGCTCATCAATAAGCTAAGGACCCTGGGATTAAACACTTCCCTCTGCAACTGAATCCTGGTCTTCCAGACGGGCCGCCCCCAGGTGGTAAGGGTAGGTACAGTAACAACACATCCGCCATGCTGATCCTCAACACAGGGGCCCCTCAGGGGTGCATGCTCAGTCCCCTCCTGTACACCCTGTTCACTTATGACTGCACGGCCAGGCAAGACTCCAACACCATCCTTAAGTTTGCCGATGACTTAACAGTGGTAGGCCTGATCACCGACAACGACGAGACAGCCTATAGGGAGGATGTCAGAGACCTGGCCGTGTGGTGCCAGGACAACCTCTCCCTCAACGTGATTAAGACAAAGGAGATGATTGTGGACTACAGGAAAAAGAGGGCCGAGCATGCCCCCATTCTCGTCGACGGGGCTGCAGTGGAGCAGGTTGAGAGCTTCAAGTTCCTTGGTGTCCACATCACCAACAAACTAACATGGTCCAAGCACACCAAGACAGTCGTGAAGAGGGCACGACAAAACCTATTCCCCCTCAGGAGACTGAAAAGATTTGGCATGGTTCCTCAGATCCTCAAAAGGTTCTACAGCTGCACCATCGAGAGCATCCTGACTGGTTGCATCACTGCCTGGTATGGCAACTGCTCAGCCTCCGACCGCAAGGCACTACAGAGGGTAGTGCGAACGGCCCAGTATATCACTGGGCCAAGCTTCCTGCCATCCATGACCTCTATACCAGGCGGTATCAGAGGAAGGCCCTAAAAATTGTCAAAGACTCCAGCCACCCTAGTCATAGACTGTTCTCTCTGCTACCACACAGCAAGCGGTACAGGAGCGCCAAGTCTAGGTCCAAGAGGCTTCTAAACAGCTTCTACCCCCAAGCCATAAGACTCCTGAACATCTAATCAAATGGCTACCCAGACTATCTGCATTGCCCCCCCCCCCCTCCCCCCCCCCCCCCCTGTTGTTATCATCTATGCATCGTCACTTTAATAACTCTACCTTCATGTACATATTACCTCAACTAACCGGTGCCCCCAGATATTGACTCTGTACCGGTACCCCCCTGTATATAGTCTCGCTATTGTTATTTTACTGCTGCTCTTTAATTACTTGTTACTTTTATTTCTTATTCTTGTCCGTATTTTTTTAAACTGCATTGTTAGTTAGGGGCTCGTAAATAAGCATTTCACTGTAAGGTCTACACCTGTTGTATGTGACTAATACAATTTGATTTGATTTGACTTAGACAGGGATGCTATCATTAGCATTAGGCTACACCAAGCTCCATCTGTAGCCTAACGCACTACGCACTACCCTTCAGTAGTACCCAAACAATGTTGGTACTAGGGATAAGAAGAAAGAGAGGCAACTAATAGGAAATGAATTCACCTTGTGAGGCCTTACACTTTGCTGAAAGCTGCTTAGAAACTAGCTAACACTTTACACAAAGGGATAGGCCAGGGGATAAGGTCCATTCAAAGAGGTCTTAGAAAGGAGCCGACAGGCCTTATCCTCAAGTCCAGCTCCAGTCTCTGATCAAAGCAAATCAAGGCAGAATTAATTCCTTGTGCTGCACTCGTTTCTCTGCCACCGGGCCAAAGACAGGATAAAAAATTGAAAGAGGAGGGAGGAGGGCGAGTCCAAACAGGCACACGCAAAGGGCCAATCCATCATCAACTTGCTCTGAGACTCCCTTCCCTCCAGACCGCCACCGCTCCCCTCCGTTCCCCCAGGAGGCATGCGGACGCCTTTCTGCGAAACAACAGGTTACACACAGAGGCAGAGCTACTGTACCCAATCACCGCCATGCCAATCTCCCGCCGCCACGCCACCGCCAACCGTCAGTACCCATACCCAGAACATTTCATCACCCGCAGACGGACGGAGAAAAACACCAAAACACAGAGAAAACGGGGAGGAAAGAGGGAGAGAGGAGGAGAAGGGAGGAGAAAAACACCAAAACACAGAGAAAACGGGGAGGAAAGAGGGAGAGAGGAGGAGAAGGGAGGAGAAAAACACCAAAACACAGAGAAAACGGGGAGGAAAGAGGGAGAGAGGAGGAGAAGGGAGGAGAAAAACACCAAAACACAGAGCGAAGAAGGAGGAAGAGGAGAACATTTTCTGAAAGACTGTTCCTAGAGAAAGGAAAACAGTGGACCTGGTACTCACATACTCTGGCTCCTGCTTGGATTCCAGGGAGAAGTTCTGTTGGTCTGTGCTGTGAGCTCCAGGGAGTTCCTCCATTTTGTAGCTCCGGGCCCTCTTCAGCTGCTCCCTGTGGATGACCACTGCCTTGACAGGGTGGAGGAGAGAGGGGTGGTGGGGGAGTCTGGGGGGGCCTACAGGAGGTCTGTTGGTGCTGAAAAGGGCTTGGGGGGCTTGGATCACTGGGGCGGTGGTGTTTTGCTCCTCCTCCTGAGTACCACCCACATTCTCTGCCAAAAATTATTTTGGGGGAATTATTTTCATTCCCAAAATTACATAATTATTTTAAGTATTATACAATATAAGTATAATATTTAGTATAATAATACTAATGGGTGTATGTTTGGATCACGTGAATCATGTGAATGGTCTATATGTGCTGGTTCAGGTGTTTTTTTGTCATTCCCTTGAAGTTCATCCAAGCTAATAATAGTTTCACATTAATTACTGATGAAGAGAGGCAGGTAGAGAGATCAGATGACATTTAACATTACAAAATTACAAAATGTAAATTGGTTTTGATTTACAATTGTAAACCACAGTATAGTTTGAAATAAATATTGACATCTGTCAAATAATTCCAGACTCATTCCATCAATAATCTTCATGAAACCCTTGTATCACACAGTCCCAGTTGTATCACACAGTCCCAGTTGTATCACACAGTCCTAGTTGTATCACACAGTCCCAGTTGTATCACACAGTCCCAGTTGTATCACACAGTCCTAGTTGTATCACACAGTCCCAGTTGTATCACACAGTCCCAGTTGTATCACACAGTCCCAGTTGTATCACACAGTCCTAGTTGTATCACACAGTCCCAGTTGTATCACACAGTTCCAGTTGTATCACACAGTCCCAGTTGTATCACACAGTCCCAGTTGTATCACACAGTCCCAGTTGTATCACACAGTCCCAGTTGTATCACACAGTCCTAGTTGTATCACACAGTCCCAGTTGTATCACATAGTCCCAGTTAGAAAATTGATGAAAGAATCATAGAGAGGAATACAGCAAAATTACAAGGTCAAACACCTATATCAACCAGATCATGAGTTAAAACCATTCTATCAATAATTAAATTCGCAAAAGACACCATTCTTGCTGTGGAATTCACCATAATAAAAACAGACAGTATAATTTTGTCCATCCAATTGTGTCAATATTGGATATATTACGCACAGGCTGGCTTCATCTAACCGGATAACTCAAGGTGATAAATTATACTTTAGGCTACCTTGCATCCAGATGTTTGATGACAAGCAAAGTTATCTGTATTTTTACAGGCGACATTATTATAACAATATAATAATTATAACAATATAATAATCAGTTGGTAAACCATGCGTAAAAACCTTTCCAAACTGCGTCATCATCTTGGCATTTACCTTGTATCTCATTGACGGCAGGTAAAGCGGCGGTGGATCTTTTAATGGTCGCAATCGCACACTGTCCTCGTCCCTCCAGCAGAGCTTGGAGAGGTTTCGTCTCGCCGGGCTGCTGCTGGCATGTCATCCCGGAGCCACATCTCCCCGTGTACACCCCGCACGGCTGTCCAAATGCCAGCGCGCAAGTCATGCAGCACCCGCAGCCAGTTTCGCGAACTCTCTCGGTGCAGTCCTTGGGCAACGGCTTGCAGAGGAGCCGGGCTCCAGCATCACAAGGTTCACACCGGATAACCGGCCCTACCGCGGCTGATCTCCGCGTAATCAATGCCAGAACAACTGTCATCCAAAGTGTGCGATAACAGGTCTCCATTGTAATGATTTCGGGTAGGTCGTGGTGCGTATTGTCCAAAATTTAACTCTGCAGTTGATGCGTACCTAATTCACATGAAGCCACTTTAGACAAAACGTCTCAATATATAGAGCCATCCACTGCAATGTCACACCCCCTCAAATGAGTTGCCTGTGTGTGGGAACTTCCTCGCTGATATTTTCTGAGAAAACTTGCTTAGAAGTTTCAATGAAAAAAGTAGCTTATTAATAAATAAAACATATGTTTTGGTGTGCAAATAAGTAATCAAATAAACTATCCAAATAAGCAACAATCCATCGGATCGAACTTTATTTATTTCTAAATCATTGTAAGGCTAATTCTGAAACCGATTGTTGTGGATTTTCTCTTTGGGTATGCCAGCACAATAACTAACTTAATTTTAGTTGTATGACTTCTCTACAGACTTCTCTACAGACTTCTATTGGATATTGCATTAAAAAAAAGAAAGAAGACCTTTGACGTTATTCTGATGGCTCTTGATTTTAGTCAGGGTATTTTCTGTGAACTTGACAGAGTACCAGTTTTAACAAGAATAGAAAACCTTATGTCCATGAAATTGACGGAACACGTGCCTGAAAGAGAAATAAAAAGTGGCCAAATCAACATCAGTGTAAGAGGCTTAGGGGAAAGGGAAAGGTAGGACACTTTACACAGAAATGCGTGTGTGCGCACATGCAGGTGCATGTACAGTATGTGTGTGTGCGCGTGCGCATTTGCACTGGTTTTCACAGCACTAGGTTCCATCAATCAATGTGGAGAAAGATCCCTTCACAAAACCCCCTTACAATCTCCTTACTCCTGATTGAGTGCTTAGGCCAAACCAGGCCAATAGATGGCAAATTCCATTGTTTGCTACAGGATTACTTGACTTGATAATGAGTCAGCTTTCTTTGGTTGACTTTTTTCAAGGAAAAATGACTTTGTGTGTGTATGTGTGTTTGTGTAAGTGTGTCTGTGTGTGTGTGTGTGGGCGTGCATGCATGCAGGCGTGAGTCTGTGTGTGTCTGTTGTGGCCCCATTCCATATCAAAATCGCAAGCATTCAAATAGGTGTCAGGTCAAGGAACTGAATTTCACCTGACATTACTCCAAGCATTATTGAGAAGATTAGGTCAGAAATACATAGATTATTTGTGAATACTTGTAGTGAGGTGTGTACTGGCGGCAGAGAAGTCAGGCGCAGGAGAGCAAAAACTGATTTACAACGGTGTCGTTTAATATCCATAAACCACTGTCAACAGAGCAATACAAACAAATGGGTCAAACAAAACCCAGTAATACCAGCATACCGTGCAATAGCACTACAATAAACAATTACGGACAAGGACATGGGGGGGGGGGGGACAGAGGGTTAAATACACAACATGTAATTGATGGAATTGTAACCAGGTGTGATGGAAGACCAGACAAAACCAATGGAAAATGAAAAGTGGATCAGCGATGGCTAGAAGGTCAGTGACTTCGACCGCCGAACGCCGCCCGAACAAGGAGAGGGACCAACTTCGGCAGAAGTCATGACTGTACCCCCCCCCCCCCCCTTGACGCGCGGCTCCTACAGCGCGTCAACACCGGCCTCAGGGACGACCGGGAGAGCGAGGCGCAGGGTGATCCGGACGAAGACGGTTGAACTCCTGCAGCATTGAAGGGTCCAACACGTCCTTGACCGGAACCCAGCACCTCTCCTCCGGACCGTATCCCTACCACTCCACAAGATACTGAAGGCCCCTCGCCCGACGCCTCGAATCCAGTATGGAGCGAACAGAGTACGCTGGGGCCCCCCCGATGTCCAGAGGGGGCGGAGGAACCTCCCGCACCTCAGACTCCTGGAGCGGGCCAGCCACTACCGGCCTGAGGAGAGACACATGGAACGAGGGATTAATACGGTAATAAGGTGGAAGCTGTAACCTATAACAAACCTTGTTCACTCTCCTCAGGACTTTAAATGGCCCCACAAACCGCGGACCCAGCTTCCGGCAGGGCAGGCGGAGGGGCAGGTTTTGGGTCGAGAGCCAGACCCGGTCCCCCTGTGCGAACACCGGGTCCTCACTGCGGTGGCGATCTGTGTTCTCCTTTTGGCATCTCACGGCCTGCTGAAGGTGAACACGGACAGCTTCCCATGTATCCTCCTCGCGCCTGAACCAGTCGTCCACCGCAGGAACCTCGGTCTGACTCTGATGCCAAGGCGCCAGAACCGGCTGGTACCCCAGTACGCACTGGAAGGGAGAGAGGTTAGTGGAGGAGTGGCGAAGTGAGTTCTGTGTCATCTCGGCCCAGGGCACGAACTCCGCCGGTCGGTCCTGGCAATAGGACTGCAGAAACCTGCCGTCATCCTGGTTCACTCTCTCCACCTGCCCATTACTCTCGGGCTGAAACCCTGAGTAAGGCTGACCGAGACCCCCAGACGTTCCATGAACGCCTTCCAGACCCTAGACGTGAACTGGGGACCCCGATCAGACACTATATCCTCAGGCACACCGTAGTGCCGGAAGACGTGTGTAAACAAAGCCTCCGCAGTCTGTAAGGCCATAGGGAGACCGGGCAGAGGGAGTTGATGACAGGACTTAGAGAAACGATCCACAACGACCAGGATCACGGTGTTACCCTGTGAGAGTGGAAGATCAGTCAGAAAATGCACCGACAGGTGCGACCAAGGCCGCTGTGGAACGGGTAAGGGGTGTAGCTTACCTCTGGGCAGGTGCCTAGGAGCCTTACACTGGGCGCACACGAGCAGGAGGAAACATAAACCCTCACGTCCTTAGCCAAGGTAGGCCACCAGTACCTCCCGCTCAAACAGTGCACTGTCCGACCGATCCCAGGATGACCAGAGGAGGGTGACGTGTGGGCCCAATAGATCAACCGGTCACGAACAGCAGATGGGACGTACAGACGCCCATCGGGACACTGGATGGGAGCTGGCTCTGCACGTAACGCCTGCTTAATGTCCGTGTCCAGCTCCCACACTACCGGCGCCAACAGGCAGGAGTCGGTGAGTATGGGAGTGGGATCCATAGGCCGCTCCTCTGTGTCATACAGCCGGGACAATGCGTCTGCCTTAACGTTCTGGGAGCCTGGGCTGTAGGATACGGTAAACACAAAACGGGTGAAGAACATGGCCCACCTTTCGGATACATATGAAAAACATGGCCCACCTTACCTGGTGAGGGTTCAGTCTCCTCGCTGCCCGGATGTACTCCAGATTGCGGTGTTCAGTCCAGATGAGAACAGGGTGTCTAGCCCCCTCAAGCTAATGTCTCCACGCTTCAAGGCCTTGACGACAGCCAACAACTCCCGGTCCCCCACGTCATAGTTTCGCTCCGCCGGGCTGAGCTTCTTCGAGAAGAAGGAACAGGGGCAGAGCTTTGGTGGCGTACCCGAGCGCTGAGAGAGCACAGCTCCTATCCCAGCATCGGACGTGTCCACCTCCACTATGAACGCCAAAGAGGGATCTGGATGGGCCAGCACGGGAGCCGAGGTAAACAGAGCCCTCAGGTGACTAAAAGCGCTGTCCTCCTCAGCTGACCACTGCAAGCGCACCGGGCCCCCCTTCAGCAGTGAGGTAATGGGAGCCGCTACCTGACCAAAACCCCGGATAAACCTCCGGTAGTAGTTGGCAAACCCTAAGAACCGCTGCACCTCCTTTACCGTGGTGGGAGTCGGCCAATTACGCACGGCTGAAATGCGGTCACTCTCCATCTCCACCCCTGAGGTGGAAATGCGATACCCTAGGAAGGAGACGGACTGTTGGAAGAACAGGCATTTCTCAGCCTTGCCGTACAGGTCATGCTACAACAGGCGACCAAGCACCCTGCGCACCAGAGACACATGCTCGGCGCGTGTAGCGGAGTATATCAAGATGTCATCAATATACACCACTACACCCTGCCCGTGCAGGTCCCTGAAAATCACGTCTACAAAGGCTTGGAAGACTGATGGCGCATTCATCAACCCGTACGGCAGGACGAGGTACTCATAGTGCCCTGAGGTGGTACTGAAAGCCGTCTTCCACTCGTCTCCCTCCCGGATACGCACCAGGTTGTAAGCACTCCTGAGATCTAGTTTGGTGAAGAAGCGCGCCCTGTGCATTGACTCAATCGCTGTGGCTATGAGCGGTAGCGGGTAACTATACCTCACAGTGATCTGATTCAGACCCCGATAGTCAATACACGAGCGCAGACCTCCCTCCTTCTTCTTCACAAAAAAGAAACTTGAGGAGGCGGGTGAAGTGGAGGACCGAATGTACCCCTGACGCAGGGATTCGGAGACAAATGTTTCCATAGCCTCCGTCTCCGCCTGTGAGAGGGGATACACGTGACTCCTGGGAAGTGCAGCGTCTACCAGGAGATTTATCGCACAATCGCCCCGTCGTTGGGGGGTTAATTGAGTCGCCTTCTTTTTGGAGAAGGCGAGAGCCAAATCGGCATATTCAGGGGGAATGCGCACGGTGGAAACCTGGTCTGGACTCTCCACCGTAGTAGCACCAACGGAAACCCCTAAACACCGCCCAAGCACTCTTGCGACCACCCCGTGAGAGCCCTCTGTGGCCAAGAAACAGTGGGGTTATGACAAGCTAACCAGGGTAGGCCGAGCACCACGGGAAACGCAGGAGAGTCCATAAGGAAGATACTAATTCTCTCGTGACCCCCTGCGTCACCATGCCCAAAGGAGCGGTGACCTCCCTAATCAACTCTGACCCTATTGGTCGACTATCTGGTGTGAACGGGGAAGGGCACAGCCACGGGAACAATGGGGATCCCTAAACTATGGGCTAATGCTCTATCAATAAAATACCCAGCCGTGCCTGAATCGAGGAGCGCCTTATGCTGGGAATGCGGGGAAAACTCAGGGAAAGTGATATACACAAACATATGTGCAACAGAGGGCTCTGGGTGAGAATGGTGCCGGCTCACCTGGGGTGACGCCAGAGCGCCCTGCCTGCTGCCTCGATCCACAGAGGAACCAACCCGGCACCGACCGGCAGTGTGACTTCTGCGGCCACAGATGGTGCACGAGCTGGAACCCCCTCCGGTCGCCCTGCGCACCGCCCCTCCCAGCTCCATGGGTATCGGAGAGGGGGTGCGGGAGGATGGAACCACCAGACCCCGATCTGAACGTCCGTTGGTAGCCAGCAGATTGTCCAGCCAGATGGACAGGTCCACCAGCTGGTCGAACGTGAGGGTGATGTCTCTGCAGGCCAACTCCCGACGAACGTCCTCGCGCAGACTGCAGCGGTAATGGTCGATCAGGGTGCTGTCGTTCCATCCCGCGCCGGCAGCCAGGGTCCTAAACTCCAGGGCAAACTCCTGGGCGCTCCTCGTCTCCTGCCTCAGATGGAAGAGGCATTCACCCGCCGCTCTACCCTCGGTCGGGTGGTCGAAGACTGCCCGGAAACGGCGGGTGAACTCCTCAAACTGGTCCAACGCCGCATCTCCCTCTCTCCACACAGCGTTGGACCACTCCAGGGCTTTCCCGGTGAGGCACGAGACGAGGGCGGACACCCTCTCACGGCCCGACGGAGCCGGATGGACGGTGGCCAGGTATAGGTCCAATTGTAGAAGGAACCTCTGGCAGTTCGCAGTCTTCCCGTCGTATTCCTGGGGCATGGAGAGACGAATCCCACTGGGACCAGGAGGAAGAGGGGTGCTCAGGGGAGACCCCGGTTGTGCTAGTGGAGGCGCTGGAAGAACTCCGTGTCTCTCCCATTGTCTGGACAACGGGGTCCATGGCGGTGCCAAGATGGTGGAGCATTGCTGCATGCTCCCGGACACGCTGCTCCACCCCTATACCCGGGGTACCTGCTCCTGCTGACTCCATAGTTTTGGTCCGTAATTCTGTAGTGAGGTGCGTACTGGCGGCAGAGAAGTCAGGCGCAGGAGAGCAAAAACTGATTTACAGCGGTGTCGTTTAATATCCATAAACCACCGTCAACAGAACAATACAAACAAATGGGTCAAACAAAACCCGGTAATACCAGCATACCGTGCAATAGCACTACAAGAAACAATTACGGACAAGGACATGGGGGGGGGGGGGGACAGAGGGTTAAATACACAACATGTAATTGATGGAATTGTAACCAGGTGTGATGGAAGACAAGACAAAACCAATGGAAAATGAAAAGTGGATCAGCGATGGCTAGAAGGTTGGTGACTTCGAACGCCGCCCGAACAAGGAGAGGGACCAACTTCGGCGGAAGTTGTGACAATACTGTATGTGAGCAATGTAAGAAGCTCTTGATTATTTGATAAAATAAATCATGTAAACGATACAGCTATACAGCTCCATTATTATTTATGAAACTAATAAAGGAAAGTCATTTATGTTTTTACCATGCCCATTTGATCTATTGTCACACATAGTCTACTAAACCTCTCATACTATCCACACCACATAGTAGCAGGCCTATGGAACATTGTGTAGTCACAAACCTAGTCTGGACTCGAGAATGTGTCGGCCGAACAACAGCTGGACGGACCATCCCAACCCTGAATGTTTTTCTTCAACCTTGCCTTTCAGGACATGATTCTGAGGTTCTGAGGATGTGTGACATAGCTCGAACAAGTCAGTAGGCCTACATGGTAGTTTTTCATAGCACCTACAGTCAGTGGGTTTGTTTCAAACCATTTCACCATATATAACTTTGATATTCAAATAAGAGGGACTAATCTTCATATTGTATTTATACTTTTTGATACTTCACAATCCAGAAAGGTGGGTCCAGTACAGCCTAAGATGAAGATGTTCCCCAGAACACAGCAAGGACAAGGTCACAGGAAGAGCGCTTTTAATGCCACATGGTACAAATACTATTCATGGCTTAAATATTCACAAAGCCAGGACTTGGCAGATTGTTTTGTTTACAGACACTTTCACTACCCAATGCCACTCAATCTTTCTACACTTCTTTCTTTGGTTTTGCAAACTAGAAAAAAAAAATCATAGAATCGCCCATGATTTCAGTGCCCTGCTCAGCCTGAGCAAAGCCAGCACTTGCCCAGCAGTTAAGCGTGTTGTCAGCCAACTTTGGAGCCCAGCCCGGAACCAATTACATCAACCCTCAAGCTTCAGTACCAGTAAGTTAAATATTACTCCTGGAGCAATTTACTGGGCTAATGGAGACTCTCTCTCTCTCTCTCTCTCTCTCTCTCTCTCTCTCTCTCTCTCTCTCTCTCTCTCTCTCTCTCTCTCTCTCTCTCTCTCGCTCTCTCTCTCCCTCTCTCTCTCTCTCTCCAACAGTCATTCAGCCAGTTCTTAGTTTAACTCAGACCACCCTGAACCCCAAGTTGTGCTAGTGGCCAATATCTAAAAGTCACCTTTTAACTATTGTCTTAATGATAGCTGTTTGTTAGACTGAGTATCAGGACTCTAAATATACTGGAAGATATCTTTTAGCTCAGCCCCCCAAGTCTTCCACCTGTTAACTATGAAAATTACAAAACCTGATAGTCAATGTATGATCAACTTAGTAGATGATATCCTATGTAAATATTAATGTGCATAATTAGAATAGTACTCAGTCTGTATCTTTTGTGTCTTCTTAATATGTCCCTTGAAATACATTAATTGATGATGGTGACTTATCCTTCCACTTTGTGTTTTTAAAACACCCCTCCATATAGGGTACTAGGGGGTAACTAGCCCCCTGGGGTAACTGGCCCTCCCCTGTAATTTACATTAAGACCACAAGATGTCACCAAATTATTTTCTCAACACTTTCCCTGGCTGCCACTGCTCTTGCTCAACAAAAAAATGTCCTCTGTGTCATCACAAATTTTGGATATATTTCAACAAAACAATTTTGTGGTAAGTTGATCAAATTTTGGGGACATTCTGAAAAAGTTGTAAAAAATATTCCAATGACGTTAGATCTATAATTGTTTTTTAAATATACAAGAAGGAAAGCCTTAAGATAAATAATCCATTTGTTAAGAGAGAAAAATGTTGATATGTAATATCAATATGTTGGATAAATAGTAATATGTTGGATGAGTTTGTTGGGGGCAACTTACCCCCCCTTACCAGGGGGTAACTGGCCCCTGGGGGCTAGTTACCCCTTTATGGTTATGAATGTGTTTCTACCAGTTATTTAGAGAATGACTAGCCCAGTTAGCGCTAGTTTATGCTAACTTGCTAGCTAGCAACTTCGCCTTGCAGTAAATGCTAGCCAGCTAGATAGTTAGCATAAGATGCTAGGAGTGCTAGCTAGCAACCTTACTACTAGATCATCTGACATACATTTGATGTCATATACAGTGCATTCAGAAAGTATTCAGACCACTTGACTTTTTTCACATTTTGCTACATTACAGCCTCATTATAAAATTGATTAAATCATTTTTCCCCTTAAGCATTCTTTACACAATACCCCAAAATCACAAAGCAAAAACAGGTTTTTAGACATTTTTGCAAATGTATTAATAAACCAATTAGGCACATTTGGGCTTGATAAAACATTTTGAACAGAAATGCAATGGTTCATTGAATCAGTCCAAAACTTTGCACATACACTACTGCCATCTAGTGGCCAAAATCTAAATTGTGCCTAACCTGGAATATTATGTTTTGGCCTTTCTCTTGCATTCTCTAATGTGTTATATTCTCCTACATTAATTTCACATTTCCACAAACTTCAAAGTTTTATTTCAGTTTTTTATTTGGTATAAAGTTGCAAAAATGTCTAAAACCCTGTTTTTGTTTTGTCATTATGGGGTATTGTGTGTAGATTGATGAAGGGGGAAAACTATTTAATACATTTTAGAATAAGGCTGTAACGTAACAAAATGTGGAAAAAGTCAAGGGGTCTAAATACTTTTAGAATAGATATAGATAGCTTTCAGAATAGATATAGATAGCTAGCTACGTTTTTAAGAGTGAGCTTTTCAATTGGCATCTCTTCCCCTGTTTTCAGTCACAGTTGGGGACTGGATTAGGTGTGAGCAGTGCAGGAGGTGGGCTCATGAGTTGTGCTCCAATTTGACTGGGGATAACTTTATTTGTGACCTATGTACAAATTGTGCAGTAGCAGAGCATAAGAGAGTTGCCACATCAATGTTACACTGAATTAATTAGTCAAGTTATTACCTATATTCAATTACAATATTATATTCCAATAAATACAATTTTTTATGAATTAAAAAGAACTAATGAAAACCTTTTACTCTTGAACGTCCTTTTAAATATTCCTGGGATTTAAAATCTTGCATTATTCAAATCCTATTTAGTGTAATTGTACATAATGTATTTTATGTAAAAGGAACAACACAGAAAGAACAAATAAAATGAATGTGCAGGTGAGTTAAAAAGAGGGACTTTACATCAAATCTCCTCATAGTGTGGATATTAATTCTGACATGTGCAACACCATTTCCCCCCCATATTGTATTTAAATAATTAAAATAAGACACCTAGACTTAGCTTTTAAGTATTATTTACTAATGAATTTCTAAATAAAACTGATTAAATGGATTTTAACACAAATATGTGAAACCCTATCCCATAATCTTCTACCGGTAACGTTGCTTTTTTGTGTCAGCAATTAGACATTGTTCTTAGTGTGGACTAGTTACCCCCTAATACCCTATCCCTCAAGAGAGGCATACTAAGTAATGTCAAACTGTGTAGTATTGCAGGAAATACGTTTTAAAATGTCCCCCCAAAAACGTGTGAACACCCACGGACCACCCTCTACTGTTCTGCCCCCCACATATCTACCCCACAATTTCGCCCTTGACCTAGAAAGTAACATATACGTTAAAATAAGGGCACGTTTCTGGCATAGATGCGGGAGATAGATTCCTGCATAATTAGGCATACATCTCTATATAATTTAGGCCCGATATTCTAGTTGGTAACAGATAAGAATTTCACCAGTAGGTTAAATTTCCAAAATGTCTCCAAAAGAATAACAAACAGAAAAGAGAAAGGTGGACTATTGCTTTGCGTTAAAAATGTTTCAACTGTCAAATGAATTGGGAACAAGACGTGGCCTCCCGCCGACAGTTTACAGTCAGGTCTGAGTCTACAGCAGAGCACCACGCAGTGGAATGCTAAATATTTGTTTCATATGCTGAAGAAAGAGTGTTGATTTTCCTCTCCTTTCCCCGGTCAGTTTTTTTGTTGTTGAAGGATCCGTCGACTATCAAGCACCTGCGCATAGTCCGCATAGCGCAGAAGGAGAGCGTTCACTGGGCACTGGGAGAACGCATTGGCGGCTTGGGGTGGAATGTAGTCCCGCAGCACAGCCACTCAATAAAGACGGAGTGTGAAGAATGCGATTTTTCACACACAGGATATTACTGTACACGTGTTTAACATACCCCGTTGTCAGAAGCAATCTCGGCCAACAACAACAGTCGCTCAAGTTCTAATCCAAGGGAATTTTCCACCGTTTTAAAACGATTTGGACGATTCAGTCCGTGATTTTTACAGCAGAATTGCCTCTATTTATTTCCTACTGTGGAGGAGACCACTAGCAGCTGTAACTCTTAGTAGGAATGTAGGTCGACTGCTGTATTCGAGACAGCTATAGGCTGACTGAGGACTACTGCTATCAGTCAGTACCACCATCATCATCATTAATCACCAACAACGCCATTCTCTGGCGTACAATTTTCATAATCAAATCTTGATTCAAACAATGAGTCTGAATGCTGCCTGAGTCTGATTGTCTGAAGATACGATATGGGCAGGCTTGGAGCGAGTGTGGGGGATCTGCTGCGTGCTGTATGGCATTACTGCAGAGACAGTGCAAGGAGCCCAAGAATCTGCAAGACGTGCCAAAGCTCACAGAGAGGAAAGCACATAGTTCAATCAGCTGGAGCTGAGCCAAACATGCCTGACTAGGAAAGGGTAGTGTGTGTGTGTGGTGGGGGTTATCCTGCAGGAAGGAGTCTGTAGATCCCATGACGTCTGGTACAGTCACTGTTAATATTATAGCCTCGTGACCTTCTCACACAAAAAGGATAATTGATTCTGCCTGAGTGCCTTTCAAGTTCCCTCTCTTAACTGACCCAAATGTATGACTCTCTTAAAACTGTACAGTACAAACTGCAGAAGAAGATAGAAACTGTTACTCTAAGTTGATGTGGGTGCATACCTTGAGTCCTATACATTATGAGATGTTATAATGTTACTGTATTTCATTGCAGATAGTATTTTATTCTTTATCCAGCCAACCATTCCCTTCAATTTCAATCTCAGACACACTACTAGTCTCAATATCCAATCCAGCTCCAAAAATATCCAATCATCAGCCTAGTCCAAAGACTGTAAACAAACAGACAGATGACATACATTAAGGCCACCAGGCCATCTTCTGTGTGTCTATTTCTGGAGGCACTCCCTCTAACCCTCCCTTCCATCCCGTCTTGTTTTTTGGGCGGTCAATTTATGTCGTGCGAGGAGCAGGGACCCTGCCTGCCTGGTCCTGTTGTAGTTAGTCTGGTGTTGTCGTGGTCCCCTCCAGGAGGCCAGCCAAGGCCCCAGCCCATCTAGGCAGCCCAACCCAAGGCTTCAATTAGTCCAGAGCGATGGGGGAAGACGGTGGAGAGCGCATGTGAGCACCCCGCCTGACAGTTTGCAGAGCTGCAAGGAAGTGGGCTGAGAGTGGCGCCGACCAGCAGCCGCTGACTTTGGGTACTGCACAGACTGCTGTTCCCCATGCATGCACACACATGTGCACTGAACACTTATGATAGCTTAGATATGTAGTTTTGCACACTTACAGTTGAAGTTGGAAGCTTACATACACCTTATCCAAATACATTTAAACTCAGTTTTTCACAATTCCTGACATTTACTCAGAGTAAAAATTCCCTGTCTTATGTCAGTTAGGATCACCACTTTATTTTAAGAATGTGAAATGTCAGAATAATAGTAGAGAGAATGATTTATTTCAGCTTTTATTTCTTTCATCACATTCCCAGTGGGTCAGAAGTTTACATACACTCAATTAGTATTTGGTAGCATTGCCTTTAAATTGTTTAACTTGGGTCAAATGTTTCAGGTAGCCTTCCACAATCTTCCCACAATAAGTTGGGTGAATTTTGGCCCATTCCTCCTGACAGAGCTGGTGTAACTGAGTCAGGTTTGTAGGCCTCCTTGCTCGCACACGCTTTTTCAGTTCTGCCCACAAGTTTTCTATAGGATTGAGGTCAGGGCTTTGTGATGGCCACTCCAATACCTTGACTTTGTTATCCTTAAGCCATTTTGCCACAACTTTGGAAGTATGCTTGGGTCATTGTCCATTTGGAAGACACATTTGCGACCAAGCTTAAACTTCCTGACTGATGTTTGAGATGTTGTTTCAATATATCCACATAATTTTCCTGCCTCATGACACCATCTATTTTGTGAAGTGCTCCAGTCCCTCCTGCAGCAAAGCACCCCCACAACATGATGCTGCCACCCCCATGCTTCACAGTTGGGATGGTGTTCTTCGGCTTGCAAGCCTCCCCCTTTTTCCTCCAAATATAACAATGGTCATTATGGCCAAACAGTTCCATTTTTGTTTCATCAGACCAGAGGACATTTCTCCAAAAAGTACGATCTTGTCCCCATGTGCAGTTGCAAACCGTAGTCTGGCTGTTTTATGGCAGTTTTGGAGCAGTGGCTTCTTCCTTGCTCAGCTGCCTTTCATGTTATGTCGATATAGGGCTTGTTTTACTGTGGATATACATACTTTTGTACCTGTTTCCTCCAGCATCTTCACAAGGTCCTTTGCTGTTGTTCAGGGATTGATTTTCACTTTTCGCACTTAAGTGCGTTCATCTCTAGGAGACAGAACGCGTCTCCTTCCTGAGCGGTATGACGGCTGCGTGGTCCCATGGTGTTTATACTTGCATACTATTGTTTGTACAGATGAACGTGGTACCTTCAGGCATTTGGACATTGCTCCCAAGGATTAACCAGACTTGTGGAGGTCTACAATATTTTTTCTGAGGTCTTGGCTGATTTCTTTTGATTTTCCCATGATGTCAAGCAAAGAGGCACTGAGTTTGAAGGTTGGCCTTGAAATACATCCACAGGTACACCTCCAATTGACTCAAATGATGTCAATTAGCCTATCAGAAGCTTCTAAAGCCATGACATCATTTTCTGGAATTTTCCAAGCTGTTTAAAGGCACAGTCAATTTAGTGTATTCTGACCCACTGGAATTGTGATACAGTGAATTATTAGTGAAATAACTTGTCTGCAAACAATTGTTGGAAAAATTACTTGTGTCATGCACAGAGTAGATGTCCTAACCGACTTGCGAAAACTGTAGTTTGTTACCAGAAATTTGTGGAGTGGTTGCAAAATAAGTTTGAATGACTCCAACCTAAGTGTATGTAAACTTCAGATTTCAACTGTATGTGTACTTTGCATGCATGTTTGCACACACATGTGAGCACACGCATTTCCCAGGAAGAGTCATCTCACTCACACACACACACTGATACCCATGCACATGAATGCATAGCTTCATGTGCATAGCCTTTGTACTGTTGGTGACATGCACATAGAGTTTTCACACAGACACAAATTCAGTGCTCTGCTGGTGGACAATGACAAGTCAGGCCCCATGCAAATCATAGGTGGTGGATGGAATAACTCCACTTGGCAGTCGTAGGACATTCAATGGTTCATTTATTTTGGACGTGTTGGTGGTCTGTGGCTGTGAGATGTGGTGTGTTGCATACGTGGAAAGGAAAGAACCAGAGTTATTGTCATCACAGTGGGGTGCTGAGAGTTTCATAGAGTTATAATCGTCTTTGATAGCTTTGGCAATCAGCTGATTGGTTAAGCTTACTGTATTTTTCTATAGGGACCCTGTTCAGATCATATACCTACTATTCCATACAAATCAAAGGCTGCCTATGGCTGGCTTTGCTTACAGCATGTCTAGGCATGAATTAGAATCAGGCAGGGGAGTAGTCGCGAAATTCACGTGTTATGTTATGTGATGACATAAACTGCTACAACTACTGGAAAGGTAAGTTAGTCAGGAGACAGTTGAAACTTTGGAGCTTTGAAAAGGGAGGCAGAGTAGACTAAAATAGAGTGCAATTCTAGGTTAAATGGCACAACCACCACACTACCTCTGATACTAGTTGAGAGCCGTATCCTTTGGGAGTGAGATAGAATCTCCACACACATACTGTACACACGTACACGCAGAAACACTCATTCACATGCACCTACACACTCACACATACAGTACATTAGGAAAGTATTCAGACCCCTGGACTTTTCCACATCTTATTATGTTACAGCCTTATTCTAATATAAATAAAATATTTTTTCCTCATCAATCTACACACAATACCCTGTAATGACAAAGTGAAAACAGGTTTTTAGATTTTTTTTGCAAATGTTTCCATTGATCATCCTTGAGATGTTCTACAACTTGATTGGAGTCCACCTGTGGTAAATTCAATTGGTTGGATATGATTTGGAAAGGCGCAGACCTGTCTATATACGGTCCCACATCTCACAGTGCATGTCAGAGCAAAAACCAAGCCGAGGTCGAAAGAATTGTCCGTAGAGCTTCGAGACAGAGCTCTGAGATTGTGTCGAGGCCCAGATCTGGGGATGGATACCAAAACATTTCTGCAGCATTGAAGCTCCCCAAGAACACCGTGGCCTCCATCATTCTTAAATGGAAGAAGTTTGGAAACACCAAGACTCTTCCTAGAGCTGGCCGCCCAGCCAAACTGAGCAATTGGTGGAGAAGGGACTTGGTCACGGAGGTGGTCACTCTGACAGAGCTCCACAGTGTCTCTGTAGAGATGGGAAAACCTTCCAGAAGGACAACCATCTCTGCAGCACTCCACCAATCAGGCCTTTATGGTAGAGTGGCCAGACGGAAGCCACTCCTCAGTAAAAGGCACATGACAGCCCACTTGGAGTTTGCTAAAAGGCACCTAAAGGACTCTCAGACCACGAGAAACAAGATTCTCTGGTCTGATGAAAACAAGATTCAACTCTTTGGCCTGAATTTCAAGCGTCACGTCTGGATCCCTACGGTGAAGCATGGTGGTGGCAGCATCATGCTGTGTGGGGCGGCAGGGTAGCGGCAGGGTAGCCTAGTGGTTAGAGCGTTGGGCTAGTAACCGAAAGGTTGCAAGTTCAAATCCCCGAGCTGACAAGGTACAAATCTGTCGTTCTGCCCCTGAACAAGGCAGTTAACCCACTGTTCCTAGGCCGTCATTGAAAATAAGAGTTTGTTCTTAACTGACTTGCCTAGTTAAATAAAGGTTAAATGTAAGTCGCTCTGGATAAGAGCGTCTGCTAAATGACTTAAATGTGTGGATGTTCTTCAGTGGCAGGTACTGGGAGACTAGTCAGGATCGGGGGAAAGATGAAGGGAGCAAAGTACAAAGAGATCCTTGATGAAAACCTGCTCCAGAGCGCTCAGGATCTCAGATTGTGGTGAAGGTACATCTTCCAACAGGACAACAACCTTAAACACACCATCAAGACAACGCAGGAGTGGCAAGTCTCTGAATGTCCTTGAGTGGCCCAGCTAGAGCCCGGATTTGAACCCGATCGAACATCTTTGGAGAGACCTGAAAATAGCTGTACAGTGACACTCCCCATCCAACCTGACAGAGCGTGAGAGGATCTGCAGAGAATACTGTTTTCACTTTGTTATTATAGGGTATTTTGTTTAGATTGATGAGGGGAATAAAACTTTATACATTTTAGAATAAATTGAATACATTTTAGAATAAAGCTGTAACGTAACAAAAATGTTGAAAAAGTCAAGGAGTCTGAATACTTTCCGAATGCACTGTATGCACGCACACACGCAGCACATACACGCACACACACAAACTAGCTCTGACACACTTCAATGCACTGCTCTGCTGTTCCTGCAGTGTCCACCTAATGTAAGCCTAGTCATGGCTGAGCAGGTCTATATAATATTGGCGAAGTTGTGACCACGAGGGCAGTCAGTCGAGTCAATACATGTGTGTCCCAAATACACCATATTTCCTAAGGGGCCTGGTCAAAAGTAGTGCCATATGAATGGAGTAGGGTGCCATTTGGGACGCAAAAATAGTGTTGTCGAAGTGGAGTATGAGTTAGAGCGAGAGACTGGGAGTGATTAGAAGTCTTTGTTGTCTGGCCTGTAACACACTCCCCCATGCATACAGTCAGTAAATTGGTCACCACCTCCACTTTTAGCACAGTCAAGTGTAACACAACAGCAGGCCCACAATCCATCAGATACCATCCCAGTATCTTCTGTCCCTCCTTCCTACCCTGCTATGTGTTGGAGCTGTTGAGCCTTGTTCTTCTGTTGGCAGGTCGGAAAAGTAATAATGAAACGTTCTTTCGTAATGACTGTAATATTACATTGCATCTCTGTAATGGTACAAATGTAATCTAGGCCTACATTTGTTGCACGGTTATTGGTTACATATGATTAGTAAAAGCCTTTGATCTGTACACTGCTTTACATCTATATAACCTCTAGGGTAATGTATAATTCTAATACTATAGCTCCTGCAGAGTAAGGTAAATGGCATCCAGTAACCATAAAAAGGTATTTACATGACGCTGGGTGGCAAAGACGGCCCAAAATCAAACAGTGCATGGCATTGTGCAGTGATCCCAAAATTGAACTTTCTATTTCTGCGCCGCTACCTTTGTTCTTCCTCCGAAAGGGGACCTCCCCTCCCTCTTCATCCCCTCCTCCTCTCCTCCCTAATTAAACAACAAGTGAATGGAGGGAGGGAGAAGGGGAGCAGGGAGGAGGAAAAGTTCTATGGAACTGGGGCCACCACTTACCAATCCAGACTTGAAGAGCTCCTCCCAGAAACAGCCTTGTGCAAACTTGTGAAATTGTTTGGCAGAGCTGGATTTATTATTACTGTACGTGTGACAGCCCTAATCAGTGTCTGTAACGGGCGCTTGAGCAGGTCAGAACACACAAGACAATGGCGGCGATTATGCCCTGCCCTGGTTGAGACTCATCAGTGGGGATTGGGTTTGTGTTTAGGGTCAGAAGGTAGGAGGTTCCAGAATAGTGGTGGTAGTTGAGGAATTCCTGGTCAGTATCCAGTGTATTCTGAGAAATTACAGTATTTCCTAGAATTGATTGAACCCAATATATTATGAACAATATGCATGGAAATTCAACGAGAGGTCTCTCTCTCTCCAGTGTATTCTGTAATTATGATGTATGTTATTCTGTACAAGAGACTACTGGATAGATCTTATGAAAGGTGCACGCGTTGAACCCTGTGATGGAAACTTATGGACAATGTGCTCAATACACACAATGAGTGGGACTTTCTCTCTCTCTCTCTCTCGCTATCTCTCTCTCTCTCTGTCTCTTTCTCTTTCTGTCTCTCTGTTAACTGAAAATGAGGATGCTATTATTACTTGTCTGAAATATTGCAATCTCACAATCTGTTCTCGTAAAACATCTACCCTCCCCAGAGAATTCCCTTCTATTATTTTAGTATTGTCTGCTTCTCCGGACTGTGGATTCCCCAAATTCCTTTTTCTCTGTGGCCCACTCAGACTAAATAAGACACCTACACTCCCTTCCTCCCCTCCCCGGGAATTCTTCACTTTCACCACCTGTCCAAGGACAGTAGGGGGTTTCTCTCCCTTCCCACCTTCCCCCTCTCCTCCACTCTCCTCACCCTGCAATTTGTACCTCAGTTTCACCACCGGGCCAGTCAAAGACAGACCTGTCCAGACCTGCACCGCCCAGAGAGAGCAGAGGAACACTTCCTGGTGTCTCCAAGTGCAAATGACATGTTCCTGTGTTGTCTTTAGGGTTCATCATCCAATCAGACAATAAACTGCCTTGTGACATCATCAACATTTGCACGATTTGCAGCGATAGTCTTGATGATCCAGGACCAACAGTGCAAAAGACAATCCAGGACTGACACAGCGCACAAGACGATCCAGGATCAACACAGTACACAAGACGATTCAGGATCGATACAGTGTACAAGAAGATCCAGGACCAACACAGTACAGTGAGTGCACAAGACAATCCAGGATCGTTCCAGTGCACAAGCCAATCCAGGAAGGACAGAGTCATATGACAATCCAGGACAGATCATCTTCTAATCAATAATTATTTTAATACTGCTTTTGTGCAAGTGTGTATGTCTGTGCATTCTATTTTTGTGATCCAATCTCTCTTACCCTTTCTCCGAAGTGTTTCCTGTGCAGGTTAGCTGACATACCCCCTAGATGCGATGTCCGTGCCCCAAGTGGAAATCTAATTAGCATAATACAAAAAATCCCCATCAGTATCCGTCTGTTTAAGAAAGAGATATCAGTTTTTTGGGCATGGGCTGCGTCTCAATCCACTGCATCAGCCAATGGCGGCCTTCCGCATCTTTGGTGGAAGGTGGCCGAGCTATAGCAGTGTTTGTCAGACCATGAGATATTCAGAAAATTGGTCTTCTCACGAAAACGTTTGTAGCATCCAAACTAATATGACCACTCTATGGAAAGAGGAGTTTTGTTCTACGCCCCCCCACCCCCCGTCTGAACTCGGTACCACGGATCTGCCAACTTCTGTTTGTAGTTTGGGCTAAACGCTAATATGACCCCTCTATGGATGCACACACATGCCTCACAAGACTTGTACCAGTTAAAACATTTTATGGATGAATATATGGAAGTAGTTTAGTGCCTAAAGAAATGTGTTAAATATGTGTAAAAAAATGTATAGTTTTCTGATCTTTCTTATTTCTCTCAGATGTAGGACAGACACTTCAAGACAGACTATCTTTAGATTTGTTTATGACTATCTGTTTTTCCATGTATGAATCTGTTCAATGTGTTTGTTTCTATAGGCTAATAGCAGTAAGGCCAAATTCAATGGGTCCTAAAATTCAAAATCTAATAGCTAATGGTACATGGTATGACCATCTTAAAACAATTCCATATGTTAGCTTAGTAGAACTCCACTCCCCCCAGTTTAGACTGTTAAGGATTTGTGTGTTACTAGCACCCTCTTCTGGTTTCCTGGAGGAACAACAGACATACAAATCAGACATACTGCCAAACTCAACAAATATCTCATTCTGTGGTACCTGAATTGAAAGTCAGATCTCTCTCTCTCTTTCTCTTTCTCTCTCCCTCTCTCTCTCTACTTTTTGAGAATAAATAAATCTACCAATGACATTACTTTTCCCTTTTGTTTATTTACATCAAACATTGAAAATGTAATTTCTAATATACAAATGAACTGTTCATGTCACTTGCTGCAGGATCAATATTACACTTCATTATTATTCCAAATGTGAGATAGTAAAGGTATTATGAGGTACAGACTGTAGATGATACACTACATGACCAAAAGTATGTGGACATCTGCTCGTCGAACACCTCATTCCAAAATCATGGGCATTAATATAGAGTTGGTCCCTCCTTTGCTGCTATAACATCCTCCACTCTTCTGGGAAGTCTTTCCACTAGATGTTGGAACATTGTTGTGGGGACTTGCTTCCATTCAGTCACAAGAGCATTAGTGAGGTCGGGCACTGGTGTTGGGCGATTAGGTCTGGCTCGCAGTTCTTCCACCGCAATCTCGACAAACCATTTCTTTATGGACCTCGCTTTGTGCAAGGGGGCATTGTCATGCTGAAACAGGAAAGGACCTTCCCCAAATTGTTGCCACAAAGGTGGAAGCACAGAATCGTCTACAATGTCATTGTATGCTGTAGAGTTAAGATTTCCCTTCACTGGGAAAAAAAACAAAAAACAGCCCAGACCATTATTCCTCCTCCGCCAAACTTTACAGTTGCCACTATACGTTGGGACAGGTAGCATTCTCCTGGCATCCGCCAAACCCAGATTTGTCCGTCGGACTGCCAGATGGTGAAGCGTGATTCATCACTCCAGATAACGCATTTCCACTGCTCCAGTGTCCAATGGCGGCAAGCTTTACTGCACTCCAGCCGACGCTTGGCATTGCGCATGGTGATCTTAGGCTTGTGTGCGAGTTCTCGGCTATGGAAACCCATTTCATGAAGCTCCCGACGAACAGTTCTTGTGCTGACGTTGCTTCCAGAGGCAGTTTGGAACTCGGTAGTGAGTGTTGCAACCGAGGACAGATGTTTTTACGCACTACGTGCCTCAGCACCTGTTCTGTGAGCTTGTGTGGACTACCACTTCACGTCTGAGCTGTTGTTGCTCCTAGACGTTTCCACTTCACTATAACAGCACTTACAGTTGACCGGGGCAGCTCTAGTAGGGCAGAAATTTGACAAACTGACTTGTTGGAAAGGTGGCATACTATGACGGTGCCACGTTGAATGTCACTGAACTCTTCAGTAAGGCCATTCTACCGTCAATGTTTGTCTATGGAGATTGCATGGCTGTGTGCTCGATTTTATACACCTGTCAGCAACGGGTGTGACTGAAATAGCCGAATCCACTAATTTGAAGGGGTGTCCACATACTTTTGTATATAAAGTGTATAACTAGCACATCATGAGAAAAATATGAAAAAATACAATGAAAATGTACATAAACAATGACTGTATAATATTTCAACAAAAACGTATTGGATTAGATGGTCCCTGTCCAGATTATTTGACATAAAGAAATAAGTGATCAGGAAAGTCAATTTAGACAAAAATGTGTTTTAAAAGTTGAGCTTGATTGAGCTCACACGGTGCATTGAGTGGGCAATGTTAATACATTTGCACTTTTCCATTTAGCTCAATAATCACCTATTGTTCCAACACAAAGAAATATATGAATTCCAAATGAAATATATAATACAAATGTCCTCTAATGTATATATATATATATATATATGTAAATATTTATATTAATAATGAGACATTCCAATATATAGTTAGAGGCAATAATATACCACCAAAAATACAATTGAAAACAATTATTTGAGACTAGCCAGAGGAAAAACAAACAGTGATGTATCAATGTTTAAACATTCTTCCAGACAAAGTTTTACTGAATTAAGTAATAAAGGAGTTTGAAGTACAAGTAATGAACTAATTAGATAAACTAATCATATAATATATTAGGGTTTACATATAAAATAATGGTCTGTGGTTTAATTCATCCTAACACTCCCCATCCAGATCATAGCATTTGTGTGTATTTTAGTTTTGATAGTGGTTAAACTCACATACGTTTCCAGAGTTAGCAACATCAAAGTTCAAGGGAAATGATTGGGATAGTAAAACATGAGTTCAGGGATGTTTGAAGTCAATAGATATTACTTTTAAAATAGTATTTGATGCATTTACAAAAAAAAGTTTTTCATTAAGTTTTTCATTAAGTATTTTTCATTACCCTTTTTAATAGCTTGAGTAATGCTTTATTTATATTGTTTCTTTCATTTTGGTTAAATATTAGACACGACAAACCCTTACATGCCAGGCTTCTAGGGTCCCCTTGAGCATAGTATCACACCATACAGAGCATGTTGAGAATAGGAATATTTAACTAACTTGTAAAGAGCTGGGATACATAAAACTGTAAACCCCACAGAAATGCAAACACCTGTATTAGTTCTATAACAATAAATGAAAATGAAATACACGTTATAATATACCTGTTGTATTCTATGTTTCCCTGCATACACACCCCTAATGCTCATCATTAGGAGAGTCTATTAGAAAATGAAGTCAAAGGAAGTTTTGAGTTTTCATTCGACTCAAGAAATATTTGATTGAGTCCCCTGTCCTGCTGATGGTCCACAGTTCCCTCTGTGCTGTGACTAGGAGTTTACTTGGATAGGTGGTGGAGTTGCATGCTCGTTATCAAGATAAATCTATCCAATGTCCAGTTATCCATTGTTCGTTGTATCCCATTCTTAGGTGGTGGAAACATAGAAATAGAGACTCACAGAACTCATTCTAGTTCTGTGGGTGGAACTCTTTTCCACTGCTTTCCAGTCCAACGTAATAAGTCCTGGGTCATTACCCTCAGGTTGTGGGTTGTACAATACAGTTTCCAGTTTTAGAAACAGCCCCATTAGCCAATCAGCTAGCAGCGTGGCAGGTCTACTTGGTCTTCTGGGAGCCAATCATCACCTTGGAGACGAAGTTGACAATGGCGCTGGCGGGCTGCTCGGGGTCGTGCTCGGCAAACAGGTGGCACACATTGTCCTGCCCACTGCCCGTCTTCCTCGCCACAAAGCCAAAGATCTTTGCTGAAGTGCAGCCATCTTTTTTGCACCTAAGAATGGTTGGGGGAAAGAACACAAGAAGAACATACTGTCAGCAAGGTGTCATACAAACAGTATAAAGTGATGATATTAGCCCCACCGTACTCTTATTTCAAATTATGTTTATTCTGGCATCTTTACTCACTTCCGATCTTGAGGATCCAATGCACAGAAGATGACAGTGTTCACTGCATAATGCCTTCTGAAGAATAACCTGGAAAGAAGAGGGGGAGGAGGGAAAAAGAGAAATGCATATTATTACTGTATACTACTTTACTTTTGACACTACTTTATCAACGCACATAAATGCTAACCAGAACAATTGTTGATTCTGTTTTGCTAGTCTCCAGTGAGTTTTGTTAAATATTTTGCTAATGAGTTTCCAATCCCTTTCATAAGTATTGTTGTTAACCCATATGTATCATTTTATATTAACTTTATATGCATTCCTAATGTGACCATACATATTATGTGTGTGTTTGTGTCTGTCTTTCTGTCTGTGTATTCTCCATGACTCACTTCCTCTGGTTGTCGGTGAGGGTGATACCCTGTGAGGAGACTTTGAAGTGGACCACGGTGGAGGTGGGCAGAGGGTCTGAACCCAGAGGGTCTGAGCCCAGCGTCACACTGGTGGCCTTCTGCACAGCCTGGTACCCCGTCAGAGACTCCATCTCCACCGAGCCCAGGAACCACACGTTACATGCTGCAGAGAAACATACACGTTACTCACTGATGAAACACACACAGGAACCACACAGTACACACTGCAAGACCAAATCCATGTTATCTACACAATCACTAAGGAACCGAGGTTGTTGTTGTTGTTGCCCAATACTTCATTATGAGCCTTTAATATAATCCCCATTGATTCATCTAATAGTCATGCACCTGTATAAACATGTGCGTAATGATGATTTGTGGTTAGTAAAAGGATTTAAGCCCTACCTGCTCCTTGTTTGAGCAGCTCAGCAGCAGAGTTGGTGATAGATTGTGTAGTAGTATTCTCCACCATGTCTTCAAGAGGATCTATGGACATTGGGGGGGAAAAAATATTTTCTATACAATGTAATGAAGAAAGTGATAAAGGAGGGATAAAGGAGGCATTGATATATCACTGAATTAATCTCTCTACTGGCCCTGCCACTGATGACGTGAGTTTATAGCTACCATGTAGAGGCAATTCATCTAAGTTGACAAGAGTTGCATGCACAGGCTAATAAATCACATAATTTACGGTACCAGTCAAAAGTTTGGACACACCTACTCATTCAAGAGTTTTTCTGTATTTTTACTATTTTCTACATTGTAGAATAATAGTGAAGACATCAAAACTATGAAATAACACATATGGAATCATGTAGTAACCAAAAAAGTGTTAAATCAAAATATATTTTATTTTGAAAGCTGTCATCAAGGCAAAGGGTGGCTACTTTGAAGAATCTCAAATATAACATATTTTGATTTGTTTAACACTTTTTTGGTTACTACATGATTCCATATGTGTTATTTCATAGTTTTGATGTCTTCACTATAATTCTACAATGTAGAAAATAGTAAACAATTTATAAAAACCCTTGAATGAGTAGGTGTGTCCAAACTTTTGACTGTATATATATATCATTCTAAACTGCACTGCAATTTATAGCCCTGTCACATTTAGTTGCACAGAGAGAAGAGAGAGTAGTGTTAATTTCTCTCGCTTTTCCACGGGACACAATATGTTTTGTCAAATACAACACTCTCTGTGTGAATGTAAAATCTGTTCTGTTGATGATACTAAGATGTAGCTTCTCACCTCTGTCAGGTATGATGAGTTTGCAGGGCAGGGCCAGGGGAGTAATTGAGTGCTGGCACACCAACGCTGTTAAACTTCCTGGAAAACAAAAACAATAGAAAACACACTATAAACATCATAGCAATTTAGAGTTGTGATGAGCTTTCAACATAAGGTCTGAAGGTCTGAAGCGCAGTTGTGTTGATTATCCAGTAGAGGGAACTCTGAAACATGTCAAATTATTTAGCTGGTTACACAGAGTAACCAGCAGAGGTCCCCACTGTTTTACCACTGTCCTCAATCGAGTATGTAAAGTGTGCTAGAGAAGAGACACTCACCAAAGTAGGGTTCATTGGGACAGCCCTTCAACCGAACTCCTTTCTGTGAACATTCAATCAGGAAGTGACGGACCAGCTCATTGGACAGATCTCCTCCTATCAGAAAGAGAGAGAGAGCGAGAGAGAGAGAGAGAGAGAGAGAGAGAGAGAGAGAGTGAACGTTATGATACACAGTAATTTAATAAATGCTCATAATATGTGTATAACCCGTAACAATGCACTATACCTGTTGGCTGTAATGAGGGTTAGGGTTTGTGTTACCGGTGTCTAAGTTCTATTACCCCTGTTAACTCCTATTCCTGAATTCTAAGAGTTACATAAATCTTATCCAATCACTGCTGAGATAAGTGTTATTATGATTTAACAACAGCGTGTCCGAGGGGCATGAGGATCTGAGGAATGTCCTCCAGTACAAAGGGACCTGAGAAAATCCTTCATCTGGAGTCGGCTTAGGATTCAATCTCTTAAGGAGTCACAAAGTAAAGCTGAAGGTGTGGAGAGGGACTGCGTCATAATGTTACTATAGGTGCTAGCCTGCTGCAAGCTTAGGGGGCGAGCGACACCAGAACAAAAGGAGAAAGGGGTCAGGGCTCAGTGGGTTGTGCTCTGGGCTGGGCATAGGGGCACCAGTGTCATTCAGCGTGCTGTGTTTTAGGGACCACCCGCTGTAGATGTCTGACTGACAACACTTTCACTCGATTCTACATGTAAGATTGATGCACACTCGATTTGGAAATTACGGCCTGCACTCTGTTCACAGGTGCTAAGTACTCTCGGCCAGCAAACGCTATTGGTGTTTCTGAGGCCTTACAGGATTACTATCAGCACCCATTTTCTTTCTTTCCCAGAGAGCAACACAAACACATTCCAGGAGTATTCACATTAGTTGATCATGTTCCTTTGGGTTAGTGTTAAGGCTGGCACAATTACCGCATAATTATGTAATCAACGATTCTGGATGAAGACATTCATGAAAATAAAATAACCGTCATAAGCGTAAATTTGTTTGGAATGAACAGCTGACTGAAGATGTGACGGCCGGGCATTCGTGCGGTTGAGTCCGTTTCAGCGGTAACATGAACTCTTTACAACGTGATTAAACTTTGTTGCTCCTTGCTGAAACAAGCAAGGTGTTGTAGCAAACAAGTCTTTGGTTGCCTAGGAAACGCCCCCCTCCCTGCAGCAGCAGGATCGGAGGAGAGGAGCTTTTAAAAAAACGATTAAAAGATAACACTTTTTTTTTTCTATTCAAACAATTATAACGTTGACCATGGTCATTTGGCTGACCAATATGACCAATAACAATCATCCAAAATTCCATGAACGTCACAGCCCTAGTTAGGGTAGAAGTTTGGGGTAAAAAATATCAAGCTTAGTGTTCTGTAGGCCTATTCCTAGAAATATGTCTGAATATGACTTCAGATTATCATAATGATTTGTCTTTTCTTTAGAAGTCCCTTATGTTTGTTTTCAATTGAAATATAGCCAGATTCACACACCGCCCCAACAGATCCACAGATGACGCAATCTCAATCACACTCCACACCGCCCTTTACCACCTGGACAAAATGAACACCTATGTGAGAATGCTGTTCATTGACTACAACTCAGCGTTCAACACCATAGCACTCACAAATCTCATCACTAAGCTAAGGATCCTGGGACTTAACACCTCCCTCTGCAACTTGATCCTGGACTTCCTGACGGGCCACCCCCAGGTGGTAAGGGTAGACAACAACACATCTGCCATGCTGATCCTCAACACAGGGGCCCCTCAGGGGTGTGTGCTTAGTACCCTCCTGTACTCCCTGTTCACCCACGACTGCGTGGCCAAGCAGGACTCCAACACCATCATTAAGCTTGCTGACTACACGATAGTGGTAGGCCTGATCACCGACAGTGATGAGACAGCCTATAGGGAGGAGGTCAGAGACCTGGCAGTGTGGTGCCAGGACAACAACCTCTCCCTCAATGCTGATCGTGGACTATAGGAAAAGGAGGGCCGGACAGGCCCCCATTAACATCGAAGGGGCTGAAGTGGAGCGGGTCGAGAGTTTCAAGTTCCTTGGTGTCCACATCACCAAAGAAGTATCATAGTATGGCAACTGCTCGGCATCTGACCGTAAGGCGCTACATCCCTGGGGCCAAGCTTCCTGCCATCCAGGACCTATATACTAGGCGGTGTCAGAGGAAGGCCCAAAAAATTGCCAAAGACTCCAGTCACCCAAGTCATAGACTGTTTGTTCTCTCTGCCACCGCACGGCAAGAAGTACATGAGCACCAAGTCTAGCACCAAAAGGCTCCTTAACAGCTTCTACCCCCAAGCCATTAGACTGCTGAACAACTAATCAAATGGCCACCCGGACTATTTGCATTGTTTTTACACCACTGATATTCGCTGTTAATTATCTATGCATAGTCACTTTACAAATTACCTTGACTAACCTGTATCCCCGCACATTGACTCGGTACCGGTATACCCTGTATATAGCCTCGTTATTGTTATGTCATTTTCTTGTGTTACTTTCTGATTAGATTACATTTTTTTACTTTAGTTTATTTAGGAACTATTTTCTTAACTCTATTTCTTTAACTGCATTATTGGTTAAGGGCCTGTAAGTAAGCATTTCACAAAAAGGTCTACACCTGTTGCATGTGACAAATGCAATTTGATTTGATTTGAAATGGCATCGGCCATAAAAAAAAGACATTAGTTCCAGGAAGAGCTGCATGCCATGAACAAAAAAACATATTGCATGACAGGCTATTTCTGAATTGAATTGTGGCTGTATTTCAATGTGCTTTTTAAAACATTAGCTGTGCTGCTGAAAAAAACTGCATAAACCAGGATAAATTCCAATCTGGTCCATGGTGGTCTAAGCTGGTCGGATGCTGGTCAAGCTGGTCTGACCAGCATGGTCTAACTGGTTCTGCTGGCCAACCAGCATCAGGGGCAGGCAACTCCAGTCCTCGGGTGCCTGATTGATGCCACACTTTTTCTCCATCCCTAGCAAACACAGCTGATTAATCAAATCGCATTCTAAACTGAAGATCATGATTAGGTGATTATTGGAGTCAGGTGTGTTAGCTGGGGCTGGGGAAAAACTGTGACACCAATCAGGCCCTCGAGGACTGGAACTTCCCACCCATGCAGGTTATGCTGGAAGACTAGCATGGTCTAGCTGGTCAAGCTGGTCTGACCAGCATGGTCTTGCTAGTTATGCAGGCAGACCAGCCCTTGTTGTGTTTTCACTGTTGAACAGCCTTTACTGTGTTTTGGAAACTGGTGACAAACATAAGCTAAAGCAAAACCAGCATCAAGTCACATTATGCTGGCTTGCAAAGTAATTTCTATAAAAATGTAGCCTGGAATCCCATAATCTGCATTCAGAAAGACTGCCAGGGTTAGAAATATGAAAAAAATAACCATAACTAAAACATCTAAACTGGAACAACCATTTCAGTAACAGGTACAATACATCCAACTAACAGATTGGATTAGTTTAGAAAATTGTATGTTATTTATCTTTGTGTAGCATAAGATAAATTAATTGATTAATTAATGAATCAATGTATATTCAAAAATAGAGATATTGAAAGAAGCAATTATACAACTCTAACTGCAATAGAGCATGCTGGGAAATATGATAATGAAGGGTGTGGTTTTGCAGACCAGTTTGGGAGTAAACTTCACTTGGCATTTGAGCACCCCCACCCCTCCGCACTAACAAAATGTACGGTCACAGTTTTGTGTTTATATATTTATACATAAAAAAAGTGTATTATTCGTGAGCCATCATTTTTATTACTTTGATTTCATTATTGGGGTCCTCCAGGTTTATGCATTTAATATGCACTGAAATGCATTGGCACCATCTGTTGGTTGGTGGCCTTTACACTGGTGATTGTGACCTCACTTCCTCATTCTATTGAGAGAACTTTTCCTGAAACTAGCCAATTATCCTTGTAGTTATATGTTTTAGTTATTTGTTTTAGAAAGCTCACTAGCTCACCTAGCCTTACGCTAAACGCTAGTTTAGCCATAGCTTTTTATTATTATTATTATTATGAACAATACAACAAATACAAAAACAGAAATATACAAACAAGAGTACATAAACCTAACAGACAGGGCTATTACATGTCGAGATAAATGTTACATTTTCCAAAAAGTTTATGGTACATATTGCTTTTTTGTTTTTACACTTACTGATAATTTATAATTTAATGTATTTTACTATTAGCTGTAACACAGCTAGTTGGAGTCATTGTGGTCGATTGTGTACTATCGGGTAACATTTATGTTTACACTGTTGAGATGAGTTGGACAAACATACATACAATTTGATGGTTTTACATGGTAGATAGCATACCTTTCACACTATTTGTAAGTGAATTACCTTTATTTTGGTACAGATACTAATTAGTTGAATTGCAATGAATTAGTGCCTTCAGTAAGTATTCATAGCCCTCGAATTATTCCACATTTTATTATGTTACAGCCTGAATTCCAAGTGGATGAAGTCTCTAAGAGCTTTCCACACCAGAATTGTGCAACATTTGCACATTATTCTTTTCAAAATTCTCCAAGCTCTGTCAAATTTGTTGTTGATCATTGCTATACAACCATTTTCAAGTCTTACCATAGATTTTCAAGTAGATTTAAGTCAAAACTGTAACTCGTCCACTCAGGAACATTTACTGTCTTATTGGTGTCTTATTGCTAAGCAACTCCGGTGTAGATTTGGCCCTGCTGAAAGGTGAATTAATCTCCCAGTGTCTGTTGGAAAGCAGACTGAACCAGTTTTTCCTCAACGGTTTTGCCTGTGCTTAGCACCGTTCTGTTTATTTTTTATCCTGAAAAACTCCCCAGTCCTTAACGATTACAAGCATACCCATAACATGATGCAGCTACCACTATGCTTTAAAATATGGAGAGTGGTACTCAGTAATGTGATGTACTGGATTTGTCCCAAACATAAAACGTTGTTGTCACGGTCGTGAGGAGAGACGGACCAAGGCGCAGCGTGATTGGAGTTCCACATCTTTATTTTAGTGAAACTTAAACAAACAAGAAACAAACAACGACCGGGAAGTACCGAAGTGCTACATGCACTCACTCAAAACAATATCCCACAAACACAGGTGGGAAAATGGCTACCTAAATATGATCACCAATTAGAAGCAACGAATACCAGCTGCCTCTAATTGGGAACCATACAAACCAGCCACATAGAAAATAAATGACTAGAACACCCCCTAGTCACGCTCTGACCTAAACACCATAGAGAACCGAGGGCTCGTAGCACCCGCCCCGCCCACGGATCCGGCTATGGAGCTGGGTTGGTCGCCATGCCTGGACTGGGCACCGGTGCAGAGGATAGCTCCGGCCTTGGAGCGGGACTGGACAGCCGCCCGGACCGGGCATCGGTGCAGAGGAAGACTCCTGCCATGGAGCGGGGCTGGACACCGTGCCTGGACTGGGCACCGGCGCAGAGGAAGGCTCCTGCCATGGAGCGGGACTGGACACCGTGCCCGGACTGGGCACCGGCGCAGAGGAAGGCTCCTGTCCTGGAGCGGGACTGGGCACCGTGCCTGGACTGGGCACCGGCGCAGAGGAAGGCTCCTGCCATGGAGCGGGACTGGACACCGTGCCCGGACTGGGCACCGGCACAGAGGAAGGCTCCGGCCTTGGAGCTGGACTGGACACCGTGCCTGGACTGGACACAGGCGCAGAGGAAGGCTCCTGCCCTGGAGCGGGACTGGACACCATACCCCTACTGGGCATCGGCGCAGAGGAAGGCTCCGGCCTTGGAGCTGGACTGGACACCGGCACAGAGGAAGGCTCCTGCCCTGGAGCTGGACTGGACACCGTGCCTGGACTGGACACCTTTGCAGAGGAAAGCTCCTGCCCTGGAGCGGGACTGGGGAGGCGCACTGGAGGCCGGGTGCGGGGAGCTGGCACCGGACGTACCGGGCTGGGGAGACGCACTGGAGGCCTGGTGCGTGGAGCCGGCACAGGTGGCACCGGACTAGTGACACGCACTTCAAGGCGAGTGCGGGGAGCTGGCACAGGAAGTACCGGACTGGGGAGGCGCACTGGCGGCCTGGTGCGTGGAGCCGGCACAGGTGGCACCGGACTGGGGAGGCGCACTTCAGGGCGAGTGCGGGGAGCTGGCACAGGACGTACCGGACTAGGGAGGCGCACTGGAGGCCTGGTGCGTGGAGCCGGCACAGGTGGCACCGGACTGGTGACACGTACTTCAGGGTGAGTGCGTGGAGCTGGCACAGGACGTTCCGGACTGGGGAGGCGCACTGGAGGCCTGGTGCGTGAAGCTGGCACAGGTGGCACCGGACAGGTGACACGTACTTCAGGGTGAGTGCGGGGAGCTGGCACAGGATGAACCGGACTGGGGAGGCGCACTGGCGGCCTGGTGCGTGAAGCCGGCACAGGTGGCACCGGACTGGTGACACACACTTCAGGAAGGGTGCAGAGAGCTGGCACAGGACTCACCAGACTGCTGACAGGCTCTTTAGGTCGGATGCCGTGCAGAACACACCTACATAACATTTCTCTCATCTCTATCTCTCTCCCAACTTCTCCATCGCCTCCCTGACGGTCTTTGGCTCTTCAGGGTGAGTACGGGGAGCTGGCACAGATGGCACCGGACTGATGACCCACTCTTCCACTCTCCGCTGCTCCACCAGCCACCCCTCGTGCCCCCCCCCCCAAAAAAAACCTTGGGGTTTCTGTGGCTGCGGTCCCCGGCGTCGTCGTTGTCCTTCCACCTTCCTTGGTGTCTCCTTCCAAGGAAGGGTCTCACAACCTCCCATATTTTCTTCCCAGGTCCAAAACTCCTTTACCTCCGTCACACGCTGCTTGGTCCTTGCTTGGTGGGATATTCTGTCATGGTCGTGAGGAGAGAGGGACCAAGGCACAGCGTGATTGGAGTTCCACATCTTTATTTTAGTGAAACTTAAACAAACCAAGAAACAAACAACGACCGGGAAGTACCGTAGTGCTACATGCACTCACTCAAAACAATATCCCACAAACACAGGGCTACCTACAGTGGGGAGAACAAGTATTTGATACACTGCCAATTTTGCAGGTTTTCCTACTTACAAAGCATATAGAGGTCTGTAATTTTTATCATAGGTACACTTCAACGGTGAGAGACGGAATCTAAAACAAAAATCCGGAAAATCACATTGTATGATTTTTAAGTAATTAATTAGCATTTTATTGCATGACATAAGTATTTGATACATCAGAAAAGCAGAACTTAATATTTGGTACAGAAACCTTTGTTTGCAATTACAGAGATCATACGTTTCCTGTAGTTCTTGACCAGGTTTGCACACACTGCAGCAGGGATTTTGGCCCACTCCTCCATACAGACCTTCTCCAGATCCTTCAGGTTTCGGGGCTGTCGCTGGGCAATACGGACTTTCAGCTCCCTCCAAAGATTTTCTATTGGGTTCAGGTCTGGAGACTGGCTAGGCCACTCCAGGATCTTGAGATGCTTCTTACGGAGCCAGTCCTTAGTTGCCCTGGCTGTGTGTTTCGGGTCGTTGTCATGCTGGAAGACCCAGCCACGACCCATCTTCAATGCTCTTACTGAGGGAAGGAGGTTGTTGGCCAAGATCTTGCGATACATGGCCCCATCCATCCTCCCCTCAATACGGTGCAGTCGTCCTGTCCCCTTTGCAGAAAAGCATCGCCAAAGAATGATATTTACACCTCCATGCTTCACGGTTGGGATGGTGTTCTTGGGGTTGTACTCATCCTTCTTCTTCCTCCAAACACGGCGAGTGGAGTTTAGACCAAAAAGCTCTACTTTTGTCTCATCAGACCACATGACCTTCTCCCATTCCTCCTCTGGATCATCCAGATGGTCATTGGCAAACTTCAGAAGACGGGCCTGGACATGCGCTGGATTGAGCAGGGGGACCTTGCGTGCGCTGCAGGATTTTAATCCATGACGGCGTAGTGTGTTACTAATGGTTTTCTTTGAGACTGTGGTCCCAGCTCTCTTCAGGTCATTGACCAGGTCCTGCCGTGTAATTCTGGGCTGATCCCTCACCTTCCTCATGATCATTGATGCCCCAGGAGGTGAGATCTTGCATGGAGCCCCAGACCGAGGGTGATTGACCGTCATCTTCAACTTCTTCCATTTTCTAATAATTGCGCCAACAGTTGTTGCCTTCTCACCAAGCTGCCTGCCTATTGTCCTGTAGCCCATCCCAGCCTTGTGCAGGTCTACAATTTTATCCCTGATGTCCTTACACAGCTCTCTGGTCTTGACCATTGTGGAGAGGTTGGAGTCTGTTTGATTGAGTGTGTGGACAGGTGTCTTTTATACAGGTAACGAGTTCAAACAGATGCAGTTAACCACTTCTTGTCAATAGGGGGGCGCCATTTCGACTTTGTAAAAATTCGTTCCCAAATTAAACTGCCTCGTACTCAATTCTTGCTCGTACAATATGCATATTATTATTACTATTGGATAGAAAACACTCTCTAGTTTCTAAAACCGTTTGAATTATTTCTCTGAGTGAAACAGAACTCATTCTGCAGCACACTTCCTGTCAGGAAGTGAGATTTCTGAAATCGAGGTCTCTGTTCTAGGGTCAGTTTATAAATTCCCATGTAAGCTATGGGGCTACATGCACTGCATACGCCTTCCTCTAGATGTCAGTAAGCAGTGAGAATTTGAATGGAGTGGATTGCACCATCTGGGGCACTATAAAAGCTCTTGGAACGGAAGGTCCGATCTTTTCAACGGGGGGCCTGACGCAGGAGGGACATCACCATGGCGTCTTGAAAAGCTTTCGTTTTAGCAGTTCTATATCTCCGGCTCTGATTTAATTTGATTTTTGTCTTAAAAACTTCATAAGGTAGTTAATTTAAACCGACTTATAGCAGTTTATATCAGTTTATTGCGATTTTCTGGAATTTCTTTGTCACGCGCTATCGCGAGTTGGACACCTCTCCGGCACATGGCTAGCGTTAGCTGCTATTTCTACAGGAGAAGAGGACATCTTTCAACCAAAAGACGATTGTTCTGGAGAAAGGACACCTTACCCAAGATTCTGATGGAAGCTCAGCAAATAGTAAGAAGTCTTTATGCTGTTAATTCGTATTTATGTTGACAAATGTTAAACAATAATTCCGCCATGAATTTCGGTGCGGTCTCGCTTTAGCGCACGCTGTATGCGTAGTAACGTTAATTTTAAAAATCTAGCACAGCGGTTGCATTAAGAACTAATGTATCTTTCATATGCTGTCCAACCTGTATTTTTTAGTCAAGTTTATGAATAGTTATCGATTAGATTAGGTGCCTCTCCAAGATGGCGCCGGACAGATTGCTTGAAGTTTGGCCACTAATCACATTGTATAACCACGATTTGTGCCGCTACATATGCACATTTTCGAACAAACCCTATATGCATTGTGTAATATGATGTTACAGGACTGTCATCTGAAGAAGTTTATGAAGGTTAGTCAAAAATTATATATCTTTTGCTTGTTTCTTACGATCGCTAACCTTTGCTGCTGGTAAATGGCTTGTGTTTCTGACTATTGTGGTAAGCTAATATAATGCTATATTGTGTTTTCGCTGTAAAACACTTAAAAAATCTGAAATATTGGCTGGATTCACAAGATGTTTGTCTTTCATTTGCTGTACGCTGTGTATTTTTCAGAAATGTTTTATGATGAGTATTTAGGTAATTCACGTTGCTCTCTGTAGTTATTCTAGTCGCTTTGGTGAGAGTTGTGATGGTGGCTGCAATGGTAAACTATGATTTATACCTGAAATATGCACATTTTTCTAACAAAACATATGCTATACAATAAATATGTTATCAGACTGTCATCTGATGAAGTTGTTTCTTGGTTAGTGGCTATTTATATCTTTATTTGGTCGAATTTGTGATAGCTACCTATGCAGGAAAAAAATGGTAGAGTAAAAAAAGTGGTGTCTTTTGCTAACGTGGTTAGCTAATAGATTTACATATTGTGTCTTCCCTGTAAAACATTTAAAAAATCAGAAATGATGGCTGGATTCACAAGATGTGTATCTTTCATCTGGTGTCTTGGACTTGTGATTTAATGATATTTAGATGCTAGTATTTACTTGTGACGCTATGCTAGGCTATGCTAGTCAGCTTTTTTACTGATGGGGGTGCTCCCGGATCCGGGATTGGGAGGAATTAGAGGTTAATACAGGTAATGAGTGGAGAACAGGAGGGCTTCTTAAAGAAAAACTAACAGGTCTGTGAGAGCCGGAATTCTTACTGGTTGGTAGGTGATCAAATACTTATGTTATGCAATGAAATGTAAATTAATTACTTAAAAATCATACAATGTGATTTCCTGGATTTTTGTTTTAGATTCCGTCTCTCACAGTTGAAGTGTACCTATGATAAAAATTACAGACCTCTACATGCTTTGTAAGTAGGAAGACCTGCAAAATCGGCAGTGTATCAAATACTTGTTCTCCCCACTGTATATATGATCCCCAATTAGAGGCAACGATTACCAGCTGCCTCTAATTGGGAACCATACAAACCAGCCACATAGAAAATAAATGACTAGAACACCCCCCTAGTCACGCTCTGACCTAAACACCATAGAGAACCGAGGGCTCTATGGTCAGGGCGTGACAGTCGTATTCAGCACAAAAAGTTAATTGCTTTGCCACATTTTTTTGCAGTATTACTTTAGTGCCTTGTTGCAAACAGGATGCATGTTTTGGAATATTTTTATTCTGTACAAGCTCCCTTGTTTTCACCATTGGTGGAAAAAGTACTCAATTGTCATACTTAAGTGAAAGTAAATGTACCTTAATAGAAAATGTGAAAGTCACCCAGTAAAATATTACTTGAGTAAAAGTCTAACAGTATTTGGTTTTAAATATACTTAAGTATCAAAAGTAAAGTATAAACCATTTCAAATTCCTTAAATTAAGCAAACCAGATGGCACAATTTTTTCTTTTTTTACTTAAGTACTTTACACCACTGGTGTAGTAACTGTGGAGTAACTACAATACTGTTGCTCCATCCTCAGTTTTCTCCTATCAAAGCCATTAAACTCTGTAACTTTTTAAAAGTCACCATCGGCCTCATGGTGAAATCCCTGAGCAGTTTCCTTCCTCTCCGGCAACTGAGTTAGGAAGGACGCCTGTATCTTTGTAGTGACTGGGTGTAGTGTATTGATACACCATGCAAAGTGTAATTAATAACGTCACCATGATCAAAGGGATATTCAATGTCTGTTACCAATAAGTGCCCTTCTTTGTGAGGCATTGGAAAACCTCCCTGGTCTTTGTGGTTAAATCTGTGTTTGAAATTCACTGCTCGACTGAGGGACCTTACAGATAATTGCATGTGTGGGGTACAGATATGAGGTAGTCATTTAAAACTCATGTTAAACACTATTACTGCACACAGAGTCCATACAACTTATTATGTGACTTGTTAAGCAAATCTTTATCCTGAACTGATTTAGGCTTGACATAACACAGGGGTTAAATACTTATTGACTCAAGATATTTTAGCTTTTCATTTTTATTTAATTTGTAAAAATGTTTAAAAATATACATATTGACATTATTCTACTTTGACATTATAGGGTACTGTGTGTAGCCCAGTGACCAAAAACAATCTCAATGTAATCCATCTTAAATTCAGGCTGTAACGCAACAAAATGTGGAAAAAGTAAAGGGGTGTGAATACTTTCTGAAGGCTCTGTATATGTACTGTTAAAGAGACTGAACATAGGATATGAAAGTATGTGAATGTATATTTTTCAACCAAGCATTGTTATGAACCAGATAATTGACCCTTTATTCTTTTGGGAAAAAATATGTTTATTACATTCTATTAAGATAACTGATCCTGAAACCAGGCAACTTAATCTTGTCTCATAATTTTCCTGTTCTACCGGAAACATTAAATGTTGTTTTTTTTATTACAGGAAATTTGCTTTAAAACTGCAACATTTTCTCAGCCTCATGGTAAAATGTGTAAATAGCATGAGATTAGCTATAAAACTACAAATTCTTCTTTCTCCCCCATGGCAAAAAAACAAAAAGTTAAACTACAAAAAAAAACATTGTCCCAGGAGGTTGCCCCCCCAGGCAACACATTGTTCGTGCGCGGCTTGCATGCAAGGCACACGTGATCTACCAGGGGACTGAACTTTTTTGTCGATCTGGTAAACAATTGGATAGGTCTTTATGATTCAACAGCATCACCTTCAATCTATCCAGATAGTATTTGAGTCACATATACAGTGCATTTGGAAAGTATTCAGACCGCTTGACTAATTTCCATATTTTGTTACATTACAGCCTTATTCTAAAATTGATTAAATTGTGTTTTCCCTCATCAATCTACACACAATACTACATAATTACAAAGCAAATACATGTTTTTAGAATTATTTGCAAAAAAATGTAAATAAAAAAATGTCATATTACATTTACATACTGTAAGTATTCAGACCCTTTAATCAGTACTTTGTTGAAGCACCTTTGGCAGCTATTACAGCCTTGAGTCTTGGGTATGGCGTTACAAGCTTGACACACCTGTATTTGGGGAGTTTCTCCAATTCTTCTCTGCATATCCTCTCAAGCTCTGTCAGGTTGGATGGGGAATGTCGCTGCACAGCTATTTTCAGGTCTCTCCAGAGATGTTAGATCGAGTTCAAGTCCGGGCTCAGGCTGGGCCACTCAAGGACATTCAGAGACTTGTCCCAAAGCCACTCCTGCGTTGTCTTGGCTGTGTGCTTAGGGTCATTGTCCTGTTGGAAGGTGAACCTTCGCCCCAGTCTGAGGTCCTGAGCGCTCGGGAGCAGGTTCTCATCAACGAGCTCTCTGTACTTTGCTCCGTTCATCTTCCCCTCGATCCTGACTAGCCTCCCAGTCCCTGTCGCGGAAAAACATCCCCACAGCATGATGCTGCTACCCCCATGCTTCACCGTAGGGATGGTGCCAGGTTTCCTCCAGACGTGATGCTTGGTATTCAGGCCGAGGAGTTCAATTGTGGTTTCATCAGACCAGAGAATCTTGTTTCTCATGGTCCAAAAGTCTTTAGGTGCTCTTTTGTCAAACTCCAAGTGGGCTGTCATGTGCCTTTTATTGAGGAGTGGCTTCCATCTGTTCATTCTACCATAAAGACCTGATTGCTGCAGAGATGGTTGTCCTTCTGGAAGGTTCTCCCATCTCCATAGAGGAACTCTGGAGCTCTGTCAGAGTGACCATCGGGTTCTTAGTCACCTCCCTGACCAAGGCCCTTCTCCCCCGATTGTTCAGTTTGGCCGGGTGACCAGCTCTAGGAAGAGTCTTGTTGCAACCAAACTTCTTCCATTTAAGAATGATGGAAGCCACTGTGTTCTTTTGGACCTCCATTGCTGCAGAACTTTTTTGCTATCCTTTCGCAGATCTGTGGACAATCTACGGACAATTCCTTTGACCTAATGGCTTGGTTTTTGCTGACATGCATTGTCAACTGTTGGACCTTATATAGACAGGTGTGTGCCTTTTCAAATCATGTCCAATCAATTGAATTTACCACAGGTGGACTCCAATAAAGTTGTAGAAACATCTCAAGGATGATCAATGGAATCAGGATGCACCTGAGCTCAATTTCGAGGCTCATAGCAAAGGGTCTGAATAAGGTATTTATGTTTTTTATTTTAAATACGTTTGCAAAAATTTCAAAAAACCTGTTTCGTTTTATCATTATGGGGTATCGTGTGTAGATTGATGAGGGAAAAGGTAATTTAATTCATTTCAGAATAAGGCTGTAACGTAACAAAATGTGGAAAAGGTGAAGGGGTCTGAGTACTTTCCGAATGCACTGTACATTGCCCGCACTGCCCATCCCCCACTGAAATGGACTCCAACATGGCTAGTTGCTGTTCAGCACGTGGACTTGTTTTAGTAGAAGACGCACGCGGCCTTACTGCTGCTGGATATTACTGGCAAGTAGCAACATTGGATATTTGCATTGATTATTGGTGTTATTGGTATAGCTAGAATGTGTAGTTATTTCTATAATGTTAGTAACATTTCATAAAACACTATTGTAGCCTGTGTATATTAGCCTAAAGAAAAGGATTAGGATTAGGAAGCGTGTACGTACACATGCATATACACACACTCTCATTCAAATACACACATACAAGGACACACAGATATGTAAATAGTGCCAGACATGCACTCAAACATATAAAGTTGGCCTTGCTGTTATGATTTTAGTTGTCCTTGATGTCCCTTGTTTTTTTTGCATTGTTGTTTTCTGTTTTCTTTTGTCTTTTTCTTTTTTCTCATGAGTTCATTTTCTTAGTTGTTGGTGCATTGCGGGGGGGGGGGTTCTTGGGGGGGGGGAATGGAATAAAAAATATATATTTTCTTGTTTTTTTTGTATGTTTTGTATGTTTTGGATATTCAATGAAAAAATGGAAAAAAATGAAATAAAACATTTTAAGAAAAGAATGGAGCGGTAACATAAGGCACATTATGTGAACAAAACGTTCAGATTGAAGTATATTATAGAACACTATGTGTCTGACATGTATAATATGAAATCCTCTCATTTCTTTTTGTCACAGAAAATGTACAACTTTATCACTGGAGAAACTTGAATCGGAGACGGTAATCTACCAAGAGACTCAACAAACGATTACATTACTTCCTGTAATTCGCGTGTGCGCAAAGAAGATTCTTGCAGAAGTCAATGGAAAAGTGTCATGTTCTAAGTTACAGGAAGAAGGCTAATTGCATTTTGAGTCAAAGTTGGGTATCTTGTTTTTCTAATTTGCCTAGCTCGCGCAAGTCGGGGATTCTTCTGTCGACTACTTTCCATTCCATGTCCAGTCTCATAAGCGATATAAACAAAATAGCGAATAACTTAAGAACACGTTTATAAAGTTAGACATTAGTATATTGGCCTGTTCAATGTGGATTCTTCAATAGCATAACCAGTTTCATGTGTCTTTTATTGAAAACATGTGGTTATGGTAATGTTCGGTGTTAGGGTTGGTTAATGCTACAACACATTCATGAACATTACCCTGCACATATTGTGTAGATCTGGAGATATATTTGACTTCAGGAATGATGTTGAACCCTTGCTCGGATAAAACCTCTCTTGAATTAAACAATTGATCAGTCACTGTCACCCATACTCACCTATAGGTAAGCCTACTCTTGGCTGGCTGACTTTGAGAAAATGCAAACACAACACTATTTAGGATATCTAGTTTATTCAAATGGTATACTGACTCACTTTTTAAAGAAATCCTGAACATGCTGCAAAGCAATTGTGGTCTTATAGGGACCCTGTTTATAGCGTATGTGGCCTATCCAGGGCTTTAAAACAAATCTAGACATAACTACTAGACATTCACACAATTGTATTTATTTCAACTTTTGTGCTACACAAAGATAAATAGAGTACAATTTCTAAACTAATCCAATCTGTTAGTTGGACCTAATGCACCTTTTACTGAAATGGTAACCCTGGCAGTCATTTTGATTGCAGATTGTGGGTAAATAAAAGTTCACATTTTTGGATATCCCCAGTCAGGCTCGATTTCAATAGGAATTAGACATCACTTTGCAAGACAGCATAATGTGACTTGATGCTGGTTTTGCGGGTGACCAGCTTATGTGTCCAAAACACAGCGAAGGCTGGTCACTAGCAAAAAAACTGAAAATGCTGGTCACCAGAAAAAACACAGCAAAGTCTGGTTACCAGCAAAAACACAGTGAAGACTGGTCACCCGCCAAAACACAACAAAATCTGGTAACCAATGAAAACACAATGAAGGCTGGTCACCAGCCTATGCTGGTGTATGCTGTTTTTTTTCAGCCGGCATATGTCAAGTAAAGTAAGGCAAAAAGTATCTCTGGAGGTAAATCTGTGCAGGTTTATAAAGACAGCATGTCTATTGTTTGTCTTGAAACACTAGCCGCCACATCTAAGACTAGTTGGCAAAGAGAAGGGCTGCTTGGCTCTATCATGATACTGCCCAGAAGAGAGACCCAAAGCTAGGAGATGTAGAGAGAGGGGACAGAGAGGTGACTATCATGTTCCCTCCATGGAAGTAAGGTCATAGGGGTGTAATAGTAGAGGGCTTTTATGGTGATTGTTATTGTTAGATTCCCAGGATGCTGCCTCTCAGTTGGCTCATTCCATGATACCCCTGTTCTACTGGGGCAGAAAGGTTCTGGAAATAGGGTGGAACCTGCCTGTAGGCACAGATCTAGGATCAGCTTATCCTCCAACGATTCTAACAATGACCATGGGTGAACACAAAACGGACTTAGGTCAGCATATATGTGCTTCGTCAATCATCATCCTACTCCCATTTCCTACATCAAACAGGAACCGCTTTGAGTCGAACCAAAGCTCCGCCCATTTATATATTTCAGCCAATGCCTACCTCTCTTGGTCTGCTGCAGGACTGAGGGAGGGGGTGTGGCCACTTTCATGGCCAGCCCATAAGCACCTCTGAAGGAGTGGCTGTCGCGTACAATGAAACAACCAGGCTCTTTGTCCTTCAGGACTGAGATAGCTGAGAGGAGGAGAGGAGGAGAAGAGGAGTATAGAGTAAGGGAGTAAAGGAGGAGAGGAGGAAGATATTTTAACGATGGTGTCATGGAGGAGTGTGCAAATTGGAAACTCTGCTAAAACTGGACAAAATCACTTTCAACATGTTGAAGAGCATCATGGAAATTCAGCAGACAAAATACAGTTGGTAGACAAGACAAGTATTTCTTCATGTTTTTACCTTGGTCCCTGGAGATATCAGGCTTGTACCAGAATTTTGATGTGTCTTGCACAAATTTTACAGTCACCTGCTTGATGGCCAGGACATCTGGAAATACAGTATCACAAACAGACCAGAGGTTAGCCAATGCACAAAGACCTCAGGAATTCAAACACTACATTTAAAAGACATCCACATGTGGCAAATCCAAATTGACAGAGAACACTCACAGGGCAGTACCTAAAGGATACAGTACTGATTACCTTCTTTAAAGTATTGCACCAACCCAAGCCATTGGCTCATATAAGTGATTGGCTATTGACTGCGCTAGCTTGAGGGTTACCTGGCAGAGGTAAGGCAGTGCCCGGCATCTGTGCAGAGGCTGAGAGGTCAGGCAGGACATTGGGGAAGGGGATACTGAGGGAGCTCCCGCTGTGTGGGCTGGAGAACCCGCTGGGGGCTGGGGAGGCCGTGCCCAGGGAGTGCTCCCCGTCTGACGCCCTCCTCTTCTCGGGCAGCAGCGGAGGCAAGGCCCCCTGGGCCTGGAGCTGCTGGTGCTGCTTGGTCCGGATGGTGCCCTGCTGGTCCATGGAACCAGACATCAACATGCCCCTCTCCATGCCTCCGTTCCCCAGAAGAGGAGAGGCAGAGACTGGGCAGTCGGCGGTGCCGTAGCTCCCCAGGCCTGAGTCGTCCTGCTCATCAAAGCTGTGTGCGGGGCTGTGGGTGAGGGCGTAGCGGGCCATGTGGCTCCGCTGGCTTCCCCGTGGGGAGCTGTGGGCATTGGGGGCCGGGTGAGGGTGCATGGGAGGGGAGTGGTGTCCGTAGTCTAGGGACATGGAGTGGGGAGGGGGGTGCCTGGGGGTGGGGCAGGTGCTGAGGGAGGTGTGGCGGCTCAGGAGGGCTCTGTCCTCTGGCCAGGGCTGACCCATGGAGGGGCTGGAGAAAGGAGGAAGAACACCAAATTAGAAGATAATCAAAAACACATCTATAATCAAACTGTACGACCATAACGTATTTTCAGAACATGTAGCCTATAACCATAATTATACTGAACAAAAATATAAATACAACATGCCACAATTTCAATGATTTTACTGAGTTACAGATCATATAAGGAAATCAATCAATTTAAATAAATAAATTAGGCCCTAATTTATGGATTTCACATGACTGGGCAGGGGAGGCCATAGGCCCACCCATTTGGGAGCCAGGCCCAGCCAATCAGAATGAGTTTTTCCCTACAAAAGGCCTGTATCACAGACAGAAGGTCTGTGATACAAAGGTCTCTCAGTTTCATCAGCTGCCCGGGTGGCTGGTCTCAGAATATCCCGCAGGGGAAGAAGCCAAATGTGTAGGTCCTGGGCTGGCATGGTTACACATGGTCTGCAGTTGTGAGGCTGGTTGGATGTACTGCCAAATTCTCTAAAATTACGTTGGAGGTGGCTTATGGTAGAGAAATGAACATCAAATTATCTAGCAACAGCTCTGGTGGACGTTCCTGCCATCAGCATGCCAATTGCACGCTCCCTCAAAACTTGAGACATGTGGCATTGTGTTATGTGACAGAACTGCACATTATAGAGTGGACTTTTATTGTCCCCAGCACAAGATGCACCTGTGTAATGATCATGCTGTTTAATCAGCTTCTTAGTATGCCACACCTGTCAGATGGATCGATTATCTTGGCAAAAGGGAAATGCTGACTAACAGGGATGTAAACAAATTTGTGTCCAAAATTTGATAGAAATATGCTTTTTGTGCATGTGGAAAATTTCTTGGATCTTTATTTCAGCTCATGAAAGATGGGACCAACGCTTTACATGTTGTATTTATATTTTTCTTCAGTATATATAAAAATCTAAGTGATTGGGTCCGTAACCATCTACTATATTCCAAGAAATGACCTTTGAATAAACATGACCTAGGCTTCTAATAATTATGTGAAAGGCTTGTTTGTGACTGGCTATACCTGTCTGTCCGTTGGAGCGTCCCACTTGTGAAGGCGGAGCGAGAGGAGCCGAAGGACCTATGGCTGCTGGAGGAGGAGTCTGGTAGGCCCTCATCTGTGGACTGGGGAAGGTGACCAATCATCTCTAAGTAACCGTGAGGCTCTGTGGGGGTGTGAGAGGGCATACATGACAAATGAAACATATTGGATAAATACATTCAAGGACTAGGGCTAGAATGCACTAAACATCTTTCAAATCAAATTTGATTTGTCACATACGCTGAATACAACCATGAAATTCTTACTTACAAGCCCTTAACCAACAATGCAGTTTAAAGAAGAAAAAAGAAGAAGAAGAAAATAGAAAAATAACATATAGTCTGGGTATCCATTTGATTAGCTTTTCTTAAGGAGTCTTATGGCTTGGGGGTAGAAGCTGTTAAGAAGCCTTTTAGGCCTAGACTTGGCGCTCCGGTACCGCTTGCCATGCGGTAGCAGAGAGAACAGTCTATGACTAGGGTGGTTGGAGTCTTTGGAGATTTTTAGGGCCGTCCTGACACTGCCTGGTATAGAGGTCCTGGATGGCAGGAAGCTTGGCCCCAGTGATGTACTGGGCCGTACACACTACCCTCTGTAGTGCCTTGTGCTCGGGGGCCGAGTAGTTGCCATACCAGGTGGTGATGCAACCATTCAGGATGCTCTTGATTGTTCAGATGTAGACATTTTTGAGGATCTGAGGACCCATAACAAATCTTTTCAGTCTCCTGAGGGGGAATAGGCATTGTAGTGCCCTCTTCACAACTGTCTTGGTGAGTTTGGACCATGGTAGTTTGTTGGTGATGTGGACACCAAGGAACTTAAAGCTCTCAACTATAGCCCTGTCGATGAGAATGGAGGTGTGCTCGGCCCTCCTTTTTCCGTAGTCCACAATCATCTCCTTTGTCTTGATCACGTTGAGGGAGAGGTTGTTATTCTGGCACCACACGGCCAGGTCTCTGATCTCCACCTTATAGGCTGTCTCATCATTGTCTATGATCAGGCTTACCACTGTTGTGTCATCTGCAAACTTAATGATAGTGTTGGAGTCGTGCTTGGCCATGCAGTCATGGGTGAACAGGGAGTACAGTATGGGACTGAGCACGCACCCCTGAGGGGCCCCCGTGTTGAGGATCAATGTGGAAGATGTGTTGTTACCTACCCTTACCACCTGGGGTAAGCCCGTCAGGAAGTCCAGGATCCAGTTGTAGAGGGAGGTGTGTAGTCCCAGGGTCCTTGGCTTAATGATGAGCTTTAAGGGCACTATGGTGTTGAACGCTGAGCTGTAGTCAATGAATAGCATTCTCATGTAGGTGTTCCTTTTGTCCAGGTGGGAAAGGGCAGTGTGGAGTGCAATAGAGATTGCGTCATCTGTGGATCTGTTGGGGCGGTATGCAAATTGTGGTGGGTCTAGGGTTTCTGTGATAATGGTGTTGATGTAAGCCATGACCAGCCTTTCAAAGCACTTCATGGTTACAGAAGTAGAAGTATTTTAGCTCATCTGGTAGACTTGTGTCACTGGGAAGCCCGCGGCTGTGCTTCCCTTTGTAGTCTGTAATAGTTTGCAAGTCCTGCCACATCCGACGAGCTTTGGAGCCAGTGTAGTAGGATTCAATCTGAGTCCTGTATTGACGCTTTGCCTGATGGTTCGTCGGAGGGCATAGCGGGATTTCTTATAAGCATCCGGGTTAGAGTCCCGCTCCTTGAAAGTGACAGCTCTAGCCTTTAGCTCAGTGTGGATGTTGCCTGTAATCCATGGCTTCTGGTTGGGGTCTGTACGTAGGGTCACTGTGGGGACAACGTCATTGATGCACTTATTGATGAAGCCAGTGACTGATGTGGTGTACTCCTCAATGCCATCGGAAGAATCCCAGAACATATTCCAGTGTTTGATAGCAAAACAGTCCTGTAGCTTAGCATCTGCGTCATCTGACCACTTCCCTACTGAGCGAGTCACTGGTACATCCTGCTTTAGTTTTTGCTTGTAAGCAGGAATCAGGAGGATAGAGTTATGGTCAGATTTGCCAAATGGAGGGTGAGGGAGAGCTTTGTACGCGTCTCTGTGTGTGCAGTAAAGGTGGTCTAGAGTTTTATTTCCTCTGGTTGCACATGGAACATGAGCATTTGGAGATTTTTAGGGCCATCCTCTCACACTGCCTCGTTTAACATTAGCATTTTCTTATTTGCTTGTTTCAGACCGTCTATTGACCAACACTCCAAAAGAAATACAGATCCAATTTCTCCAAAACATCTGGATATCACATGAACAAAAACTGGGCAAAAATGCCTAAACTCTTAATCATACCCTTAAGAATTTCAGTCAAATAAAAGCGCTCTCCCCCAGGTGCAGTATAATAGAGTACATCCAATACCAAACAGAGCAGTCAGCAGTGGTGTTAGTTAAATCATTCTCCAGTCAGTCAGTAAGTCAGTCTGCTGCTAGCTCAACAGTACAGCAGCCATTCATCGATCTGTTCAGTACGGAGCAGATTACTCTCCCTGGCAGGCCTTACTGCTGCCTGGCAGGCAGTGGCACTGAGTCAACAAATCAGACTAATTCATTCAAGCAGAAATGAAAAGTCCCCAGACATAATTGAGTAAAGCTTTTATTTCATCAATCATAGCTCTGGAAACCCTGACAGGTGTCTAGCCATAGAAATGTGACTGGTAAACTCATTGGTACACTCACAATGGCTTCCTGGTATTGTGATGCAGTAATTACCATGGTAATGTACAATGTTCATTCAAACTATGTTAACTGATGTGGCTAATGCAATGGAATGCATTTTTTGTAATGTCAGTTGAGTTGAATCAACAAATCACAGCACATATTGATGGCTACACTTCCTGCTTTTACTTCCTGCTTTTAATTTCTTCTTTGCTCTTATGGGTTCACCTGCAATGGCTGCCAGTCCAGTCATTATGCCGTCATTGACTTCAATTGGAACACCCGTTCTATTCATTCTATTTCTACCTTCAGAGTTTGTACTGTTAGGTGACCTAAACTGGGACATGCTTAACACCCCGGCCGTCCTACAATCTAAACTAGATGTCCTCAGTCTCACACAAATTATCAAGGAACCTACCAGGTACAACCCTAAATCCGTAACCATGGGCACTCTCTTAGATATCATCCTGACCAACTTGCCCTCTAAATACACCTCTGCTGTCTTCAACCAGGATCTCAGCGATTACTGCCTCATTGCCTGCGCCCGTAATGGGTACGCGGTCAAACGACCACCCCTCATCACTGTCAAACACTCCCTAAAACACTTCAACGAGCAGGCCATTCTAATCGAATTGTCCTGGAAGGATACTGACCTCATCCCGTCAGTAGAGGACGCCTGGTTGCTCTTTAAAAGTGCTTTCCTCACCATGGTGCTTTCCAAGTGCTTTCCTCACCTTAAATAAGCATGCCCCATTCAAAAATTGTAGAACTAAGAACAGATATAGCCCTTGGTTCACCCCAGACTTGACTGCCCTTGACCAGCACAAAAACATCCTGTGGCATTCTGCATTAGCATGGAATAGCCCCCGTGATGTGCAACTTTTCAGGGAAGTCAGGAACCAATATACTCAGTCAGTTAGGAAAGCTACGGTTAGCTTTTTCAAACAGAAATTTGCATCCTGTAGCACTAATTCCAAAAAGTTTTGGGACACTGTAAAGTCCATGGAGAATATGAGCACCTCCTCCCAGCTGCCCACTGCACTGAGGATAAGAAACACTGTCACCACCGATAAATCTACGATAATCGATCATTTCAATAAGCATTTTTCTACGGCTGGCCATGCTTTCCACCTGGTTACCCCTACCCCGGCCAACATCTCAGCACCCCTTGCAGCAACTTGCCCATGCCCCCCCCTCCCCCCCCTTCTCCCAAATCCAGACAGCTGATGTTCTGAAAGAGCTGCAAAATCTGGATCCCTACAAATCAGCTGGGCTAGACATTCTGGAACGTCTCTTTTAAAATTATGCCGAAAATGTTGCAACCCCTATTACTAGCCTATTCAACGTCTCTTTCGTATCATCTGAGATCCCCAAAGATTGGAAAACTGCCGCGGTCATCCCCCTACTCAAAGGGGGAGACACTCTAGACCCAAATTGTTATAGACCTATATCCATCCTGCCCTGGTTTTTTAAATCTTCGAAAGCTAAGTTAACAAACAGATCACCGACCATTTCGAATCCCACCGTACCTTCTCCGCAATCTGGTTTCCGAGCTGGTCATGGGTGCACCTCGGCCACGCTCAAGGTCCTAAACGATATCATAACCGCCATCGATAAAAGACAGTACTGTGCAGCCGTCTTCATCAACCTGGCCAAGGCTTTCGACTCTGTCAATCACCGCATTCTTATCGGCAGACTCAATAGACTTGGCTTCCCAAATGACTGACTCGCCTGGTTCACCAACTACTTCTCAGATAAGTTCAGTGTGTGCTAGTAAAACTAAGTGCATGCTCTTCAACCGATTGCTGCCCGCACTCTCCCGCCCGACTAGCATCACTACTCAGGACGGTTCTGACTTAGAATACGTGGACAACTACAAATACCTAGGTGACTGGTTAAACTGTAAACTCTCCTTCCAGACTCACATTAAGCATCTCCAATCCAAAATTAAATCTAGAATCGGCTTCTAATTTCGCAACAAAGCCTCCTTCACTCATGCTGCCAAACATACCATCGTAAAACTGACTATCCTACCGATCCTTGACTTTGGCAATATCATTCACAAATTAGCCTCCAACACTCTACTCAGCAAACTGGATGTAGTCTATCACAGTGCCATCCGTTTTGTCACCAAAGCCCCATGTACTACCCACCACTGCGACCTGTATGCTCTCGTTGGCTGGCCCTCACTACATATTTGTTGCCAAACCCACTGGCTCCAGGTCATCTATAGGTCTTTGCTAGGTAAAGCCCCACCTTATCTCAGCTCACTGGTCACCATAGCAGCACCCACCCGTAGCACGCGCTCCAGCAGGTATATTTCACTGGTCATCCCCAAAGCCAACACTTCCTTTGGCCTACTTTCCTTCCAGTTCTCTGCTGCCAATGACTGGAACGAATTGCAAAAATCACTGAAGCTGGAGTCTTATATCTACCTCTCTAACTTTAAGCATCAGCTGTTAGAGCAGCTTACCCATCACTGTACCTGTACACAGCCAATCTGTAAATAGCACACCCAACTACTTCATCCCCATATTGTTACTTACCTCTTGCTCTTTTGCACCCCAGTATTTCTACTTGCACATCATCATCTGCACATCTATCACTCCAGTGTTAATGCTAAATTGTAATTATTTCACCTCTATGGCCTATTTATTGCCTTGCCTCCCTACTCTTCCATATTTGCACACACTGTACATAGATTTTTCTATTGTGTTATTGACTGTACATTTGTTTATGTGTAACTCTGTGTTGTTGTTTTTGTTGCACTGCTTTGCTTTGCTTTATCTTGGCCAGGTCGCAGTTGTAAATGAGAACGTGTTCTCAACTGGCCTACCTGGTTAAATAAAGGTGAAATAAAAATGTAGAAAAATTGTGCCTGCCCCCAGAACCTGAAACCACATGTTTCCAGTCCACAGATTCCATACAGCTCAGTGACTGACTGATGTTTCCATGGGTTCCCAGTTACCTCTATGGGAATGTGGAGGACAAGGCAGACAACGAAACGAGATAGAGGGGTACTGGTTTCTTTTTGTTTTTCGACCCTTCTTTTGACACAGAGGTACTTTCACTGGGGAAAGAAAATTGTTTTTGTGCCCCCCAATTCCTCAACCCTGCATAACCATGGTTACGTGGCACGTCTGAATGCGGTGATTCTATACACGGTGCGTGCTTGGGCAAAGTGGGCACAGTGGGGCCACAGATCAGTCTGGGGGTGCTGTCACTCTCACAACCCCTCTGACACAGATCACCATGACAACAGGCTGGTGGGGGTCAGAGAGGGACAAAGAGACGAACATGAAGGTCACCTCTATGAGTCTCACTTTGTGTGTGTGAGTGTAACCTCAGATATCATCACTGCCATGCCTCACCAATGACCCACAGTCACAACAGGACGGCAAAACTCTGCCAACTACTCAACTGGATTTGGAACAAAAACCCTCTTTATGACTTGTTTCGGAGGGAGGGAACCACAGAAGGGACCTATGCCATGTCTGATTATGTCTCTATACTCTAAAAGGATGGTTTAAGATGTATGCCAGTAGATGATAAACCAAAACATCACTCCCAATCTCTGAGAACAACCAGATTTATAACTGGGTGTGTTCCACCACTGAGAAAAATCTAAGACCACAACAAGGCTACGCACAAACAATTTTTTTTACTGTTTTAGTCATTCAAGGCTTTGCCACTATGTGCTATAAACAACTGTTTCTTTTCAGTACTGAAACCACACAGACGTTCTCCAAACCGACCATGGGAGGAGAGAGACTTGTATGGAACCCCCAGGGAAAGGAGGCAGTCCATGTGAAGGCTTTGTTTTAGTGCACTGCCTCCAACCACCACAAAATCCCCAACTACAGGCAGGGATCATACATTCGTTATGGAAAAGTGACCAGCAATGGTGCAATACCACAGGAAAAACAAAGACAACCAGATATAAACACATAAACATGATGTACACCTAAAAGGGCTATGGTCGATTACATTCCGAGAGAAGTTCTCATGATAGTCAAAAGCAGTGATGAACAATGAACACACGTAAACCACTTACTTGAATTCAAACCCTCATCACTGGGCTCTGTCTCCTAGAGCTATTTCTCTCACTCACTCTCTTTCTCTGACACCCACTTTCTGTCTTTAATAGAGTGAGAGATGAAGTAAAGAGGGAGAGGAGGATGAGAGAGAATGAGTGGAATAGACTCCTTCACTTCTAATGTCTCCACTTCCCTACATAGACCACATATCCATTGTTCCACTGCCCTATCGTGCGACTCCTCCAATCAAATGGCTTTGTCAAAGGTCAAGTGCCACATGATACATTCCCCTCACAATGGCCTGACATTTCAATATATCCATTCACTTTAAGTAGAGATTAGTGGTATTTCTATGGATTGTTCTGTACTCTGAAAAAAAGAAGTATATTTTGAGTACTGCTGTAATCAAATCAAATTGTATTAGTCACATGCGCCGAATACAACAGGTGTAGGTAGACCTTACCGTGAAATGCTTAGTTACAAGCCCTTAACCAAAAATGCAGTTAAAGAAATAGAGTTAAGAAAATATTTACTAAATAAACTAAAGTAAAAAAATTACAAAATAAAAATACTATAATAAAATAACAATAACGAGGCTATATACAGGGGGTACTGGTACCAAGTCAATGTGTGGGGGTACAGGCCAGTCGAGGTAATTTGTACCTCGACTGTACCTCGACCTACTATTGTAAAGTGACAATGCATAGACAACAAACAGCGAGCAGCATCGGAGGGGGGGGGGGGGGGGGGGGGGCATTTGATGAATTGTTCAGCAGTCTTATGGCTTGGAGGTGGAAGCTGTTAAGGAGCCTTTTTGTCCTAGACTTGGAGCTTCAGTACCGCTTGCCTTGCGGTAGCAGAGAGAACAGTTTATGACTTGGGTGACTGGGGTCTTTGCCAATTTTTGGGGCCCTCTGACACCGCCTAGTATACAGGTCCTGGATGGCAGGAAGAGTGGCCCCAGGGATGTACTGGGCCGTACGCATTACCCTCTGTAGCGCCTTATGGTCAGATCCCGAGCAATTGCCATACCAGGCGGTGATGCAACCGGTCAAGATGCTTTCAGTGATGCAGCTGTAGAACTTTTTGAGGATCTGGGGACCCATGCCAAATATTTTCAGTCTCCTGAGGGGGAAAAGGTGTTGTAGTGCCCTCTTCACGACTGTCTTGGTGTGTTTGGACCATGATAGTTTGTTGATGATGTGGACACCAAGGAACTTGAAACTCTCGACCCGCTCCACTACAGCCTATAACGATATGCACTGAGAGTCGGGAAGCAAGTGTAAGGAGTGAGTGCTTTGATAAATAAACAGAACACAATACAAAACAAGAAACACGAACAACACACAGACATGAAACAGAAACAATGACGCCTGGGGAAGGAACCAAAGGGAGTGACATATATAGGGAAGGTAATCAGGGAAGTGATGGTGTCCAGGTGAGTCTGATGACATGCAGGTGCGCATAACGATGGTGACAGGTGTGCGCCATAATGAACACCCTGGTGACCTAGAGGCCGGAGAGGGAGCACACGTGACAGTACCCCCTCCCCGACACGCGGCTCCAGTTGCAGGACGCCGACCTAAATGACGATCCCGGGGATCAGGAGCGGACCGGTCACCTCTGCTGAGGCGCGGGAAACCTGTCAGTCCGGCTGAGACGCGGGAGCATGGCGATCTAGAGCGCCGGAGAGAGCATACGTGACAGTACCCCCTCCCTGGCGCGTTTGGCTCCAGCCGCAGGACGCCAACCAAAGGGACAATCCCGGTGATCAGGAGCGGACCGGTCACCCCTGCTGATGCGCAGGAACCTGTCGCCTGCTGGGGTGCGGGAACCTGACAGACCGGCTGAGGCAGGGGAGCCTGGTGATCTGGCTGAGGCAGGGGAGCCTGGTGATCTGGCTGAGGCAGGGGAGCCTGATGATCTGGCTGAGGCAAGGGAGCCTGGTGATCTGGCTGAGGCAGGGGAGCCTGGTGATCTGGCTGAGGCAAGGGAGCCTGGTGATCTGGCTGAGGCATGAAAGCCCAACAAGCCAGCGGTAGCAGGGGAGCCTGGCGATCCTTTCAAAGCACTTGGCACATGGCTACCAATGTGAGTGCTACGGGGCGGTAATCATTTAGGCAGGTTACCTTCGCTTTCTTTGGCACAGGGACTATGGTGGTCTGCTTGAAACATGTAGGTATTACAGACTCGGTCAGCTTTCTGCGGCTTTCTGAATATTGACCTGTTTAAAGGTCTTGCTCACATCGGCTACGGAGAACGTGATCACACAGTCGTCCGGAACAGCTGGTGCTCTCATGCCTATCCTGTATTGACGTTTGTCTGAGGGCATAGCGGGATTTCTTATACGTGTAAGAATATTCAAAGATAAATGCACAACGAAGAGGACTTAAGGTCAAGAGGGAATTAACGATCAATGGAAATAGTTGTTTTTCTGTAATAGGGATTTGTTTTTTGTTTTAGTTTTTTTACCTTTATTTAACTAGGCAAGTCAGAACAAATTTTTATTTACAATGACGGAATTAATGATCAATGGAAATAGTTGTTTCTGTAATGGGGAACTGAAGATTAATGGGTCAGGGACACGGGAGCAATTTCCGTCCTGGACTCATAGCTACATGTGGCAAGTTCTCATTGGTATGAATTGTCTATACATTGAGCCTGAAACGGGATACTTGTTATTTGGCCATTGGCCCAATTTTACTGCAAGGAATTCTAATTGGTCAACTACAGGCTAGGGTTGGGTTATAAACTACCTCCTGTCTCTTTGTTCAGTGGAGAAAACATTGAGGACAGGGAAGAATGAAATCTGCAATCTACTTTCCAGCATAACAACTATGATTTGTTCTCTTTGAATAAATATATTTTTCTCCCCCTGATTTGATTCAGTGTTATTGAAGAATAACATCAACTGCTAATATAAGCATCCGGATTAGTGTCCCGCTCCTTGAAAGCAGCAGTTCTAGCCTTTAGCTCGGTGAGGATGTTGCTTGTAAATCCATGGCTTCCGGTTGGGAAATGTATGTACGGTCAGTGTGGGGATGACGTCATCGATGCACTTATTGATGAAGCCGGTGACTGAGGTGGTATACTCCCCAATGCCATTGCATGAACCCCGGAACATATGCCAGTCTGTGCTAGCAAAACAGTCCTGTAGCGTATTGAGTGAGTCACTGGTACTTCATGCTTTAGTTTCTGCTTGTAAGCAGGAATCAGGAGGATAGAATTATGGTCAGAATTATGTGTGTGGAGTAAAGGGGGTCTAGAGTTTTTTTCTCCTCTGGTTACATATGTGAACTGCTGGTAGAAATTAGGTAAAACGGATTTAAGATGGCCTGCATTAAAGTCCCCGGGCCGCTAGGAGCGCCGCTTCTGGATGAGCATTTTCTTGTTTGCTTATGGCCTTATACAGCTCGTTGAGTGTGGTCTTAGTGCCAGCATCGGTCTGTGGTGGTAGAAAGACGACTACAAATAATATAGATGAGAACTCTCTTGGTAGAGAGCATGGTTTACAGGTTATCATTAAGTACTCTACCTTGGGCGAGCAATACCTCGAGACTTCTTTAATATTTGACATCGCGCACCAGCTGTTATTGACAAATAGACACACACCACGGCCCCTCGTCTTACCAGACCATTGAATTATGGAATATATTTAAACATTTATCTCACTTCATTTGAATGAATAATTAATTAATGAGAATGTTAGCCATGACCTACCCTGCTCCATCCTGTAAGCTCCGAAGGATTGCATGCTGGGAGATGGAGATTGCCTCAGGTGAGGGAATTCCGGCATGTTTTTCACTGTGGAAAGATAGATGAAGAGATTAGGTTTAGAATGCAGTCATTCAGCAACGATCACAAGCACCATCATATGCAATCACACACACACCTTTGAAAAGAGGCCCAAGACAATGAAGGAGGCTCTTACCATAAGGTGTAGGGGGAGAGATGGGGAAGGCAGGAGTAGGAGGAGTCATGTCACTACCAGCCTCCACTCCGCTGTCCATCTCTGGACCTTGAGCTCTGTAGTCCACACTGTCACTCCTGTATAGCATGCCATGCTGAAACACACACACAGCAAAAACATGTGTGTGAACATCACAACTTTTTACATATCAAAAATGGTACACAGCAAAACACAGCACTAAATTGTGCACATGATGACAAGCAAGGCCATTTTTGGGATACAGCAACATTAAGGCAGTTATATACAATTTATAATATTACATGACATTACATTTCATAACACTTTTCACAAAGTGAAAGGGTGAAAGGGAACACATTAAGTGTTCCCTTTCTCACAGGTACCTGTGAGTGAGGTACGCAGGGTGAGTAGGTCCGTGTGCTCCTGTAGTCTTCCTGCATACCCCAACCTGAGCCACAGAACCCTGGGTGATCTGTGACATCACTGACCTGCCGACTCAGACTCTGCATGGCGTCCACTCTGACATCACCAATGGACGATGGGACGGCTGCTCAGACACAAAGAGACAGAAAGGAGGGTGAGAACTAGCCATTGATGCTGAACATACCAGAGAGCACTACCACCTCAAGTTTATGGGAAATACATGCTTCTGAAGAATGTCAACCCTTTAAGCGATGTAAGTGACATGCAATGTGTGAAGCAATATCATACCAAAGACTTCTGGCTCTAACTTCTTGATTACACTCTCTAGGAGTTGTTATACCTCTCCAATACCTTCAACTGGCATAATAATGTGTATAGTTTAATACTAGTGTCTGTGCCGTTGTGAGCGGACAGCTGAGGACCGAGGGGGAGATGTGAGGTGGGGGGCAGACTTGTGATAGACTGGCCTGGCCTGGGGTGACCCTCCACTCGGCACCGGGGTGCTAATTTAAGGCCTCCCAGAAAGCCCTATCATCCTATAGCCATGAGGAATGTTAATGTAGAGATGTACAGTCGTGGCCAAAAGTTTTGAGATCGACACAAATATTAATTTCCACAAAGTTTGCTGCTTAAGTGTCTTTAGATATTTTTATCAGATGTTACTATGGAATACTGAAGTATAATTACAAGCATTTCATAAGTGTCAAAGGCTTTTATTGACAATTACATGAAGTTGATGCAAAGAGTCAATATATGCAGTGTTGACCCTTCTTTTTCAAGACATCTGCAATCCGCCCTGGCATGCTGTCAATTAACTTCTGGGCCACATCCTGACTGATGGCATTCTTGCATAATCAATGTTTGGAGTTTGTCAGAATTTGTGGGTTTTTGTTTGTCCACCCGCCTCTTGAGGATTGACCACAAGTTCTCAATGGGATTAAGGTCTGGGGAGTTTCCTGGCCATGGACCCAAAATATCGATGTTTTGTTCCCCAAGCCACTTAGTTATCACTTTTTCCTTATGGCAAGGTGCTCCATCATGCTGGAAAAGGCATTGTTCATCACCAAACTGTTCCTGGATGGTTGGGAGAAGTTGCTCTCGGAGGATGTGTTGGTACCATTCTTTATTAACTTCTTGCGACTATAGGGGGTGCTGTTTCAAATTAGCATAATTGTCTCTACAGATGAAACGGCTTCCTACTCAATTCTTGATCGTACAATATGCATATTATTACTATTATTGGATAGAAAACAGTCTCTAGTTTCTATAGGCGTTGGAATTTTGTCTCTGAGTGGAACAGAACTCATTCTACAGCAATTTCCCTGACATGGAGTCAGATTTCACACATTTTGGCCCCTGATCTGGAGTCAGTTTAAAGGCCACTGTTATTGCTATGAGGATACGGACACTGCTTACGTCTTCCCCTGGATGCCTTTACGTGATGACGCTTTGAACGGTATCGATTGCGCAATCACAGCCACTATAAATGGAAAAAACCTGTAGGTAGGAACTCTTTTCCAGATGCACCGGGCGCGCGGTGGTCACCGACCTGCACTTTTTCCAAGCATTAGTGTAGGCAGTAATATTTCTCCGGTCATGTTTCTACTCGTTATAGGAGTTAAAAACATCATAAGGTAGTTAATTTGAACCGTTGTATAGCAATTTATATCCTTTTAGTGCGATTTTGAGGCATTGCTTTGTTGTGCACTTTGAAGCGCTGGGCACGTTTGGGGGTCCCGGTCGTACGTTAGTGGGCATTTCGACGGACAAGTGGACATCTTTCGACCAAAAGAAGATTAGACCCAAGAAAGGATTCTTTGCCCAAGATTCTGATGGAAGAACAGCTCACAGTAAGAACAATTTATGATGATAAATCGTGTTTCTGTCGAAAAATGTTACACGCTTACGCCGCCATTTTGTTTTGTATAGCTTCGCTCGGCGCAACCTGTATTGAAAAGTAAGGATAATTTAAAAAATGTAAATCAGCGATTGCATTAAGAACTAGTTTGTCTTTCGATTCCTGTCAACCCTGTATTTTTTAGTCAAGTATATGATTAGCTTTTGATTAAACTAGATCACTCAAAGATGGCGACCGACATTTCCAGGCTTGTTTTGCTACTATTTTCATTGTATAACCACGGTTTTTTATGGCTAAATATGCACATTTTCGAACAAACTGTATATGTATGTTGTAATATGATGTTACAGGAGTGTCATCTGAAGAATTCTGAGAAGGTTAGTGAAAAAATTAATATATTTTGGCGATGATACGATATCGCTCTCTTTGGCTAGAATCAGTGCTCGGGTAACGTTTGCGTATGTGGTATGCTAATATAACGATTTATTGTGTTTTCGCCGTAAAACACTTAGAAAATCTGAAATGTTGTCTGAATTCACAAGATCTGTGTCTTTCCATTGCTATGTGCTGTGTATTTTTAAGAAATGTTTTATGATGAGTAAATTGGTAATACACGTTGCTGTCTGTAGTAATTCTAGGAGCTTTGGTGAGATTTGTGATGCTGGCTGCAATGGCAAACTATGATTTATACCTGAAATATGCACATTTTTCTAACAAAACCTATCCTATACCATAAATATGTTATCAGACTGTCATCTGGTGAGGTTTTTTCTTGGTTAGTGGCTATCAATATCTTAGTTTAGCCGAATTGGTGATAGCTACTGGTGTTGAGAGAAAATGGTGGACAAAGAAAAATGGTGATTTTTGCTAACGTGTTTAGCTAATAGATTTACATATTGTGTCTTCCCTGTAAAACATTTTAAAAATCTGAAATGGTGGCTTTATTCACAAGATCTGTATCTTTCATTAGGTGTCTTGGACTTGTGATTTAATGATATTTAGATGCTACTATTTAATTGTGACGCTATGCTAGCGATGCTAATCAGTGTGGGGGGGGGTGGGGGGTGATCCCGGATCCGGGGTTGAGGCTCGTTAGAGGTTAATGGCTGTGTTCTTAGGAAAAATTGTGAGTGAGCCCACTCCCTTGGCTGAGAAGCAACCCCACACATGAATGGTCTCAGGATGCTTTACTGTTGGCATGACACAGGACTGATGGTAGAGCTCACCTTGTCATCTCCGGACAAGCTTTTTTCCAGATGCCCCAAACAATCGGAAAGGGGATTCATCAGAGAAAATGACTTTACCCCAGTCCTCAGCAGTCCAATACCTGTACCTGTTGCAGAATATCAGTCTATCCCTGATGTTTTTCCTGGAGAGAAGTGGCTTCTTTGCTGCCCTTCTTGACACCAGGCGATCCTCCAAAAGTCTTCACCTCACTGTGCGTGCAGATGCACTCACATCTGCCTGCTGCCATTCCTGAGCAAGCTCTGTACTGGTGGGGCCCTGATCCCGCAGCTGAATCAACTTTAGGAGACGGTCCTGATGCTTTCTGGTGTCACGCTCTGACCTTAGATATCTCTGTTTTCTTTATATTTTGGTTAGGTCAGGGTGTGACGAGGGTGGGTATGCTAGTTTTTGTATTGTCTATGGTTTTTGTATGTCTAGGGGTTTTGTAGGTCTAGGTAATTTGTATGTCTATGGTGGCCTGATATGGTTCCCAATCAGAGGCAGCTGTTTATCGTTGTCTCTGATTTGGGATCATATTTAGGTAGCCATTTTCCCTTTTGTGTTCGTGGGTTCATGTCTACGTATAGTTGCCTTTGTGCACATCAGTAGCTTCACGTTTCGTTTGTGCTTATGTTGTTTTTGTTTAAGTGAGTTTCTCTTTATTAAAATGATGTGGAACTCTATGCACGCTGCGCCTTGGTCTAATCTTTACGACGATCATGACAGCTGGACTTTCTTGGGCGCCCTGAAGCCTTCTTCACAACAATTGAACCGCTCTCCTTGTAGTTTTTGATGATCCTGTAAATGGTTGATTTAGGTGCAATCTTACTGGCAGCAATATCCTTGCCTGTGAAGCCCTTTTTGTGCAAAGCAATGATGACGGCACGTGTTTCCTTGCAGGTAACCATGGTTGACAGAGGAAGAACAACGATTCCAAGCACCACCCTCCCTTTGAAGCTTCCAGTCTGTTATTCGAACTCAATCAGCATGACAGAGTGATCTCCAGCCTTGTCCTCGTCAACACTCACACCTGTGTTAACGAGAGAATCACTGACATGATATCAGCTGGTCCTTTTGTGGCAGGGCTGAAATGCAGTGGAAATGTTTTTGGGGGATTCAGTTCATTTGCATGGCAAAGAGGGACTTTGCAATTAATTGCAATTCATCTGATCACTCTTCATAACATTCTGGAGTATATGCAAATTGCCATTATACAAACTGAGGCAGCAGACTTTGTGAAAATTAATATTTGTGTCATTCTCAAAACCTTTGGCCACGACTGTACTAATGCACAGGATGATTACACACACACACACACACACACACACACACACACACACACACACACACACACACACACACACACACACACACACACACACACACACACACACACACACACACACACACACACACACATTCTCTGAGGGCACAGCCCGCGGAGGTGTGTGTGTTGGTGTGTGCGTGTAGGTTGTTGTGACTGTCATGGTGTGTTATTTTGGACTTTTGGATTTTTCTTAGTCAGCATTTTTATTTTCTAAATGTGTGTCCGTTTTTCTAAACCAGTATGTTTCAGTCAGGCTCGGCATGCCTGTGCCTTAGTACCTTTACATTTAGCAGATGTTCTTATCCAGAGCGACTTACAATTTGTGCATTCATCTCAAGATAGCTAGGTGGGACAACCACATATCACAGTTGTAGTAAGTACATTTTCCATCAACAAAGTAGTTATCAGCAAAGTCAGTACTAGTAGGTTATGTAAGATACTCTTTGAAGAGGTAGGGTTTCAGACATTTTCAGAAGATGGGCAGAACCTCCTCTGTCCTGACGTTAGGGGGAAGCTTGTTCCACCATTAGGGTGCCAGGACAGAGAAGAGATTTGACTAGGCTGAGCAGGAGCTGAACCCCTGTAGGGGTGGGAGGGACAAGAGTTCAGAAGTGGCAAAACGGAGTGCTCAGGTTGGGATGTAGGGTTTGAGCATAGCCTGAAGGTAGGAAGGGACAGTTTCCCTTGCAGCTCCGTAGGCAAGCACGAGGGTCTTGAAGTGGATGTGAGCTTCGACTGGAAGTTTGTCTCTGTTTGTCTCTGCTGTGGGTGGGTGGGCTTGTGGGGGGACACACTGGTAGCGTTTACTGGCCGAGAGCGGTCTAAGGTACACCTCTGAACAGAGTGCAGTCTGAAATTTGCAAATTGATTCTGCGCAAATATGTCGTTAAATCAACATTTGATGCAGAGTGTATGGTCCCTAAGGAGGCATCATGGGGAGTTGAGCTCATTGAGAGGGATCTGAATGAATGGCGAACTCATTACCATGTGAGAGACTAACACTGCTAATAACTCTCACTATCACCTCTCTAACGTCCTATCTTAGGTGGGATGTCTTCATTGCCCTTCGGCTTGTAAACACTGTCATTTTTGGGGTGTTGTTATCTTTTTCTGTTTTTGGGAGACCTCACTTTGTAGAGACATAACATACATTCCAAGGTTGATATCATGATTTGGGTTAGGGTTTTGTTATCCACTCAGTAATTTTTGGGGTATTATTTCAACAACAAAAAAATCTTTCTGCATTGTTGGGAAGGGCCCGTATGTAAAAAAGGGGATTTGCTGCTGCTGCTCTTTATTTTACTCTTATTATTATCCAACCTGCTGCCTAGTCAGATTACCCTACCTTCATGTACATACAGTGCCTTGCAAAAGTATTCATCCCCCTTGGTCGTTTTTCCTATTTTGTTGCATTACAACCTGCAATTTGAATGGATTTTAATTTGGATTTCGTGTAATGGACATACACAAAATAGTCCAAATTGGTGAAGTGAAATTAAAAAATAACTTGTTTCAAAAAATTCTAAAAAACAACAAACAAAAAAGTGGTGCATTTATATGTATTCATCCCCTTTGCTATGAAGCCCCTAAATAAGATCTGGTGCAACCAATTACCTTCAGAAGTCACATAATTAGTTAAATAAAGTCCACCTGTGTGCAATCTAGGTGTCACATGATCTGTCACATGATCTCAGTATATATACACCTGTTCTGAAAGGCCCCAGAGTCTGCAACACCACTAAGCAAGCGGCACCACCAAGCAAGTGACACCATAAAGACCAAGGAGCTCTCCAAACAGGTCAGGTACAAAGTTGTGGAGAAGTACAGATCAGGGTTGGTTATAAAAAAATATCCGAAACTTTGAACATCCCACGAAGCACCATTAAATCTATTATAAAAAAATGGAAAGAATATGACACCACAACAAACCTGCCAAGAGAGGGCCACCCACCAAAACTCACGGACCAGGCAAGGAGGGTATTAATCAGAGAGGATAAAAAGAGACCAAAGATAACCCTGAAGGAGCTGTAAAGCTCCACAGTGGAGATTGGAGTATCTGTCCATAGGACCACTTTAAGTCGTATACTCCACAGAACTGGGCTTTACGGAAGTGACCAGAAAAAAGCCATTGCTTAAAGAAAATAAATAAGCAAACACGTTTGGTGTTCGCCAAAAGGCATGTGGGAGACTCCCCAAACATATGGAAGAAGGTACTCTGGTCATATGAAACTCAAAGTGAGCTTTTTGGCCGTCAAGGAAAATGCTATGTCTGGCGCAAACCCAACACCTCTCATCACCCTGAGAACACCATCCCCAAAGTGAAGCATGGTGGTGGCAGCATTATGCTGTGGGGATGTTTTTCATCGGCAGGGACTGGGTAACTGGTCAGAATTTAAGGATTGGTGCTAAATACAGGGAAATTCTTGAGGGAAACTTGTTTCAGTCTTCCAGAGATTTGAGACTGGGACGGAGGTTCACCTTCCAGCAGGACAATGACCCTAAGCATACTGCTAAAGCAACACTCGAGTGGTTTAAGGGGAAACATTTAAATGTCTTGGAATGGCCTAGTCAAAGCCCAGACCTCAATCCAATTGAGAATCTGTGGTATGACTTAAAGATTTCTGTACACCAGCGGAACCCATCCAACTTGAAGGAGCTGGAGCAGTTTTGCCTTGAAGAATGGGCAAAAATCCCAGTGGCTAGATGTGCCAAGCTTATTGAGTCATACCTCAAGACACTTGCAGCTGTAATTGCCGCAAAAGGTTGCTCTACAAAGTATTGTAGGCCCTTCTTTGGACATTGTGTTAACAACCCTCCAGGCGAGCTTTAATGCCATACAACTCTCCTTCCGTGGCCTCCAATTGCTCTTAAATACAAGTAAAACTAAATGCATGCTCTTCAACCGATCGCTTCAACCCGCCTGTCCAACATCACTACTCTGGACGGCTCTGACTTAGAATATGTGGACAACTACAAATACCTAGGTGTCTGGTTAGACTGTAAACTCTCCTTCCAGACTCACATCAAACATCTCCAATCCAAAGTTAAATCTAGAATTGGCTTCCTATTCCGCAACAAAGCATCCTTCACTCATGCTGCCAAACATACCCTTGTAAAACTGACCATCCTACCTATCCTCGACTTCGGTGATGTCATTTACAAAATAGCCTCCAATACCCTACTCAATAAATTGGATGCAGTCTATCACAGTGCCATCCGTTTTGTCACCAAAGCCCCATATACTACCCACCACTGCGACCTATACGCTCTCGTTGGCTGGCCCTCGCTTCATACTCGTCGCCAAACCCACTGGCTCCAGGTCATCTACAAGACCCTGCTAGGTAAAGTCCCCCTTATCTCAGCTCGCTGGTCACCATAGCAGCACCCACCTGTAGCACGCGCTCCAGCAGGTATATCTCTCTGGTCACCCCCAAAACCAATTCTTCCTTTGGCGGCCTCTCCTTACAGTTCTCTGCTGCCAATGACTGGAACGAACTACAAAAATCTCTGAAACTGGAAACACTTATCTCCCTCACTAGCTTTAACTTTTTATGGCTGCAGGGGCAGTATTGAGTAGCTCTGTTTAAGGTGCCCATTTCAAACGGCCTCGTACTCAATTCTTGCTCGTACAATATGCATATTATTGTTATTATTGGATAGAAAACACTCTCTAGTTTCTATAGCCGTTTGAATTATGTCTCTGAGTGGAACAGAACTCATTCTACAGCACTTTTCCTGATATGGAGTGAGATTTCAGAAATGTTGGCCTCTGGTCCCAGGTCAGTTTTAAAGTCCCTGTAAATCCTATGAGGATGCAAACACTGCCCACGCCTTCCTCTAGATGTCAGTAAGAGGTGACAATTTGAATGGAGTCGATTGCGCAATCAGGGCCTGTATAAAACGCCAAAGACCGGATGTACCGTTCTTTTCCTGCTGCGCCTGACGCACGATGGACGTTGGACCTGCTCTCTTTCCAAGCTTGGGTTTAGCCAGTAATATATAGCCGGTCATGTTTTTACTCGTTGTAGGTGTTAAAAACATCATAAGGTAGTTAATTTAAACCGTTTTATAGCAATTTATATCCGTTTAGTGCGATTTTGAGGCAATTCTTAGTGATGCACTTTGAAGCTTTGGGCACGTTTCCAGTACCGGTCGAACGTTAGTGGGCATTTCGACGGACAAGAGGACATCTTTCGACCAAAAGAAGATTAGACTCAAGAAAGGATACATTGCCCAAGATTCTGATGGAAGATCACCTCATAGTAAGAAATATTTAAGATGATAAATCGTTGTTCTGTCGAAAAATGTTAAACGCATATTCCGCCATTTTGTTTGGTATAGCTTCGCTTGGCGAACCCTGTATTGCACAGTAAGGATAATTTTAGAAATGTAATTCAGCGATTGCATTAAGAACTAATTTGTCTTTCGATAGCTGTCCAACTTATATTTTTTTAGTCAAGTTTATGAATAGTTAATCATGAGACAAGATCACTGTCAAATATGGCGCCCGACATTTTCAGGCTAGTTTTGCTAGTATTGTCATTGTATAACCACGTTTTTTTGTGGCTAAATATGCACATTTTCGAACAAACTCTATATGTATGTTGTAATATGATGTTACAGAAGTGTCATCGGAAGAATTCTGAGAAGGTTAGTGAAAAAATTAATATATTTTGGCGATGATTACGTTATCGCTCTCTTTGGCTTGAATCAATGCTCTGGTAACGTTTGCACATGTGGTATGCTAATATAACGATTTATTGTGTTTTCGCTGTAAAACACTTAGAACATCTGAAATATTGTCTGAATTCACAAGATCTGTGTCTTTCCATTGCTGTGAGCTGTGTATTTTTAAGAAATGTTTTATGATTAGTAATTAGGTAATTCTCGTTGCTCTCTGTATTTATTCTAGTCGAGTTGTGATGGTGGGTGCAATTGTAAACTATGATTTATACCTGAAATATGCACATTTTTCTAACAAAACCTATCCTATACAATAAATATGTTATCAGACTGTCATCTGATGAGGTTTTTTCTTGGTTAGTGGCTATCAATATCTTTATTTGGCCGAATTGGTGATAGCACCTGATGGAGTAAGAAACTGATGGAGTTAGAAAAGTGGTGTCTTTTGCTAACGTGGTTAGCTAATAGATTTACATATTTTGTCTTCCCTGTAAAACATTTTAAAAATCTGAAATGGTGGCTTTATTCACAAGATCTGTATCTTTCATTTGGTGTCTTGGACTTGTGATTTAATGATATTTAGATGCTAATATTTAATTGTGACGCTATGCTAGCGATGCTAATCAGTGTGGGGGGGGTGGGGGGATGTTGTCATAGGTGTACCGACCTCGGGCTTGCAGCCATAAGAGGTTTAAGCACCAGCTGTCAGAGCAGCTCACAGATTACTGCACCTGTACATAGCCCATCTATAATTTAGCCCAAACAACTACCTCTTTCCCTACTGTATTTATTTATTTAGCTCCTTTGCACCCCATTATTTCTATCTCTACTTTGCACATTCTTCCACTGCAAATCTACCATTCCAGTGTTTTACTTGCTATATTGTATTTACTTCGCCACCATGGCCTTTTTTTTGCCTTCACCTCCCTTATCTCACCTCACTTGCTCACATTGTATATAGACTTATTTTTCTACCGTATTATTGACTGTATGTTTGTTTTACTCCATGTGTAACTCTGTGTTGTTGTATGTGTCGAACTGCTTTGCTTTATCTTGGCCAGGTCGCAATTGTAAATGAGAACTTGTTCTCAACTTGCCTACCTGGTTAAATAAAGGTGAAATAAAAAATAAAAAAATTGACATGAGGGGGGGGGGGGGGGGGGGGAATGGTTATGCACGCTCCAGTTTTCAGTTTTTTAAATCTTATTTCTTGTTTTTCTGTCACTCCATGACCTTAGAGATCCTTTTAATTCTCTATTTGGTTAGGTCAGGGTGTGACTAGGGTGGGCAATCTATGTTTTCTATTTCTTTGTTGGCCGGGTATGGTTCCCAATCAGAGGCAGCTGTCTATCATTGTCTCTGATTGGGGATCATACTTAGGCAGCCTTTTTTCCACCTTAGTTTGTGGGATCTTGTTTTTGTACTGTTGCTTTCCAGCCCTACAGAACTGTGCGTTTCGTTTTGTATTTGTTGTTTTTTCGGTGTCATCAATAAAAGAAAGATGTACACCTACCACGCTGCACCTTGGTCCGATCGTTCCATCAACGAACGTGACATTTTCAGAATAAAAAATATTTTGCATCTTCAAAGTGGTAGGCATGTTGTGTAAATCAAATGATACAAACCCTCAAAAATATATATTTTAATTCCAGGTTGTAAGGCAACAAAATAGGAAAAATGCCAAGGGGAGTGAATATTTTCGCAAACCACTGTATCTACCTCAAATACCTCATACCTCTGCACATTGATCTGGAATGTATTGCTACATTCTTGTGTATTTTATTCCTCTTGTGTTACTGTTTTTCTTTTATTATATATTTTTTTACCCTGCATCGTTGGGAAGGGCTTGTCAGCAAGCATTTCACGGTTAAGTCTAATCCTGTTGTATCTGGCGCATGTGACAAATACAATTTGATTTGATTTGAAGTACGACAGTACTTAGCCTATTTCAACAAAGAAAAGGAGTCAAAACACAACTCTATTCATGCATTTATAATTGGGCTTAAGTTGTACACAACAGTGTCGTAGCTGTGTCGTAGAGTGAGTTTGCTTGTAATGTTCAGAATGTTTTATGTGGAGTGTTTATGAGTGTGCCAGTGTTTGTGTATGTCTTCTATACAGCTGCGTTACACATGTGATCTATGGCTACAGCAGTTATGTCTGTCTGTTAAGATACAATTTGTGATTTTGCCCATACATGTAAAACATTTGCATAACAGAGGTACCTTTCCAAGTCGTGTGTACGTATACAGTACAAATCTAAAATTTGGACACATCTACTCATTCTAGGGGTTTTCTTTACTTTTGCTGTTTTCTACATTGTAGAATAATAGTGAAGACATTAAAACTATGAAATAACACATATGGAATCATACAGTAACCAAAAAAGTGTTAAACAAATATATTTTATATTTGGAATTCTTCAAAGTAGTCACCCTTTGCCTTGATGACAGCTTTAATGAGTAAGTGTGTCCGAACTTTTGATTTGTACTGTATGTACAGTCACATTATGACTTGTCCCTGAACCAAAAAGCTATTCCCTTTCCACTGTTAGTCACATGAATCACACTTTAGCCTTAACAACTCACCTGCACACTATGTTCACCTTAACACTAATCATTATTCATCTACACATCGACAGACTCAATATACAGATATAGGATCTAAATTTCCTCCAGTTTGCTACAGCAGGAAAATCCTCATTTAGCAACAGGAAATGTGAATTATTATGTGGATTATAATTAATGGACATTTCTGTTGGTGTTGATACATTTTTTGTTAGGGCAAATCAAGTCTGAAATTTCAAAGTGGAAATTACAAAGTTATGAAGCCTTTTTAAAGCTCAAATACACTGGACGTTTGCGTTTCCTGCTGCGCAGGAAATTTCTCAGCAACAAGAGTGATCAAATTAAGGTGCTACATCTGTATATGTTTCTGTACTGTGCTGTGTGTGTGTCAGTCTGGATGTTCCACTGTATGTACCGGATATGCACAGACAGGTACAAGTCTCTGAAATCGGATGGAAAATGCGATGCCTCAGGGCAGGCACACTTGTTCCTCTCTTGGAAATTCCAGGGCCCTCCTCCCCGTGCTGCGCTAACCTCTTTATGTGCCCCCTGGCTGCTCCTGGTACATATCTTAACGTTATTCACACTCTACTGACAGCCAGACCGCACTCACTTACTCCAGGTAGAAACAAAATGGTGGACCACAGTTCCAGAGCCAATGAACTGCACTGCATGCTTGTACTTGAGTCATCAACATTCACAAGTTCAACAACTGAGAAGACACGGCCAAGTTTGGTGAAATTAAAAAATACAAAACATTTGTGGTTTTAGTAAGTGCGTAAGATTAAATCTGTACATTTGAATAGTTATCTGCAAGATACTGTACATATCACTAATAGAGGGAAACGAACAAAAGTGAGATAATGAAATTAGCTGGTTTCAGATTACAGACCAAAATACTGTGAATGGCTAAGATCCAAAGCTGGTGGGAGACGTAGGCTACTTTTCAGTCACTGATAAGCACTGAACACTCCTAGGATTCTTTGGCACAGTGTTTCAGAATCAACGTCTATGTCCATGAACAAGGGCATAATAGACCAAAATAATATCCAGACTACCAGAGGGAAATATTTGGCCTCTGAACTAAAGATAAGCCAAGGGTTTTTGTGTAAAACTATTGCAATGTTCAAAACATACAATAAGATAGAATATTCCTCCACTTCTGTTTTTTTATTATTTTAGATGGATAACATGCAAGGGAACCTGCTGACACCGACAGCTGGAATATTCCCTTTAACATGAAGACACTGTTTTCTGAAAGCAAGAAACATAAAGCTGGTGTTTCTACTGATAAAAGCGGCTTCAGTGAGCAAATGACAAGTAGGGCCTGAGAACGTGTGAGGAACTTTCAAAGACATTCCATGACAGCAGTATAGTGTCACACATGTATGAATGTTCTAGAGATGTGTGAGCCTAGATCTACAGAGCTGATGACAGCCTTCTCTCTCCCTCTGATTCCTGAGTGAGATAGCTGTACACAGACAAGCCTCGACAATGGCCTCTGACTCAAAAACAAGCTGAAAACATCTGAAAAGCTGTCAGGAACCCTGCTATTTACACTGGCAAACAGCCCTCCAGGTGGGAGAGAGAGCAAACGTGTGTTTTGCTAAAGTTAACACTATGTTGTAAGAGAAGTGAGGATTTCATGTTGAAGTTCTCCCAGAACAGATGCATTACCAAATCTGACTGTCTCATTGATTTCCTGCCACCACCATTTTTCATGAAGCTTTGCTATTTGTGTCGCAAATCACACTCTGTACGGCAATATTTTTCGTCAATTGGACGACGCTTTGCGGAAATTTGCAACACAAACAAACATGGAAGAGAGTGAACGTTACACAGAGCATGGAGACACGGAGCTCGTACCTAAAAGAGGGGCAACTTCGGTCGCATGGACGTGGTTTGGATATAAAAAGTCTGACACGGACCAGAAAACCGTCCACTGCAAAATATGCCGCAGGCCGGTACCAACAACAGGCTCAAACACCACTATTTTACCACCTACGCAAGAATCATGTGAAACAGTACAGAGAGAGTCTACGGATGAGACCCAAAAAAAGTACAGTCAAGTGCTCAAAACAAAACCCCGACTCAGACGTTGCAAGAGGCTTTTTCCCGCGGCACACCATATGGCAAAGAATCACGAAGATGGACGGAGATAACAGCTGCCGTTACAACTTACATCAGCAAAGACATGGCCCCAATTTACACGGTCGTGAAACAGGGGTTTCGTGAGTTGGTGCTAACACTCGAGCCAAGGTACCAAATGCAAATTGATATGTGACACGTATTAATGCCAAATAACATGCAAAACAGGCAAGGCCCCCCAAAAATATAGATATATTTTAGGCCTATATTTATTTTGTTTGCAACTATAGTTGAAGTGTTTTCTATTTACCTTTTTAGATTTTATGCATTCATATTTTATATTTTGTTACATGCTTATTTATAAATTGAATTTACAGAAAATGTGCTATATCGTGATATGTATCGTTATCGGGAGGTGAAATGACCTTTATCGGGATATGAGATTTTGGCCATATCACCCATCCCTAACCACCACCATTCATATCACCACACCACCACCACCACCCAGAGCTTTCTGTCTGTCTTACCTGACTGCTGTGTGCTTTGCAGTGGGGTTGTACTGTTATCCATGAGTCTGTGACTGACTCCATTGGGGCAGCTTGTTGAGGTGGCGGTGGTGGTGGCAGAGCCATTCACGTGCATCCCTGTACCTCTGTTCCTCTTGACCGAGCTGGAGCGTGTGGGGACCGGCATGAACGTGGGGTCCAGGTCCATAATCAACTGGTTGAGCTGGTCGATGGAGTTATCAATGTCCACGGTCAAAGAGTTGAACTCCTCGTCTCGCTTGTTCTTGTTGATGACCGCAGGAGACTGCTCATTGTGAGTTTGTGGCAGGGCCATCACCGTTCTCTGGACAGCAGTGTCCATCCTCAGCACGGAGCTTTGTTGTGGCACTGTAGAGGCTGGTGGTTTGGGTGGGCTTCCCTCCTGCTGCTTGTTGTCCCCTGGGTACCTCTCCCTTTCCTCACCCTCCTCGGCCTGCAGGTAAGCATATTGATGGGCTGCTACCATCTGCTGCTGGCGCACCCAGGTGTGTGTGGAGTAGCTGCCCTGCAGGTAGACCTGCTGCTTGGGCATGGGAACAGTGCTGGCTGGGGTGGAGGCAGAGATCGAAGCACTCCTTTGGCCCAGACAGCCCCTCCGGGCCTCAGCATAGGCCCTCTCGTACTCCTCCATGGCTGCAGGGGCTGGGTGGTGGTGTTGGGGCTGGTGGTGAGGCTGGTGCTGGAGCTCCTCTCCCCCGGGGCTGCCAAAGCCATCTGACAGCAGGGAATTCTGGCTGCTCTTGTGGCAGGACGATGACAGGGTTCCCAGGCTGTCCACACTGTGCAGGTCGTGACCCGACAGGAGGACCAGGTCATCCAGGATGTCTGTTTCCCTCTCCCTGGGGGGCCGCGGGTCTCCGACGACATGCACCTGGACTTGGACCAGTCTCTGGAAGGCCACCCCTCCTGGCCCTCCACCTCCGCACTCAGACATCTCCTCAACCTCTCGGGAGGGTTCCTCCAAGCCGAACCCACTCAGCAGGCGCTTCAGCTGAGCCTTTTCCTGGCGGCTGGGGCCCTGCTGGGACCTGGTGCTGGTGGTGATGGGAGCTGGGGGTCGGTCGGTCCACAGGGAGGTGCTGGACAGGCCTGAGTCGCTGCTGGCTGACAGGGCGTGGTCGCTGTGGTCGGGGCTGCTGGTGATAGAGGTGGCTCGGTGGGCTCCACGGCTCAGGGTCATGTTGGTGGATCCTCCCCCGTTAGCACTCCTCTTGGACAGGGCTGCTTTGTCCTGGGCCAGGCCCTGAGAGCGAGGCACTGGAACGACAAGAGATGGAGCGTCTTCAAACGGTCAGCTGGTACGGAGACACACACACAGACATGACCACACATGGACACACACACACATACAGGTGGATGACCACAAAGACGCTCACATGACCACAAAGACGATCACGTTCTCACATACACAAATAAGTTCTCACATTCACAATCACATGGAATGAACAAGTACAGCTCGCTGATAAAAACTAATAGGGATACACAAACTCACACCTTTTGACACACAAACATTCAAATGAACACACACATTAACTCAAAAGTATGCCACATTTCCAGAGCTGGTGGACAATGAGTAGGCTACAGGTTGTAAGAACAACAAAGCAAGGGAATTATCAGCACTTCAACTGCACACGACAAGAGTGTTCTTCTAGACAACAGTGCAGCACAGAATGGTCTCCCCTCAATCTCAAACCAAAACAAACTAATCACAAAATCTAACCATTCTGATTAAATAAAACCACAAAAGTATCACCAACCAACAATGATTTAGGCTAGAGTTGATCCCACTCCAAGAACTCCCAAGTTCTAACCATCAGCCACATTATTTTGCGAATGAAAAACCTATAACTCTCATTTGTACATTGTGCTGTACGGTGTTCCTCATGTTCAGGTTATATAACTAACTGGTGATGAAAGCCAAGAAGCCATCCATCTGTCTCTCTGTGTGCTGATATAGGAGAGACAAAGTGATGTTTAGTCCCCAGTCAGTCAGTCAGTCACAGTGTTTGATCTCTGCATTCCTCACTGTGGGGTGATTTACCAACCCATCCCCACTACCCTTTGACCCTCCAACATATGTCTAAACAGCACAGTTAAACCCGGGGCAGAAAAATACAACCACAGTCAGAGATCAAAGCAGCACAGTCAAATCCATCGCCCTCACTCATTCCTCGAATAGATTACTGAAGAAAAAATGAAAGAGTTCTAGCTAGCTAACAAGACAAGCAATCGGTGCTTACAGAATGCAGTTCAATGCATTAGGCGTATTCCATGTGCAAGCAAAGGCTGTGTTGAAGTCGTGGGTAAAAGCGCCATTCCACAATCAGTGTCACTCTCCTCTAGCTCAACAAAGGAGTGTTAGCAACATGACCCTGGTGCCTCTGTCTCAATCTGGTGCGTTAAGTACTTTCCTTTCAGTCAAGCCAATAGGGCTGTTGTAGGATCTGAATACCAGACACGCATGATAAAAGATACCCTCCTCCTCTACCCTGCCTTATGCTGGTTTCCCCCTACACTGCTACACACACACACACACACACACACACACACACACACACACACACACACACACACACACAGACACACACAGACACACACACACACACACACACACACACACACACACACACACACACACACACACACACACACACACACACACACACACACACACACACACACACAGGGTTCTCTTGAACTCACATCCGGCTCTCTACAGCAAGTCTCAGGCCTCCTCAGCAGGCTACATTCCAGGTCAGAACAGAACTCCTAGGAGGATTCCAACAGATCTCTCTACAACAACGCAAAGGTAGTAACAATTCTGAAGACAGATGTCTCCCTCCTCTCTCTCGCTCTCTCCCTCTGGTGCCTGAGTATGTTACCCTCCCACTTCTCTCCCCCTTCTTCCTATTCCCTCAAGGCCCCCTTCTTCAAAATAGAATGCAGCCACAGCTCTTACCTTCTCCTTCACCGGCTGCAGGTAAATAAGTGCAAGCAGTAGACAACTACCATCTCCCGCATAACAAAATTGAGAAATAGAGGGAAGATATGGAGAGCAGGAGGGGATAAATAAGGACTGTGAAGTTTAGCAAACAGATAGTAGGCTCCCACACACACATACTGGTCCTGCTAGCAGTGAGAAGGAAGGTGAGAGTATTTGCACTCCACACAGGGGGGACTTTGAGGAATGTAAACAAGTGGGGAGGGGCCATGGGGTGAGGGAGGGGCCATGGTGTGGGGGCGGGCCCGGTGCTGAGCTGTAACCCGAACTCGAGCCCGGCTGCATCAGGGGACTACCCTGCCGGGAGGGAGGACGAGGGTATGAGAGAGCGAGAGAGAGACCATATTAGAGACCCATATTTCCCTCAGATTACACAGATCCACAAAGATTTTGAAAATAAACTAAATTTTGATAAACTCCCATATCTACTGGGTGAAATACCACGGTGTGCCATCACAGCAGCAACATTGTAAATACAACCCATATTTATGTTTATTTATTTTCCCTTTTGTACTTTACTATTTGCACATCGTTACAACACTGTATATAGACATATTATGACATTTGAAATGTCTTTATTCTTTTGGAACTTCTGTGAGTGTAATGTTTACTGTAAATTGTTATTATTTATTTCCCTTTTGTATATTATCTATTTCCTCTTGCTTTGGCAATGTTAAAATATGTTTCCCATGCCAATAAAGCCCTTGAATTGAATTGAGTTGAATTGAGAAAGAGAGAGAGAGAAGCAGAGAGGATCTGAGGATTGAAAACAACATTTCTTCTCCTCTCCTCCTTCCCGCTTTCTTTCACACTATAAAGAGAGACTTCATTAGAGCCAGGTTGTTTTTCTCTCGCTCTGGTGTATTATGAAATGACATGTCTGCCATCCGTGCTGAATACAACACAGCATGGAAACAGATGTGCCCTAACCTCAATTATGGGGTTCAACAATTGTTTCTACTGTTTTTGTCTATCATAAGACACACACGGGCATGGCTGAGGTCCATGGGTGGTTAACCAAGTATGGTCCCATCTGGTGGTCTTCATCTTTGACCCATTTCATCTATCCTAGAACTTCAAGTTTCAAGTTTTTATTGTCACTTGCACTAGTACAGTGAAATGCCTTTATTTCTTGCCAAAAAGAGCACCCCGCTAACTAGCTAGCCATTTCACATCGGTTACACTCACCCCCCTTTTGACCTCCTCCCTTTCCACAGCAACCAGTGATCCGGGTCAACAGCATCAATGTAACAGTATAGCTTCCATCCCTCTCATCTCCCCTACCTGGGCTCGAACCAGGGACCCTTTGCACACATCAACAACTGCCTCCCACAAAGCATCGTTACCCATCACTCCACAAAACCCACGGTCCTTGCAGAGCAAGGGGAACCACTACTTCATGCTCTCAGGGCGAGTGACATCACCGTTTGAAATGCTATTAGCGCGCACCCCGCTAACTAGCTAGCCATTTCACATCGGTTACACGTGCGTGGTGCTTGTTATGTGTGTGTGAGCAAATTAAGTGTGTGTGTGTGCACGTGCGTGTGCGTGTGTGTGTGCGTGTGTGTAAAGGGGTGGGGTGGGGAGGAATGCAGGCATTGATCAAACAACTTTTGGTTAGAAATTGTACATTTTCTTAAGTTATTATGGGGTTATAAAACACTCTTCACACTCAACAAGCATTAGGGCAAATGGGAATGTAGCTGCAAAACTGTTGCTCTGAAGCCAACTATTCTTAACCCCCAGAGGGATTGTTGTTGCTACACCTTTGAAATTACTCTACTCTTACTCTGCTCCATTCACATTACTGTTATTACCATCTGCCATCCCTCCTCCTCCTCTCCTACTGTATGACAGGCCTGTGAGTCATGAAGCTTAATGACCATCATCATCCTCATTTCTATCCCTTCTGGCCAGGCCCTGGCCTAGCTGCCGTTAAAGGGAAGGTTGCACAATATATTTCCACAAAATGAACAACGCAGATGGATTAAATTCCATCTAAACGGTCTTTTAGCAACAGTGTATAAGAAAAATATGTTATGCACTTCTATTTTTGCAATTTGAATTACATTGATCAAAACTCATATACCAACAATCAATTGCGGCTTTGATGTAAAGAAGGGAACGGCCTGATGGTAGCGTCAGTGCACTACAACCACTGTTTACCGGCATGCATGTTTGTCCGAAATGTGAGAAGTTTGACCGCTTTGTGAGGAGGGGAACCCCTGGTGCTTCAGTCATTTTGATGGCTACCAACAGTGGAAGAGTGGATTCACCATGAAGCTGAGGCTAAAAATCGGTTCTGTGCTCACAGTCAATGTAGGCTTCAAGTCCACTGACACCACCGGTGCTACTACGGCAGGTGGCTTCAATGATTGATGTGAATCGGGTAAGTACAGTTGAAGTCGGAAGTTTACATACACTTAGGTTGGAGTCATTAAAACTCGTTTTTCAACCACTCCACACATTTCTTGTTAACAAACTATAGTTTTGGCAAGTCGGTTAGGACATCTACTTTGTGCATGACACAAGTAATTTTTCCAACAATTGTTTACAGGCAGATTATTTCACTTATAATTCACTGTATCACAATTCCAGTGGGTCAGAAGTTTACATACACTAAGTTGTCTGTGCCTTTAAGCAGCTTGGAAAATTCCCAAAAATGATGTCATGGCTTTAGAAGCTTCTGAGAGGCTAATTGACATCATTTGAGTCAATTAGAGGTGTATCTGTGGATGTATTTCAAGGCCTACCTACGAACTCAGTGCCTCTTTGCTTGACATCATGGGAAAATCAAAAGAAATCAGTCAAGACCTCAGAAAAAAAATGGTAGAACTCCACAAGTCTGGTTCATCCTTGGGAGCAATTTCCAAACGCCTGAAGGTACCACGTTCATCTGTACAAACAATAGTACGCAAGTAGGGACCACGCATCCGTCATACCGCTCAGGAAGGAGAAGCAAAGGACCTTGTGAAGATGCTGGAGGAAACGGGTACAAAAGTATCTATATCCACAGTAAAATGAGTCCTATATCGACATAACCTGAAAGGCCTCTCAGCAAGGAAGAAGTCTCTGCTCCAAAACCGCCATAAAACAGCCAGATTATGGTTTGCCACTGCACATGGGGACAAAGATCGTACTTTTTGGAGAAAAGTAGAACTGTTTGGCCATAATGACCATTGTTATGTGGATATATTATATATTATATATTATATTATGGATATACGTATTATGTGGAGATATTGAAGCAACATCTCAAGACGTCAGTCAGGAAGTTAAAGCTTGGTCGCAAATGGTCTTCCAAATGGACAATGACCCCAAGCATACTTCCAAAGTTGTGGCAAAATGGCTTAAGGACAACAAAGTCAAGGTATTGGAGTGGTCATCACAAAGCCCTGACCTCAAGCCTATAGAACATTTGTGGGCAGAACTGAAAAAGCGTGTGTGAGCAAGGAGGCCTACAAACGTGACTCAGTTACACCATCTCTGTCAGGAGGAATGGGCCAAAATTCACCCAACTTATTGTGGGAAGCTTGTGGAAGTCTACCCGAAACGTTTGACCCAAGTTAAACAATTTAAAGGCAATGCTACTAAATACTAATTGAGTGTATGTAAACTTCTGACACACTGGGAATGTGATGAAAGAAATAAAAGCTGAAATAAATCATTCTCTCTACTATTTTTCTGACATTTCACATTCTTAAAATGAAGTGGTGATCCTAACTGACCTAAGACCTGGAATTTTTACTTGGATTAAATGTCAGGAATTGTGAAAAACTGAGTTCAAATATATTTGACTAAGGTGTATGTAAGCTTCTGACCTCATCTGTAGGTACTAAAGTGTCCAAAGAGTTTTGTCATGTTATATTGCTGGTAGATTATGAAAAACCAAGATAGCCAACTATATACAGTGCATTCGGAAAGCATTCAGACCCCTTACCTTTTTCACATTTTGTTACGTTACAGCATCTTGTTACGTTACAGCCTTATGGACATGATTTGGAAAGGCACACACCTGTCTGTATTAGGTCCTACAGTTGACAGTGCATGTCAGAGCAAAAACCAAGCCATGAGGTTGAAGGAAGTGTCCGTAGAACTCAGAGACAGGATTGTGTAAAGGCACAGATATGGGGAAGGGTACCAACAAAAATTCTGCAGCATTGAAGGTCCCCAAGAAAACAGTGGACTCCATCATTCTTAAATGGAAGAAGTTTGGAACCACCAAGACTCTTCCTAGAGCTAGCCACCCGGCCAAACTGAGCAATCGGGGGAGAAGGGCCTTGGTCAGGGTGACCAAGAACCCTGACCAAGAACCTGATGGTCACTCTGACAGAGCTCCAAAGTTCCTCTGTGGAGATGGGAGAACCTTCCAGATGGACAACCCTCTCTGCAGCACTCCACCAATCAGGCCTTTATGGTAGAGTGGCCAGACGGAAGCTACTCTACAGTAAAAGGCACATGACAGCCTGCTTGGAATTTTCCAAAAGGCACTTAAAGGACTCTCAGACCATGAGAAACAAGATTCTCTGGTCTGATGAAACCGAGATTGAACTCTTTGGCCTGAATGTCAAGATTCACGTCTGGAGGAAACCTGGCACCATCTTTACGGTTAAGCATGGTGGTGGCAGCATCATTCTGTGGGGATTTCTTTCAGCGGCAGAGACTGCGAGATTAGTCAGGATCGAGGGAAAGATGAACGGAGCAAAGTACAGAGATCCTTGATGAAAACCTGCTCCAGAGCGTTCAGGACCTCAGACTGGGGCGAAGCTTTGTCTTCCAACAGGACAATGACCCTAAGCACCCAGCCAATACAACGCAGGAGTGGCTTCGGGACAAGTCTCTGAATGTCCTTGAGTGGCCTAGCCAGAGTCCGGACTTGAACCCGATTGAACATCTCTGGAGAGACATGAAAACATCTGTCCAGCAACGCTCCCCCCATCCAACCTGACAGAGCTTAGAGGATCTGCAGAGAAGAATGGGAGAAACTCCCCAAATACAGGTGTGCCAAGCTTGTAGCGTCATACCCAAGAAGACTCAAGGCTGTAATCGCTGCCAAAGGTGCTTCAACAAAGAGTGAAGGGTCGGAATAGTTGTGTAAATGTGATATTTCCAGTTTTTTTTTATACATCTGCTAAAATAAAATAAAAAACGTTTTTGATTTGTAATTGTGCGGTATTGTGTGTAGATTTCTGAGGGATAAAAAAAATAATAATGTAATAAAAAGTCAAGCAGTCTGAATACTTTCCGAATCCACTGTAAGTGCACCTGGCCATGTGGAACGAACTGTCCCACTCACACAGATCTAGCATGGTGTTTGGGGATGGAAACTAGCTAGAAAGCAAGCTACAGCAACTCCATCAACAGAATACTGCATGTTTTAAATTGTAAATTGTAAAATGTAAAATACCAATCGGATTAATGTAATTCTTTATTTCAAGTTATGTCTTTATTTTTGCTAAACTGACTGATCTTAATTGTCCGATATAACTTGCAGGATATCATGGTAGCCAATGTTTGGTAGCACGCAGGTTAGCATGTGGCTAGCTATAGCTACCATCGGCCAACAACAGAGTTTTAGCCAGTTTGGCTATAAACTTTCAATGTCTAATATCTAACAGTAGGAGAAATGCTGATGTGCTGAACTGCTAATAAGTGATGTGTTTCAAGGCTGCTAGTGGTTAGCTAGTAGGGGTAAGCCAGGGGTGTAAAAGGGCTATGATAAAAGCCTGCGAGCTGTATGTGTTTTCAAAAAAAAGAATACAGAATAAATAAATCACAGGATATGGTCAGATGTTCCCTTTATTCAGAGTGCCAAAATATTTTTTCAAAAACAATAGTAGGACTGCTTGATGTGGGTCTTTACCGTCTTATGTGGACAGTTTCGCCCTGCTCCTCTAGTGCTCCTCTTTATGTCAGATTTCTGAAAAATGTTCTTCCATAACTTCAGTCAAATTCTGATAAAATACACATTTCTCCCAAATTGCAAATGTAAAGTGATATGTCATATTGGGACATTTAGTTGGAAGGATGAAGCAAATCAGAATGTTTAATTAACGGCAACCTAATTCTGCAATCTTCCCTTTAAGGCTTCCGTTTGGGGCCCAGCCAGACAGCCCTCAGCTAAAACATTCCTCATTAATCCAGCTGGCCTGTTAAATGGCTCTGCTCTGACTCACTGACTCACACACCGGGAGCTAGAGGCAGAAACAGAGTTGAGAGAGATGGGAGCCCTCAGTACTGGAGAAGTCTACTGTGGTCTAGGCTTTATCTGCGAATAGGCTCAAAGGCGGTTGTTGACACACCTGGTAATGATTACAGGGACACCCCGTGATTCATGTACACGGGAAGTGAGTTTCTAAAAAACAAAACAAACACTGGCTGGATTTGTTTCTGTTGATGGAGAGGACATTTACCCAGGAAAGAGTAGTTCAGTTTCCAGTAAGTTGTGTGAGGTAAAGTATTGTGTAAAAGAAAATCATGGAAAGAAAATCCTGGTAAAGAAATCTAATTGATTGATACAATAACAACAGCTATATCAATAAGGATTTTTTTCTAAAGGACCTATTCTTATATCCCTCATTAAAGATCATTCCACCATGGTATACTCAAACACAATACTTAATTAGAAGATCAACCCAAATTTCAAATAGATTAGATTTAAAAAGCCATTGAAGTATATGATGTTGCCTTTCCACATACATAACACTGAGGTGGTAAGCAGTCTTTAAAATGGCAAGAGTACTTCCTCCTTCCCTTAACCCACTGATTGTCAGCTAGTCAGAGGGACACTGGGAGTTGCCAATGGACTGGTAAGTAGCTGCTGAATTCCTGTAGAGCTCCCAGTCTTTCCTCTCCAATCTAGAGTTTACATGAGAAAACAAGGCTGTACATTTTCCACAGGAATGCCTCAAAGCAAAACTTTTATTTTTTGTTTAGGCTGTTGTTGTATGCCTTTAATTAATATTTTAATTTAAAAAATGTGCTCTTTCATTACGCGCCCAGAGACTCTTGATCTAACACTTCAAACATAAAAGTTGTGTAGTTGAGTTAAATAAAGCAATATAACAAATTGTCTTTATCATCAAATGGCTTCTATGGGTGTTATATATAAATGCTTATTGTATAACGGGCCTGGGTGGATTCATGGTTTAATGCCACCATATCGCTCTATTCTGGGAGGTTGTTGTGAATTCCGCGGTTGAGAAGAGAGATTTGGCAGAGCAGCAACCACCACAGCTAGGAGGGGACGCCCTGACAGTGTGTGTGTGTGTGTGTGTGTGTGTGTGTGTGTGTGTGTGTGTGTGTGTGTGTGTGTGTGTGTGTGTGTGTGTGTGTGTGTGTGTGTGTGTGTGTGTGTGTGTGTGTGTGTGTGTGTGTGTGAGAGAGCACACCCGCGCCTGCGTGAGTGGGTTGGTTGAAGCATGCCTATTAATTTGATACTACAACAACAACAGAAATCTCTGGGGAACTACCTGTTCTCTCTATGACCCCTGGCTTGCTGTATGCCCTATGGTAGCAGCACTATTCCGTCGCTAGCAAATAACAACCCAAAAGACCTACTGAAACATCTCACTAGAATTTTCCTAACCCTAACCCAAGCTGAGATTGACATGGCCATTCTTAGCAGTATGAGAATCTCTGTGCCTTTGGTTCATCAAAAGGAGATGCTATCCTTCATATCCTCTGTTCGCCATAGTAAATAAAGAATTTTTCCATACAACTTGCCCTGGTGCAAATCTTTCTTATGAGTAATGGGTCCCACTGCCACATAAACCAGGCCAGTGACGACTGACTGTGTGTATGTTAATGTAATCACGCTGTGGTCCCTATATGATACAGTACAGAATGAGGTGGGCCAACCAGCGCATAGGACTATGAATCTGTCATGCTCTGCAGTACTGAGACTAGCATGACGTTTACAGGGTTGCTGAGAGATCTGTTTCACTGGAAAAAATACTGTAGTTATCACTTCCCACTGGGCACGGACTGGTTGAATCAACATTGTTTGCATGTGATTTCAAAGAAATGATGTTGAACCAACGTGGAAAAGATGCTGAATTGACATCTGTGCCCAGTGGGTTGGCTCTCTAAGGAATAATCCATTCATTCATTTATAAAAAATAAGCACTGACTGAACCAGATGCGGTTTGATTGGTTTTACCTGAGTGTACCTGTGTTGGTTAAACTGGAGCTTGGTTAAGGAGTTGCTCCTGACAGGGATAGCCTACATGTGGCCCAGAGATTTTACTGATCAGAAAAAAACGCCCTAGTAATGGCACAGTGGACAATGTAAGCAGATAAATTCCTCCTAAAACTCCTAAAACTGACATGCTATACTACTGACCCAGATATGGCTTGGTAACTGGATGAACTTGTTTGTTAGTTATGGTGGATCATGTGATAGTAAGTTAGAGTGATTGGAAGCTGTATCTTCCACACTGTAATGAGGAGAAATAAGTCAGAGTGACTGCTGTTACCTTCCCCGTCACTGATGTTCTGGTAGGAGTCCCATCGTGTCAGAGGGTCGGCTGTGTTGTAGTCCACACTGACGTCTACCCCGTTCTGCCAGCGCTCTGCACCTAGACCAATCAAAACCAAGGATTCACTCTGAGATGCTCTTATATGGTTCTTATATGGTCCAATCAACAGCAAGGGATCAGTGGGGCAATCTTATAGGTTTAAACTTTTGAGGAACACTGTTGGAAAGAAGCCTTTTTTGTTTCTTTCCTAGAAGTGATTTGTGGCCGGAGTGTTTTCATCTTCAAACTGCGAGGTGAAGGAATGTTACTTTTTACTAGTTGTGTAGACCACACATATGCTCGGACACATGCATGAGCTCACACACACACGCACGCACACGCACGCACGCACTCACGCACGCACGCACGCACGCACGCACGCACGCACGCACGCACGCACGCACACACACACACACACACACACACACACACACACACACACACACACACACACACACACACACACAAACACACACTCCCTACACGCCCTCCTGTGGGGCTGGGAGGCAGGGCATGCTATGCTCTTTTACCTATCTGTCAGTACACACTTCACACTACATTTCCCCTCTACGGAATTCGACATCCTCATCTCGGCAGAGGGAAGAGGGGGAAGGAGGGGGGATCGAGGGGGAAGCTAGGTAGTGAAAGCACCATGTGTCTGGAGGTTTTCAAACCCTCCTGCTTTTCTAACTGGGTTAAGGAGTTAGAAAAATACCTGGGATCTTCTCCGGGCCCTCGGAGAACACAAGCTCTACTTTCCCGTAATCAGGAAATCTAGGTTCTGCAGAGTCAACACAAAGGAATGCCGTGAGTGTGGCTGCGTTGGAACGCAACGGAAAGATGAATGATGCTGCATATGTGGTTTTTATAAAGGAAAATGAAGTCCAACAGAGACATTCTCTAGGCGGTTCCAGGTGTGTGTGTGTGTGTATACCTTTATTGGCAGTCTCCATGTCCTCCTTCTCGAACACCAGGTTGTAGCCCTGCACTGCTCCCGTGTGGAACTGGAGCCGGAAGATCACCTCACGCTCCCAAGTGACATCACTCTTATGGTAACATTTCACCTGCAGGAACAGGGGGAGACAGGGTGTAACAGCAATTTGTGTGGGTATTCATGTGACCTTTATTAAGTCAGTTGTTGGCATCTGCTATGTTTCTTACCATTTTAAATGTGTAAGTCTTCTGTTAATGTTATCTATCATGACTTCCATCATTCTTTTTGTATGGTATACCCAGTACATTCCATAGGATATGTTATGTGATGCTATGAGAAGTTGTTCTTACCATTATGTCTCCCTTTAGCAGCTGAGCAGGTTCCAGACTGATGCATATCCTGTCTCTGTGTCCAGGCCCAATGTGACTGGGTAATAGAGACAAACAACCAATCAGAGAGAACAGTCTATGACCAATCACTGACATTCACAGAAAGTGAATTAGAACAACAACCAATTATGCTTCAAAGAAAATGGTATCACTTATTGTGAAAAACAATTGGAAACAAGTTGTTAAATGTATGCTTACTAGACCCCTGAGGAGTAGACAGCTTGCATTCCCTGGTAGACTTTCAGATATGGGCGACACACTTAAAAAAAGAGAAATAGAAAAGAGTGGAATTCAGCAGAAAGAGCGGGGATCAAAATGAACAAGTGTTATGCTTAGGTGACCTTTTGAAATGACATTGTATCAATATACTGTATCATGAATTCATTTATGTTATACTGTATCATGTATTAATTCATGTTGGTATCAAGTGACAGTTAGTCGTAATTTCTTAGATGTATTGCTAATAAAATGGCATAAACCCTTTCCCTCAAGCTTCTTGTGGGCTGTTACAGAGAACGCACAGGAAATCTGACCTGACAATTTGCGACTTGACAAATTGTGTCAGTCTCTCTAAGATGCTACTAGGCATATCTCTATGTAAGCATCATGTGTGACATTGGCAGCCTCTCAAGCAACCTATAGGCATGTCACATGCAACATGTTCTGTATGTTTCCACTGTGGTCAACTGCTGTTCTAACAGAGGTTTGTACCAATAGTTCCATCCAGTGTTTCATTTGTAAATTGAGCCGAGAGGGGGCTGACCTGGGGTGCTATTATAAATTAATATTTATGAACAAGTGAAATTAATATTTAATATATAAATTCATATTTATAATAAAGCATTGCATGCATATCATCGCTTTTGCATGCTGGCATAGAGCAGTAGAGTAGAGGCGCTTGCAGAAGAGGGTCTGAGAAAAATGTATCCTTTTACATAATTCTACATAGTTTAAGATGACTGGAGACTTCAGCATGATCTTTTTAAATACCTCACAAATGGAGAATCTGAGATCAATAAAAACAACCTTGTCTTGAATCTATCAATAGCCTAGGCCTGTGTGTGTGGAGACATATTGTACAATATGAGGAGAAGATTATAGTGTAAAAAAGCTTTCCAGTTTCACTGACTCACCCAATGATGCGCAGCGTTATAAGCATTTTGCTACACTCGCAATAACATCTGCTAACCATGTGTATGTGACCAGTAACATTTGATTTGATTTGGGCCGACCAACCAGTGCTCCCGCACATTGGCTAACCAGGCTATCTATCTTGTTGTGTTCCGCCACCCACCACCCGCCAACCCCTCTTTTCCGCTGCTGCAACTCTCTGGTCATCATATATGCATAGTCACTTTAACCATATCTACATGTACATACTACCTCAATCAGCCTGACTAACCGGTGTCTGTATGTAGCCTCGCTACTTTTATAGCCTCGGTACTGTATATAGCCTGTCTTTTTACTGTTGTTTTATTTCTTCACTTACCTATTGTTCACCTAATACCTTTTTTGCACTATTGGTTAGAGCCTGTACGTAAGCATTTCACTGTAAGTTCTACACCTGTTGTATTCAGTGCACGTGACAAATAAACTTTGATTTGATTTGAGCTCACCCACCGCCAATGGCCAATGCGCTCATGCCAAAAGCCTATGTCTCTCTTGTTTTACTTTGTTAAACAATGCTGTTCGCTCAATAGGCATTTTTAAAAGTTGATCACATATTTGGTAGCCTACAGACAGAATAGACAGATTCTCTTTTCAGCAGAATCCATTTGCTTTCAAACCTGTGTTTTACCGCAATGTTTGGCTATTTGAAATATTGCAAAAAGCCTGTTTTGGCTGCATGCTGTTCACTGACAGACGCACGTTCCAGACTGTAGGCATGCCTTGTGATTGGGCTACACACAATCTGCAGCTAGGCAAAAAAGTTTAAACGTTTTGATCTGTGGCTAAATTATAGGTCTAATCCTGGTGTGGTATTCAGAATGATTTAATTTCTTTCTGAACAGACAGCAGTAATTATATAACTTTGGCAAATGTATTTCAATTTATCAGTGGTGCTGCGACACCTCCAGCACCCTTCCTCCAGCTACACTCAGAAAAAGGGTTCCAAAAGGGTTCTGCAGCCTTCCCCATAGGATAACCCTTTTGGTTCCAGGTAGAACTATTTTGGGTTCCATGTAGAACCCTCTGTGGAATGGGTCTATCTGGAACCAAATGGATTATACCTGGAACAAAAAGGGGTTCTCCTATGGGGACAGCCGAAGAACCCTTTGTGGTACTGTATAGCATATGTTTAGCTAAGAGTGTATGATTCTAAAGGAAATAAATGATGAAGTGCAACGCTGGAGAGATGAGAATTGCAGGCGCGTGTCCATCAGAGCAGAGAGAGGGAGAGATCACAGAAAGTGAATGTCATTCTAGTTCTGTGAGAGATACAGGTGTGCTTCTCTCTCACCACAGCAATGGTCTATACAGATTACAATGTTGCCCAACCAATCAATTCTTAGAATATCAGGTACGTTTTCACATTACGTATTACGTTTTTTAGGTGGCAGGAGAATTACAGAGAAGGCAAATTGAATTATCTCTGATAAAATTTATTATAATTTTTTACATTGCAAACAGTGACAATTATTTTTCATGCCAAGAGAGGAACTGATCCTGGCAAATGGGTTTCGGAACAAAACAGTCCAAATTTGAGAGGTGCCAGATCCTGTTCCGTTAGGATCCGGCTCAAATTAGGGCACTGGTTCCATCTCATAAAAATAACCCTTTTGAGATGGAACCGTTGCCCTAATTTGAGCCGGATCCTGACGGAACAGGATCTGGCACCTCTCAAATTTGGACTGTTTTGTTTTTGTTGTTTGTTTGTCTTTGTTGTTTATTTGAAATGTGTAAAAAAAACATTTGTTTATGTAAAAAAAAAATGGGTGTGGATTCCCTTACTACAGACCATAAAAAAGTTATTCTGTGGTGCGTATTTACATATGTGCATGTGCGTGTATACATGTGTGCTTCAGTCCGTGTGAAAGGAGAGGTTCATATAACATGCAAGATCTCAGAGAAGCCCACTTCTTTCTAGATAGCCTCATAGGGATTTTATTGGTAGTTATTTGTCAGACTTTTAGCTTCTGCAGATGTAGGATCTTAACTTGAGCCAGTTTGCCACAGCAGGAAAATAATCCTGCAGCAACAGGAAATTTTTATTATTATGTGGATTATAATGAATGGACATTTTTGTAGGGGTTAATACATTTTTTTGTAAGGGAAAACCATGTCTATAATGTCAAAGTAAAAACAACAAACTTCAGAAGCCTTTTTAAAACTCAGATACACTACAAGTTTCGAATATCCTGCATTGTAGGAACGTTTTCTGCAACATAGTGATCAAATTGACTGAGTGGGATATTTAGATTTGTATCTCCTAGTCGGCCAATAGGTGAACAAAAGAGTGTTTTCAGTTACCTCCTGCAGGGTTGAAGTTGGGTATCCCATGAAGAATGATGCAATGCAGGAACAGTGGAGAAGCATTCATTTTCATCGACCCACTCAGGAGGCTGTTCAGGATCCAAACATACCTGGCATGAAAGAATAGAAGAGATATAGTAATCCACACAATAGCTAGCTAGATGATCCTCACTAACTAAACCCCTTTGCATGTAGGTTACAGTGGACAACAACAGATCACTTACAACACTGACATCAATGGATAAGTCCATCCATGACAATTGCAACCCAGTTACTGAAGCACACATGGGAAAAGGACCGCTCTGAGATGCATTGAGCCTGTGTGTTTGTGATGGGGATATTCTTTATGAGGCGCCCACAGCGTGACTGTGTCACAGGGATTCAGTGTGATGCAGCAGGATTAGATTGCACCAGGTCACCACAGGATCCCATTCTGTTTCAATTACACACAATGGAGCGACTATCACAGGCCCTTTTCTATGGGAATGGACAAACAAGACCAAGACACGCAATAGGTTTTCTATTGGTCTTGGTGGGACTGGGACCTGAACTTGCCCTAACATGGGCAGAAAGGGGTGTGTATAGACCTGTGTGTGTGTGTGTGTGTGTGTGTGTGTGTGTGTGTGTGTGTGTGTGTGTGTGTGTGTGTGTGTGTGTGTGTGTGTGTGTGTGTGTGTGTGTGTGTGTGTGTGTGTGTGTGTGTGTGTGCGTGCGCGCGCGTGGGCATGCGTGCGTGCGTGCATGTTCTCATGCGTGCGTGTGTGCACGTGCGTGTGTGTGTGTGTGTAAAGGGGTGGGGAGGAATGGAGGCAGATGAAGGAGGGTGTGGGAAAACACCTTTACCTCACCATCCATATCACACAATGAGCATTTCCTCAGTACTAGAGAGTAGATGAATATTGTGCCTGAGAAGAGGCCATACCTTTTCTGAGAAGGTGTCATCAATGCTGAGACCTTGTCGTCATAGTACTTCCTCATTGCAAAGCGGTCCAGGGCCTGATCAGCACTATGTGAGACAGACACAGACATGGTTTAGGCTTAAACACTGACTTACCCTCCTCCTGTTTAGGCTTAAACACTGACTTACTCTACTGTTTAGGCTTAAGCACTGACAGGGTAAACACTCCTGACAATGATGGTAAGTAAGCTTTAGTTAAGACCTTTAGTTTTAAATAAGGGAACAGTGAACTAAACTGAACTGAGCGTAAGTCCTCAGCCTATACCAGAGACCCTCCTGGCTGACAGAGTGGAGGTACTCACACTGTAAACAAACATTGGCACTTATTCAATACATATCCTGTTTCTCTCTGACATGCACTCATGCACACGCATACACACATGCGCACACACACACATGTGAGCATGCACACACTGACAGCGATGAAGAGAGAAAGTCAATCCAGAGTAAACAAAAAGGAGAGGAGGAGAGGAGAAAGAGGTCAGAGTGTGTACCCAGTTACTGCTGTACCAACAGGCCTAAAACCAACAGGCGCTGGAGGCTTTTCACTAGAGGTCTCTCTCTCCGTCTTTTTCTCTCTTCCTCATCTGTCTCTCCATCTCTCTCCCTCCCCCACCATATATCTCCCTCTAAATCCCCCTGCCTCTCTCTGCCTCTCTTCTTCTTCCCCCTCACTTTCTTTCCTTCCCTCACCGTCCTCACTCTTTTTCTGTTCTACTCTCTCCCTCCCCTTCCCTCTTTATCAGTCTCTCTCTCCCACGTTGATTGGCCTGCCCCAGCAAGGCCTGGGCCAATGTGTACCCATATCACACGGGGGCTGTTTGCAGAAAGGATCTCCATAAGCGCATAAGACAAGACACACACAAACACACACAGCACTTCCCTTCACCTTATAAACCACTTTCTCGCTAAATGTTTGCAGTCAGTTCTTGACTTTAGGGATTAGCTGAGTTGCAGCTGCTCTGAATATCCTTTCAGAGTGTAAATGACTTTCATCTTTGTTTGTGTAACTTTATCCACTTAGAAGAACTGCATGTGCTCGAGGGGAAATTATTTTCTACTCAAGTGCCTTACTGAAACTCATATTTAATTGCTAAATTAATTTCCAGCTCCATTCAGGGAAAATTACATTGACCTTTGTGATAAACGGCAGTTTCTGTCATAAGCTGACTGTCATGACTGTCTAGTATTGTCTATGTTGATTCAGAGTGTGTAATTCTGTAAGCGTGACTCATGACTTGTGGCTTGCCTTTGATCCCACAACCATAAGTATTGATTGTTTGACTCACATTCTGAATTACTGTGGAATTCAGTGAAAGGGCTGAGTGGGCCAGTAGTGGTCAGACAGTGAAATAGATTAACTTTGTTTCTAGGCCTATATTTATCTGAGACATTTGGTTGGAGTTGACAAGGAGTTTGGACCCAAACATTCAATCAGTGCTACTCACTCCTGAGGTCAGATATTTTGGTTAGAGTGAAGTCATATTTCACAATGCTAAACCTCAATAAATGAAAATATTGATAAAAAGCTACATGAGATGGCATTTTTTGCAGCAGTTACCTGGCAGATATGTCAGTGAAATGCACGAACGATGAGATGACCACTCCAATTCTGCTTTTCCCACCCTGAAATACAAGACAGAGACAAGATGTCAAATTCATTCATATTTGTGTGCCAATGCTTAGGCATAATCATTTGCAACAGTAACAGGTAGTGTTGTTAGATTATAAATAAACACTGTGTTGGAATGGTGTGGGCATACCCCAACTATAGAATGGTGTGGGCGTATACCGGTCATTAAAAATATTCATGCGAGTTCACAGCTGATTGTACATGCTTGCTATTTCCTCAGCAGCATGAGGAAATAGCAAAACATTTGGAAATGGTCAGTTTGAGATAAGTTTGAGGTTGTGTTTTTGAAGTGTTTTTTTGCTCAAATGTATGCTTTGACCACAAATAGTATGAGACAAGTCAACAACATTATTTGGGTATGAGTTAACAGAATTTAAATAAGTTCGATTTTTTACTGGACAGTGACTTTATATGATACGGTGAGACAAGTGATCTTTGTCCAGAAGAAAATAACTGAGAGATGATGAGAGGGTGATGACAGAGTGATGATGTTTATGCTCACCCTGCAGTGTATGACCACCACATGTAGAGGGTCAGCGTTGAGCCAGCCTTCCATGGCCTTACAGATGGTACAGATCTTATCCAGAGGAGGGGCATGCAGGTCAGGCCAGCCCGTGTCCAGAGTCTGCAAACACAAGGTAAGTCACACACACTCTGTTATAGATAGTTCTAATCAATAAAACCTCTATACAACCTAAACAATCTATTTAGCACGCACAGAGTCTCCAGAAATCCTAGAGACAGCCTTTCTAAATCAAAGGGTTATCTAGTGAGACAGTTGTTCAAACATATACGGTTGAGATCCATGTGGCCACTTATATTCATTGATTTAGCTATAGCAAATACAGCCGAGTCATTCTGCAGCTTGTTGATACCTGTATCTCTTCAGCACCTCGTGTCTTGCCCTATGTTTTGTTTATGTTGCACATTTGTAAAAAGACAGTATGGTTGCTTTACCTTAGGGTTCATTTTAGAGAGATCATGTCTCTTCTCCGACAGGTTGATAATCTAAAAAGAAAAAATATATGTACACATGAATACATACATTTATGTTGCAATTTTATTATATGCCTTTTATAACTATCTTATTAAAAAAGTAACTGTTTCAACCGTTTTCACTTCCTCTTTCCCATATGAACTAAAGAAGGCTTCACAGCACTCCACACTAAATGGTTGAGCTGAGGTTAAAGTAGGCTCTTGTCCTGTCAACATCACTTCTCTAGAAACCACAAAATGTGTCAATGAGACAATGACATAGGGTGAATAACAGTCACACTTTAAACCAAATAAACAAAGCAAACTTTAGATAAACTTTAATGATCTCACTCTAATAGAAATATGATGTCTGCCACAAGATGTCAGATAAGACAGAAAGGACTAGGTATCTCAATAGTCTATGCACTACAAGTGAGATGAAGAATGGTGTGAGACACATGCACAAGAGTAGTGTTAACTGACCAGGTAGTTATCAGCGTGCTTGGACTTGAGCATCCGTGTGACATCCTTCAGATTGTGGAGGTAGATCTCTTCTGAGCATGTCCGAGGGAAGGACACGGCGATGATGCGCTCAGTCACGTAGGTCAGGTCAAGTTCGTATCCCTCATCCATTCTCACATCTGGGTCTTCTTCCTGTTGGGAGGGAGGGAAGGAGAGATAGAGAGAGAGATATAGAGAGATATATATATATATATATAGAGAGAGAGAGAGAGAGAGAGAGAGAGAGAGAGAGAGAGAGAGAGAGAGAGAGAGAGAGAGAGAGAGAGAGAGAGAGAGAGAGAGAGAGAGAGAGAGAGAGAGAGAGAGAGAGAGAGATGCCTCAGGGCCTGCAACACACTTTCCTCTGCCCATTGACAGGATGCATGTTTTCACTCTAGTCAATGTTTGATGAGCAAAGTCCTTGGTGTCAGCCATTGTGCTCTGCCACCCCACTGATACCTCTACAATAGGAACACAGGCCTACTGTAGATTGTATGACAAAGAAGGACGTCTGTTTACATTTAACTGTCTGTCTGCACAGGTGCCACACTGACTGCCATTATGCCTCATGATAGGTTACTGCAGATGATGATGAAACACTATTTCCACTTCTATGTTCACTTTAGTTGTATTCCTAATTTCCATTTAATCCATGTAAAAAGTAACTGTTTTTGAATATGAAAACAAGGAAATAGTCACCAACTGATCATTCTCAAGTTCGCCCAGTAAAAACAAGACAGACGACAACAATGAAACAAAAGAAAACATGAAAACTCCGTTGTCTTCCAGTTGAAACCAGTCATGTGCTGTGTAGCCCTGAAATATGGCATGTTCCTCTGACCTCATGGTCATGAACTTCCGGTGTAGCTGCTGGGCAGAGAGAAAGAGAACGGGAGAGAGAGGCTTCCCCCACTCATCCACACATCTCTTATCTATCCATCTGTGATCTGTGTTTTGGCCTAGTGCTCTGTCTTTCCTGTCAGCTGGGGAATAGGGAAGTGATTCTTTAAACAACAGGCAGGCAGTTAACTGGCGCCCCTGCGAAGATCATCCATCCAAAATACCACAATACAAATCCCAGCGTGAATTCTTCTAGGAATCATTTTCACATCAGAATCATGTTCTATTTCTAGGTCATTCTATCAGTTTTATAACAACGAGAATCAAAGTAAGGAATCAAACCGAAAGAAGTTTCATAAGTTCACAACACACTCAGATCAGTATTTATTTCACGTTAGTTACCACAGAGGGATAGCTTTGGCATGGCTGTGTAGAGATAGAATTACGAAACAACAAAACTCTCAATATCTACGTGTCAGTCTATTGCATGCCTGTCTATCTAATCTAGACCAACAGGATGACCACAAATAGTCAGCTTGGAATTTATTTCTGCTCCCACCCCAACACCACACACTCCCAACGATAAAGGGAGTGAATCGAAATGTCGGGTTTCAGTCCGGTCACCTGATTGTTTGTTGTGATTAACAGTGAAAAGGCCTGAATGTGCCTGTTACAGTTTTTTACAATCACTATGGCACTAATTTCGGAACCTTGGTGTCATTTTTCAAAACTCTAGACACAAAACTCACAACCAATGATCAAAATGTAAATTTTTCAAAACTCTAACATTTTTTCCAATTGCTTGGATACAATACACATAAAGCTAAGATAATTTGTTCATTGAACTAAAATCACATGTTCAAAATGACACAACATAACATCAAAGTATTACCATTTCAAAATGCAATTCACACATTACATCTGAGATGACTGTCTATTCATTTCATTACAATGATCTAACTATCAATTGATACAACTGCTCAAAATAATAAGTAACTGTTGCGTTACTCTTAATGCATAGTTTTACGGAAACTGACAAACAATATTCCATGTTTAGATCATGAAAGTTTCAGGATAACGAGATCCATTGACACCAATTACCGTGGAACATGAACCAATTGGACTACATTATCTATGGATGTAATATTTCATCATCATTCTTTATCAGACACTGTTTCTATGGTCCCATGTACCACTTTTCCAGACCATGTTTTCAGATTTGACATTACTGTACACTCACCGGCCACTTTATTAGGTACATCTATCTAGTACTGGGTAGGACCCCCTTTTGCCTCCACAACAGCCTGAATTATTCACGGTGTTGTACATTAAGAGATGCCCTTCTGCACACCACTGTTTTAAACAGCTGTTATTTGAGCGTTTGTGGCCTTTCTGTTAGCTTGAATGAGTCTGGACATTCTCTTCTGACCTCTCTCATTAACAAGGTGGTTTTGCCCACAGAACTGCCGCTCACTGAATGTGTTTTGTTTATCGCACCATTCTCTGTAAACTCTAGAGACTGTAGTGCGTAAAAATCCCAGGAAGGCAGCTGTTTCTGAGATGCTGGAATCACCATGTGTGGCATCAACAATCATACCAGGGTCAAAGTTGCTTAGATTACGCATCTTGCCCGTTCTAATGTTTGGTCGAACAACATCTAAAGCTCTCTACTCTATATACTCTATATATTGAGTTGCAGGCAGCCACATGATTCGCTGTTCGAATGTAACCTTCCTTGATGAGCTAAATCAGGTCTGTAGAGCTGATGGTATGACCTATGTCATTGTGTGGGATAATGTCAGGTTCCACCATGCTCAAATGGTGCAAGCATGGTTTCAGGCCCATCCACAATTTACCACCCTGTGCTTACCCCCATACTCTCCTTTCCTTAACCCGATTGAGGAATTTTTCTCCACATGGAGGTTGAAGGTATATGATAGGCGCCCTCACGAACAAGCCACCCTTCTCCAGGCCATGGATGACGCATGCAATGACATCATGGCAGACCAGTATCAGGCCTGGATTCGCCATGCCTGAAGATTCTTCCCAAGATGTTTGGCTAATGAAAACCTCCATTGTGATGTGGATGAGAACCTGTGGCCAAATCCACAAGACAGGGTTGAGGGAAATATAGAAGTACAGTAATCAATCTTTTGTTTTGCTTTTTACAGTAAGCCAGGTGAGGAACACTGCAGTTGACCTTTAACTGTTTTTTCTTTTTTTGTAGCAAATTATTTTTGCTTTGATTCAAAGAAACCTATGTTGTGATTTTATTGTATTTCATCAATAAATGTCATATTTTGTTCAATGATTCCACTGTGTCTGTAGTATTCTCTCTACTAGTCCTTTTACAGTGATGCATTTACATGTAGTAGCATAATGAAACATGTATCACATATTTTGTACTATAATATTTAATGATTGTACGAACAACTACACAGTGAAACTATCGGTATCTTGTGTGTGGGTGATCTAAATGAATGGTCCTATGGTATTTCATAATAAATGAGTTATTTGAACCGATGATTCTGCAAGTACAAGGTTTCTTTAACATTTACATTTAAGTCATTTAGCAGACGCTCTTATCCAGAGCGACTTACAAATTGGAAAGTTCATACATATTCATCCTGGTCCCCCCGTGGGAATTGAACCCTGGTCCCCCCGTGGGAATTGAACCCACAACCCTGGCGTTGCAAGCGCCATGCTCTACCAACTGAGCCACACGGGACCACAACGATAAGAATGCACAATGCAATGTTTTGAACATTGGACAGCCTGTGTTACAAGTGATGACCGTTTTGAGTTTTGTGTCTAGAGTTTTGGAAAAGGACCACAAGGTTCTGAAATTAGTGCCAAAGTGATTGTTAAAAACTGTAATCAAGTCTGAAGTGACTGCAGGCTAAAGTCAAACACTTTGAAGGACTCTGGAGAAAGGGGCCAGGACCGTAAAACCAGGGGGCCGTGGACTACTGCACCCAGGGGCTTAAACCCCTCGGAGAAGAATGAAAAGGGGCTGTGTGTGTGTGTGTGTGTGCGTGCGTGCATGTGTGCATGCGTGTGTGCGTGTGTGTGTGTGTAGGGGGTGTCACAAGGGTCTGCAGTTAGTGTAATAGCAGGGTATGTCCATTTCCTCCGGGAGCTGCAGGAAAAACTGTCTATCAGAAATGTATGAAAAGGTTGACCGGCCAACACTTGAGGGTTGTGTTTTCAGTGGCGGAGCATAGTACCAGAGAGAGGAGATGGGTAACCACCAGTACTTAACCTTCAATCCCCAAGCCGTAAGATTGCCAAATAGAGAACAAAATTGCTACACGGACTACCTGAGTTGACCCTTGTATTTTTTTTATTTTTTTGCACTGTCTCTATGCACACTCAAAGGACTCTACACACTCACGCACACTGACACTCCAACACACAAACACAGACACACATACATGCAAACACACACACGCAAATACACGCAAACGCACACTTAATTTGCTCACACAAATAACATTTATACTGACTCTACACACACGCACACACACTCACACACAAACATCACATACACTCTGTTTGTCATGTATTTTGATGCCTAGTCAACTTACCCCTTATAAATACAGTACTGTATCTATCTCTATCACTCCAGTATCCCTGCACATTGTAAATATGCTATTGGAACTGACCCTGTATGTGTGTTTCTGTTACTTTTAGTGCTACATTGATGTTGATGACTTTATTTGGGGTAAAGAGCTCACAAGAAAGACATTTCACTGTACTTAATAAAGTTATTCAAAACGCTGAGGTTAAAGTCTGTTTGAGTTGAAAGTCTGTTTGAGTTTAAAGTCTGTGTTTGATAGTCAGCCCTTGATAAGGTATTTGATAGAATCAATGTGGGCAAAGTCTTCCTCATCCCATGAAGCTCTATGGAGGGTAGGCCTACATTAATTATTTTATAAAGACTATCCTACTTTTTTTCAATTGAGATGTTTTCATTTCCAAAACGCAGTCTATTAGATACATCAAAACATATTTCAGAGTATACTTGATGACAAATCTACATTCCGATGTGAGCACAGATATTTTAAAGAAGTTAGGGAAACCTACTCATCTAGTTCATGTAATCCTAAAACTCCATAATTTTATACTCAATCACATATCAATATAAATCATCCAGACATACTCTACACTGCGGTAGTTCCTTTCAACTAAACCTCTCTCTCCCATAGTCCCTTTCTGTCTCTCATCAGTCACGTCAGGAAAACAGCAGCGACTTGCCCCAGCATGCACTACAGATCATTGCTCTTTAATTTACAAGGAGTGCTTTTGTTCCTGGTTCAGTGCATGGCGCTCGGCCACAAGGGCACAACACAACAACCATCCCAGGCAGCCGAGCTAAGGATCGGAAAGCACAGCCCACCCATGGCACAATGACTGGGAGTAGACAGTAGAGTAATGGCGGATGAGAAGGCGTAGGCCTAAGCTAAGCAGAGTGGTGTTTGAAAAGTAGGTTGCCAGCAGCAGGCTTCATAGAGAACAAGCTGAAACAGGTATACTAGTGTAGGTAAGGATTCTAGGGGATTTAGGTGTGTCTACTCTGAAACCCCTGGCTGACACAGCTCCTGGAGGTATGGGTAAATGCTGGCTGGGCTGTGGTGCGTGGGCGCTGTCAGCGAGGCTTAGATGTATATATATCACTCAGCACTGTGAGGCCTGGGACTGCGTCTCAATAGTCTCCAATGGTTTCCTTTCTTTCAGTCATCATGAAGGAGAGGTCTGAGGCGAAGAGAGGTACCACCTCAGATTATTGATACCCAGCCCTGATCAGTCCTGGAAACTACACCTCTCACCTGGCTGTAGTTGACACTGCATGGAATATTCCATCTTAAATTGCAGGGGAGTTAAATTTAACCTTTATTTAATTAGGCAAGTCAGTTAAGAACAAATTCTTATTCACAGTGACAGCCTACGCAGAGGAAACACTGAGCGCTGTTGACATGCTGAGGATAAAATCCACCAACTAGTAATCAATGTTGGTCAGCCTCAGAGGATGGAAACATGGCCCAATCATGTGAACAGTGACATCATGGTTGTTTTCATTTTTAAGCACATGTTGGTGACAATGGTTGACAAAAACTCAGCATTCTGGCCTGTCACAAATAATAAAGTCATACAATAGGGATAATAGGGCTGGACGACAGCAACAAAGTCCAATTAAGACATCCAAGTTTTGTTTGTATGTTATTAGTCCGGTTGCTACACGTCTTCAGAATCCTCAGTTACATTTTCCATGAAAGGCACATTGGGGTGATCATGATGGAGTGGAGACTGTGTGTATGTGTGACTGTGAGAGTGATTTGTTAAGAAACACCATATATATGGATGGATATTGAAATTAAGCATTAGATGTGGATGAAACTCAAGAGAAGTGAAACAAGCATAAACTATGGCTGTTAAAGGAATGGAAAAACCGAGAGAGGGAGTCCTTGGTGTAGAGGGAAAAGGAGCAGCACATGAAACAGCTTAAGGTGAGGGAAGCAGTATAATCCTTTAAAGACAGTGTCTAAAACCACACGGAGGGGATAAAACTCACTCTGCAGCCATAAAGTCCACAGTGCTTACTACCACAGCTGGCCATCTTTAGAAGTCCTAATCATTGTATTATTGGTAAATATCATTCATATATCCTGACTTACCAAGCAGGTACTATTTCACCAGCAGTGTCTGGCCAGAAACCAGATCAATAACTACAATAACAGCCATGTCTTATTAAATTAGGCATATTTCAATGGACCAGTAGATCAGTCAATACATACGGGAGGTATTGAACAGGGAAAGAATGTAGTGAACAAAGTCCATGATTTAAAGATCAATGGGTTAGTAGTTGGCAACAAATAGGCACCGTCTACTCAATCATTTGACTGCTCAGGCATAGCTAATATTCCTCATTGGATGTTGGTTCACCACACTATTACTTTCTTAGGATATATTGCCAACATGTGATGGCCAACAATCACCCCTTGGCTGGCTCGTGGTAAGTTCCATTCCTTGACTCAAAACATCAAATTTAGAAGTGTTCCTATTGGCTGGCCTTGGTTCATGACTGACAGTTTGTGGCAGTGCAGTCCATTATTGGGTTAGTTGAGAATTCACCATGGTCACATTAAACCAAAATATGTTCCAGTGGTGAAAAGTAGAGCAGACGGATCTCCACCAACTTAACACTCCAGAAAAGAAACTCCCAGTTCTCTCTGAACCAAACATTGCCAAAACCCAAATCTATGGTCAATAAAGTAGTCAGCCTCTCCACCAGGACCTAAAGTTTATATGGTATTAACAAGTCGAATGTGCCATACTTCCATTTTTGAATAGTGGAATGAAGGATGAAAGCTAGATAAACAAAATGTGATATTTCTGCAAGGGAGGATATGGCTCAGTACAGCCCAGCATGGGAGGACTTGGCTGTGCTGTGGACCAATGTAAAAACCAGCCACACGTAGCCTACTGTCTCTCTGGGAGTCAGTGTGTTTGGTCCGGCAGCCAGGGACACATTCATGATCTTCTAAGATGTTTTGTCTTCGACCCTCAGCCACACCAAGCATGTTTTTTAACGTTTCAGGAAGTCCGGCTGCTTATGGGGAGACTGTTAAGGTGGAAGGTTTTTTAATTGGCCCTTGTCATATGTAATTTGCAACCCGTCATTTCACCTTTTAGTACTAGTAGGATCTCCGCTGGCTTTGGGTCACAGAGTTAAGGCCTCTGCAAACAAGCATATGAGTTCAATGGAGTATTGGAATTCTTATATTGTTTCCAATGTTGTCTTTGTGTCTTTCTTGTCCAACTCTATTTTATAGGGAGTGTATAGCACAATATGGAAGGTTGGAATAGCTGAGCCTGCGCTTTAGTTTTGTATGGCTGAGGTTCAACTCTTCACCTCAACACTGCATGTTCTTTGCTTGTGGTGCGGCATATCACTTCTCAGTGCTACTGCTAGTTTGCATAGACTGTGGGCTCCTGAAGGTATTTAGCATTCAAATCTGGACACCATCTAATAACCCACCCTAATTCCCATCAGTCAGTCAGACAGAGCACCATGCATGCTCTTATAGAAGCAGCAGCAGCACACTTTAAACAGTCAGGGAGGATAACATCTCCCACAACAACATAACAGGCTGGATGGATGAAGTGGCTTTGGGGAGAAGAGGCCATAGTTTGTTCTGCCTGTTTCCTGTCTCGCTCCATGCATTTACGCTGTGGCTTTGAGGCCCATTCAACACCGAAGGACCGAAATAAACAAAACGGTGGAATCTGTAGGGAAAAAAGCAGCAGGAGGGGGAACTGGAGAAAAGGGGATATTTTTAATGCTGTTTATTTAGCAATTCTGGAACTCAAACATATAGTTGTGTCTCATTTTCACAGGATGTTTTGAAGGGAAATTAAAGCGAGCTGCTTCCCTGCCTCTGGGTGAATCTGTGTGCAGCAGCAGCACCCACCAGCCTCCTAAAGCACCACCTAATTACCACCTTCGTTCCCAAGGTCATAGAGGAATGCGTTCCAAAATGGATTACCCTCCCGTTTTCTCTCTCTCTCATTGCTCTCCCTCTCTTCACTCTGGCTAATGGCTTACATATGTGTGCTGTGTGGCTAGCTGCTCCTTTCTGTGACACTATACTGTCCCAGCAGCCCTCAGCCCTACAGTCAGTCCCTGCCCTGTGAAGAACAGAATGCCTTTTTCTACTTACTGTACACACACACTAGCCTTCTTCCAAACCACATTATCAGGGTCCTATCCATCCGTCTCTCAGCTAGCTCTTTGTAATCTCTCTTTTATCAAAGGAGAGAGAGAGAGACAGAGAAGAGAATTGTTTCTTTCTACACTTGTCTCACAGTTCCTATTGATAGTTAAACATGATCTGTATGTGTGTGTTCTTATGTGTGTGTTCATGGTGCAGTAGAGCTTTTCTTCTGTTTGTTTTAAAGATAGATAGCTACAGGAAGGAGAGAAATGGAGATATCTAGACAGGTAAGGAGGAGGGTGTAGCCAATGTGAGGTAAGAGGGACTCTTGTACATGTCATCAACAATGGCTGCCTAAAAAGTGCAGCCCTGAGGCCTGGAATACCATGCAGAAGCTGTGGATTGAAGAATACGTATATCTCTCTTTCACTTTCCATCTTTTCTTCCTCCCAGCAGACCAGCCATTCAACAATTTAGTAAATGATATAATGAAAAAAAAAATGCTGCAGACTCATTGAGGACTATGCTAGCGCTGAAAGGTCTCCAGCACAGCAAAGCCCCAAATATCATGGAGTACCAAACCAATACAAAAGAAAGCTTAACCAGTAGGACATTCACAGTGGCGCGATTCTCTCACTGTGTGAAAAGCTGCAGCCAAAGCTTGATGAAGAGATCATGTTTTTTTTATTAACAACACTCACTGTATCTTGAATCCAAGATGGCGTAGCACTCACTGTACCCTGAATCCAAGATGGCGTAGCAGTGTAGACGTGTTTTGTTTCATCCTCTTGTGTACGTTTGTATTTCTTGTATATATATATTCTTTTAATTCTATCTCTTTTCGATTTTTATTTCGATTATACCTTCCGGTAACCTACCTCACCCAATGTGATACGGAATCGCTATTATTTTTTTAACTTTGGAACACATTCAAGAACCCCCAGTAGCTAACCAGCTAATCAGCTACAAGCTATTTAGTCATTTTTAGCCGCTGCTAGCAGCTTTTACCTTCTGCACAGACACCAGCCCTGTTATTAGCCTGGATATTACTCTCCAATTTACCAGCATCGGACTGTCTCTCCACAACAACGCCGAATTCCTGCCGTAATCCCTGAGCCACTACTTCTGATCCTCACAGCTAGCTTGCAGCTAGCACCACTGCCACGAAGCTAGCACCAGTTAGCAAACACAATTCTACAATACCTCTTTCGCCATCGCCATCCGCCTTGGACTCTCTGTCGACACGACCACGTCTGGTCTGCAGACGAATACCCCATCCGCTGTGCCCTCAACCGGCCTCCGTCTGAGCAGACCCCCTCCGTCTGAGCAGACCACCCCCCGGGCTACTAACTTTAAACGCTGCGTGCTAGCGTAGTGGCGGCTTCCCTGCTCCATCTACGGCTGCCCCCTGGACACTATGATCACTTGGCTACATAGCTGATGCCTGCCGGACTGTCCATTAATTCACGGTGCTCCATTCTGTTTATTTGTGTTTTATTTGTCGGCTCTGTGTTTTAACTCAGGCTCTGTGTGTAGTTAATCCGACCCTCTCTGCCTAGTCGTCGCCATTTTTACCTGCTGTTGCTGTGTTAGCTGACTAGCTGCTGTTATCTCACCTGTTGTTTTAGCTAGCTCTCCCAATCAAGACCTGCAATCACTTTATGCCTTACTGTATGTCTCTCTCAAATATCAATATGCCTTGTATACTGTTGTTCAGGCTAGTTATCATTGTTTTGGTTTGCAATGGACCCCGTAGTTCCACTCTCCATACCTCTGATACCTCCTTTGTCCCACCTCCCACACATGCGGTGACCTCACCCATTGAGACCAGCATGTCCAGAGATACAACCTCTCTTATCATCACCCAGTGCCTGGGCTTGCCTCCGCTGTACCCGTGCCCCACCATACCCCTGTCTGCACATTATGCCCAGAATCTATTCTACCACGCCCATAAATCTGCTCCTTTTATTCCTTGTCCCCAACGCTCTAGGCGACCAGTTTTGATTTAGCCGCACCCTCATCCTACTACTCCTCTGTTCCTCGGGTGATGTGGAGGTAAACCCAGGCCCTGCATGTCCCCAGGCACCCTCATTTGTTGACTTCTGTGATCGAAAAAGCCTTGGCCTCATGCATGTCAACATCAGAAGCCTCCTCCCTAAGTTTGTCTTACTCACCGCTTTAGCACACTCTGCCAACCCTGATGTCCTTGCCGTGTCTGAATCCTGGCTTAGGAAGGCCACCAAAAATTCTGAGATTTCCATACCCAACTATAACACTTTCCGTCAAGATAGAACTGCCAAAGGGGGAGGAGTTGCAATCTACTGCAGAGATAGCCTGCAAAGTTCTGTCATACTTTCCAGGTCTATGCCCAAACAGTTCGAACTTCTAATTTAAAAAATTAATCTCTCCAGAAATAAGTCTCTCACTGTTGCCGCCTGCTACCGACCCCCCTCAGCTCCCAGCTGTGCCCTGGACACCATCTGTGAATTGATCGCTCCCCATCTAGCTTCAGAGTTTGTTCTGTTAGGTGACCTAAACTGGGATATGCTTAACACCCCGGCAGTCCTACAATCTAAGCTAGATGCCCTCAATCTCACACAAATCATCAAGGAACCCACCAGGTACAACCCTAAATCCGTAAACATGGGCACCCTAATAGACATTATCCTGACCAACTTGCCCTCCAAATACACCTCTGCTGTCTTCAATCAAGATCTCAGCGATCACTGCCTCATTGCCTGTATCCGCTACGGGTCCGCGGTCAAACGACCACCCCTCATCACTGTCAAACGCTCCCTAAAACACTTCCGCGAGCAGGCCTTTCTAATCGACCTGGCCCGGGTACCCTGGAAGGATATTGACCTCATCCCGTCAGTTGAGGATGCCTGGTCATTCTTTAAAAGTTACTTCCTCACCATATTAGACAAGTATGCTCCGTTCAAAAAATGCAGAACTAAGAACAGATATAGCCCTTGGTTCACTCCAGACCTGACTGCCCTCGACCAGCACAAAAACATCCTGTGGCGAACTGCAATAGCATCGAAGAGCCCCCGCGATATGCAACTGTTCAGGGAAGTCAGGAACCAATACACGCAGTCAGTCAGGAATGCAAAGGCCAGCTTTTTCAAGCAGAAATTTGCATCCTGTAGCTCTAACTCCAAAAAGTTCTGGGATACTGTAAAGTCCATGGAGAACAAGAGCACCTCCTCCCAGCTGCCCACTGCACTGAGGCTAGGTAACACGGTCACCACCGATAAATCCGTGATAATCGAAAACTTCAACAAGCATTTCTCAACGGCTGGCCATGCCTTCCTCCTGGCGACTCCAACCTTGGCCAACAGCCCCGCCCCCCCCCGCTGCTACTCGCCCAAGCCTCCCCAGCTTCTCCTTTACCCAAATCCAGATAGCAGATGTTCTGAAAGAGCTGGAAAACCTGGACCCATACAAATCAGCTGGGCTTGACAATCTGGACCCCCTATTTCTGAAACTGTCCGCCGCCATTGTCGCACCCCCTATTACCAGCCTGTTCAACCTCTCCTTCGTATCATCTGAGATCCCCAAGGATTGGAAAGCTGCCGCGGTCATCCCCCTCTTCAAAGGGGGAGACACCCTGGACCCAAACTGTTACAAACCTATATCCATCCTGCCCTGCCTATCTAAGGTCTTCGAAAGCCAAGTCAACAAACAGATCACTGACCATCTCGAATCCCACCGTACCTTCTCCGCTGTGCAATCCGGTTTCCGAGCCGGTCACGGGTGCACCTCAGCCACGCTCAAGGTACTAAACGATATCATAACCACCATCGATAAAAGACAGTACTGTGCAGCCGTCTTCATCGACCTGGCCAAGGCTTTCGACTCTGTCAATCACCATATTCTTATCGGCAGACTCAGTAGCCTCGGTTTTTCTAATGACTGCCTTGCCTGGTTCACCAACTACTTTGCAGACAGAGCTCAGTGTGTCAAATCGGAGGGCATGCTGTCCGGTCCTCTGGCAGTCTCTATGGGGGTACCTCAGGGTTCAATTCTCGGGCCGACTCTTTTCTCTGTATATATCAATGATGTTGCTCTTGCTGCGGGCGATTCCCTGATCCACCTCTACGCAGACGACACCATTCTGTATACTTCTGGCCCTTCCTTGGACATTGTGCTATCTAACCTCCAAACGAGCTTCAATGCCATACAACACTCCTTCCGTGGCCTCCAACTGCTCTTAAACGCTAGTAAAACCAAATGCATGCTTTTCAACCGTTCGCTGCCTGCACCCGCACGCCTGACTAGCATCACCACCCTGGACGGTTCCGACCTAGAATATGTGGACATCTATAAGTACCTAGGTGTCTGGCTAGACTGCAAACTCTCCTTCCAGACTCATATCAAACATCTCCAATCCAAAATCAAATCTAGAGTCGGCTTTCTATTTCGCAACAAAGCCTCCTTCACTCACGCCGCCAAACTTACCCTAGTAAAACTGACTATCCTACCGATCCTCGACTTCGGCGATGTCATCTACAAAATAGCTTCCAATACTCTACTCAGCAAACTGGATGCAGTTTATCACAGTGCCATCCGTTTTGTTACTAAAGCACCTTATACGACCCACCACTGCGACCTGTATGCCCTAGTCGGCTGGCCCTCGCTACATGTTCGTCGTCAGACCCACTGGCTCCAGGTCATCTACAAGGCTATGCTAGGTAAAGTGCCGCCTTATCTCAGTTCACTGGTCACGATGGCTACACCCACCCGTAGCACGCGCTCCAGCAGGTGTATCTCACTGATCATCCCTAAAGCCAAAACCTCATTTGGACGCCTTTCCTTCCAGTTCTCTGCTGCCTGCGACTGGAACGAATTGCAAAAATCTCTGAAGTTGGAGACTTTTATCTCCCTCAACAACTTTAAACATCTGCTATCCGAGCAGCTAACCGATCGCTGCAGCTGTACATAGTCCATCGGTATATAGCCCACCTAATTTACCTACCTCACCCCCCATACTGCTTTTATTTATTTACTTTTCTGCTCTTTTGCACACCAGTATCTCTACTTGCACATGATCATCTGATGATTTATCACTCCAGTGTTAATCTGCTAAATTGTAATTATTCGATTTATTGCCTACCTCCTCATGCCTTTTGCACACATTGTATATAGATTCTCTTTTTTTCTACCATGTTATTGACTTGTTTATTGTTTACTCCATGTGTAACTCTGTGTTGTTGTCTGTTCACACTGCTATGCTTTATCTTGGCCAGGTCGCAGTTGCAAATGAGAACTTGTTCTCAACTAGCCTACCTGGTTAAATAAAGGTGAAATACAAAAATACAAAAATAAAAAAATCATTCAAAGAAATCACACCCACACTGCACGTTGAGTTTGAATGACCCCCTTCTCTCTCTTCAGAATTCCGCCTGCCCCCCCGCTGACACACACATACACACACACACAGACAGACACAAACACACACACACGCACACAAGTAGGGCACAGAGCCAAAGTAAATAAAGACTAAGCAATGCCCCCATTTTATATTTTGAATGAATTCCACTGAATGAAATGTGCTTGAACCACAGGATAGAGAGAGAAGCATTGATAACATCACCAGACTGCATGAAACTACTCCAGAACTGATTTGAAGTACTAGCACAACACTAAAACCATCTCCCCTGCAAGTGAAACACTATAAACTACTTAAAACCTTACCGTTTCAAAACTGAAAATAGGAACTTTTATTCTCCTTCTTCCTTTGAAATCCCTTGTCAGTCAGACACTGCTGAAAAGGAGGAGGGTGATAATGTCCAGGCAAAGAAGAGAAGAGAAGATGAGGTTTAGTTTAGGTCCCGTCACACAGGCTTAGAGGAGGCTGACTGGCTCATTCTCCTGTGCTGGAATGCGGTTGCAGGGTGATCAGAGGCACTTCTGTGAGCTCACTTTGTCCGGCTTTGCCTCCCCCACTGCTTCTCCCTCCCAGGCTGTTGCAGCTGACTCCTACTACTGGCTGTTGGCTTCTGTTGGCCGTGTTAAAATGGAAGCCCTGCTCTGTTCCTGAACTGCTGCACTGCTCTGCTCCACTCAACCCCCAACACACTTCCTTCAGTCAGTGAAGGCTGCTAGGTGCTGCCGCAGACACAAGTCCTGGCATGGGATAGTCCTCCCACTGTGGCTGGGCTGGGGCTGCCTCCCTTGCTGATCCCTCCCTCTTCCACTCTCCCTTCCTCCCTCCTCCCTTTCCACCCACTCCACCTCTCTCTCTCTCACTCACACACATTCTCATACTGCCTCCATGTCTGCTTCAGTTTTTGCCAGAGCTGGCCAGTGGATGGACACACACACACACACACACACACACACACACACACACACACACACACACACACACACACACACACACACACACACACACACACACACATACACAGAGAGTTGAGAGGGGGATGGGTGGGAGTGATGGAACAGGGGGGCACATTATACTGAACATTTGATCAGCTGGTTAAACAAAAATCATTGAAATCTATTCTGATTAGTTGAGCCATTTGTTGAAGTGTCTGGAGCCCTCAAGGAAATACACAACATGACCAAAAGTATGTGGACACCTGCTTCTCAAACATCTCATTCCAAAATCATGGGCATTAATATGGAGTTGGTCCCCCCTTTGCTGGTACAACAGCCTCCACTCTTCTGGGATTTGCTTCCATTCAGCCACAAGAGCGTTAGTTCGGTCGGGCACTGATGTTGGGCGAATAGTGTTGAGGTCAGGGCTCACTGCAGGCCAGTCAATTTCTTCCACACCAATCTCAACAAACCATTTCTGTATGGACCTCGCTTCGTGCATGGAGGCACTGTCATGCTGAAACAGGAAAGGGCCTTCCCCAAACTGTTGCCACAAAGTTGGAAGCGCAGAATCGTCTAGAATGTCATTGTATGCTGTAGCGTTAAGATTTCCCTTTCCTGGAACTAAGGGGAACCATGAAAAACAGTCCCAGACCATTATTCCTCCTCCACCAAACTTTACAGTTGGCACCATGCATTGGGACAGGTAGTGTTCTCCTAGCATCCGGCAAACCCAGATTCGTCTGTCGGACTGCCAGATGGTGAAGCGTGATTCATCACTCCCGTTTTTTACTGCTTCTGCTGCTCGGCCAAGGAAATCCATTTCATGAAGTTCCCAACAAACAGTTCTTGTGCAACTTTTGCTTCCAGAGGCAGTTTCAAACTCAGTAGTGAGTGTTGCAACCGAGGATAGTAGGCGGTCCCGTTGTGTGAGCTTGTGTGGCCTACCACTTCACGGCTGAGCCGTTGTTGCTCCTAAACGTTTCCACTTCACAATAACAGCACTTACAGTTGACCGGTGCAGCTCTAGTAGGGCAGAAATTTGACAAACCGACTTGTTGGAAAGGTGGCATCCTATGACAGTGCCACGTTGAAAGTCTCTGAGTTCTTCAGTAAGGCCATTCTACTGTCAATGTCAGTCTATGGAGATTGCATGGCTGTGTGCTCGATTTTATACACCTGTCAGAAACAGGTGTGGCTGAAATAGCAGAATCCCCTAATTTGAAGGGTTGTCCACCTATTTTTGTATATATAGTGTTGCTCTTACAAGGGTGACCTTCACTCTCATTATAATGTATATACACCATATACAGCTGAATGAATAAAGATGGGACCACCATCAAAATATGTAATTGACTATTGAATGTCATCCCTCTGCAGCAAAATTTGTTTGTGTTTGGTTTATTGTGTTTGTTTTATATGTATTTTCATCTATAGATCAGTCTAAAATACACCCATATTGTCATTGTAATGTTTATCCATCTGAACTGTTTATTTTTCTATTAATATTTGGCATATTATCTAGAATGAAGCAAGTCAAGACGACACATGAAGAACGGAAGTGGGTTACAGCAATACCAATCACTGGGACCACATTAAATGCAAATAAGACAATAGACAAAATTGAAGTACATAGGCCTACAGTAACTATCGGTAACAACAGCTATACCAACCCCCAGGACGTGTGACATGTTGACGTGGAAGAAAGTGCACAACCTGAAACTTGGGAGTGAATACATTGTAATGACAGATCATCTCTATAGAGTAGGTTCCAGTCGCCACAGGGTTTCAGAAGAACACATTTTGAACACTATTGAAATTCACTTAACTGTACCTCCTGTTGTGTAGTAGTGCAATGTTACAATGACCCGTGGCATGTTGGAGATGATTTAGTTCTTTGGTAGCTGACCTGAGGACAGTGGAATCTGGCTTACATAACAGCACTTTGTGAGTGGCGAACCTTGGTTACTGAAGGAGTGACCAGCAAATGATTGACTCTGTCCAAAATAAAGCCTGCCATTGTTCTAAAAAACAGTCCTCATATCACCAGCCTACACACACACTGGCATTTCTGGGTTGTTGTCATCTAAAACAGCTTCCTGTTAGTATATCATCTTATGAAAGGATTGTATACATTTTCATTATATGGCTTATTTGCAGTTGTCAGTTAAGATTGTGTGGTAAATTTCCACGGCAAAAAATATTTAGAACAGTGTATGAGTGGAGTGGTATGGGACTTGGTCTTCAATAACCCCATTGAGTTTGTGAGAGCGCAAGCCAACTCCCTGGGCAAACCGTCACTGATTAGCTGTTAGCACCATCTATGGGTGAACCCACTATTGGTGCATTTCCACTGAGGATTTACCTGTGTTGGCTCCTGGGACTCATTGGGCCTTGGCCTCGGTGGACCTGCTCTGACTTGGGGCCAAGGCAAGGCCTGCAGGGGCTTTTCAGGCTGCATTTACATAACAATGGCTAACAGTGTACATGGGTTTACACCTTCGACAGTTAACACCTCACAAAGCAACTGTTTTGATTATGTAAAGGTTGTTGATTCTGTTCTTCACAAGTCTTCACTGTCAGTCCTACCGATGGAAACACAATTACCCTAGGATAACATAAGGGTGTATACACTAGTGTAACACTGGTGTTAGAGTTGAAAAGCAGCATTGCATTATCATCATAGTATGAGGGCATATTCTCCCTATTATTATGCTTCCTAAATCTCTATAGACTAATGATGGAACTATGAAGAACTCTACAGGACACTTACAAATGACTGTTGGGAATAATAAACTTTTATTTTTCAATCCTTTGGAATACAGTAATCCCTCGTTTATCGCGGGGGTTACGTTCCGAAAATGACCCGCGATAAGTGAAATCCGCGAAATAGAAAACTTTTTTTTTTTTTACAATTAGCAACTATTACATGTATACAAATACAGTGACTCACGTGTAGGCCGTTTCGTCGACATTATGGGTTTAGGAGATGTTCGAAATTACAAGATAATTTGGCCAACTTAATGTAAATTTGCCAAGCTGTTTTATGTACGTACACATAACTGCACGAGACGACAAAATGATAGCACAATTCGTAGCATGTTTTGATACAAGAAGCGGGAGTGAGTTTTTAGCGAATCAGAATGCAGAGCACAATGCACCAAAAAAAAAAAAAAAATGCATTATGAAAATCCGCGAAATAGCGAATCCGCGATAAGTGAACCGCGAAGTGGCGAGGGATCACTGTACAACATTATTTCATTCATAATGGTTTATTACTTGTTTTACAATTCAGCACATTGTGTTGTAAAATATATGCCATTATCAAGTAGAGTGGGGGTTAGTTTTTGGTCAAAAAGACTAAAATCACCAGCCATTCAGCAAAAAATGTGTTTAATTTACGAAATATTTTCACAAGTATTCCCACAAAGAATGTTTTTAAAAAGTGATTGTGTATCTATGTTATTTTCAAATATAATCTATTTTGGGGCTTAGTTGTGGTCAATTTGAAGTGTACAAATGATTCTTATTATTTTCCAAGACAAGGCCATTCGCTCCGACAAAAATGGTCCCGTGGCTTAATCTAGTTGCCTACCCCTGTTGTAGATCTGTGAGCGAAGGATCTTTGAAACACTAATTGATTCCCTCCCATTCAAATTAAACAACAACCATGTGTCTACATAAAAACAAAGCTAAGTACAATTTAAAAGCAGTTTCTTTTTTTGGGCAAAATGTTATATTTCAACACTAAATTCCTTTTCACCCAAGTTTAAACAAATCTAAACATTGACATAGATCCATAATGAATCCTAACAAAACATTCTAACATATTTCTCAATATACCCAGCCTTTATACCACCAACCAGATTTCGTTGACAGCACAAAACACCAACTAAACACAATTAATGAAAAATATACCACATCACAAATGCTAACCCCACCTAACCCACTTTCCATCTTCCATAACCATAACAAATGTGCCACATCACATAGGCACAGTCTACTCCAATCTACTCCACACCCTCTTTTCTCTGTAAGTGTGTTTTAATAATAGAACTGTCAGTTGGAGCTAAAGGTGGTGGAGGAAGAAGTTGTGAAGGAGCTGTAACTGGAGGAGTAATCCACACTGCCCCTGCGAGAGCCACTCCTAGACCCTGTACGAGAGCCAGTCCTGGAGCCCGAACGGGAGCCTGGGTTGGACACGTTGTAGGGGCTACTAATGCCCTTGGTGGATATGGAGGAGGCCTGGAGCATCTTCATGCCTTTGCCTTCCTCCACCATGCAGCTGTCCATGGCCTCCTTGTAGGAGATCTTCAGCTTGGTTTTGGGGCAGGTCAGGTTCTTGGTGTGGCTCCGCGTGTCCTGTAGCTTCTGGGCTCCACGACCGTCCAGCCAGCCTCGTCGGATGGCCTCCTCGATAGAGGTCTTCTGGCCCGTACCGGGCTCCAGCAGACCTCCTGTCAGGTATTGGAACTCCAGGAATCTCTGTCCGGCCTCATAAGGCAGCCATTTCTCCTTCATGGCCTCGGCCGCAGACATCTTCCTCTTGGTCTTCATGTCCTCGAAGCCCATGAAGGCCTTCTGGGCTGGCTTCAGCTTGGTGGCCATGTCATTGTCAATGATGCTTTGGTGCACAGCATCTTGCAGGTTGAGCCTCTGACCATTGGTGGGGTTGATGATGCCTCCAGTACATGCCTGGGCCTCCAGCAACCTCTGAGCTGTAATGGCGTCCACTAAGCCTCTCCGTAGAGCCTCCGGAATGGTGATCTTTTCCATCGTCTCAGTGTCAAAGATGGCCGCAACAGGGCTCCCTTCGTCAAACTCCTCTGGCGGGGAGAAGATGATGGAGATGTTATTGAAGCGCTTGCGGATGGTGGGGGAAGAGGGACGGGCCTGGGGGGGGCTGCTGCAGGTGGCCACGTCCTCCATGTTTCTGGTGGTCATTGTCAACTCGCTGAGGTTGCTATTGCTGGTGATGAGGTCAGCGAACTGAGGGAGAGTCAGGGTTCCTGATCGGTACTGCTCCAGAGAGGTCTGGTCAATGATGCCACGGTCCAGGGAGTCCTGGATGTCATACTGGGTGCCTGTCTTCCTGTCCACCACCACCAGACGGGCTGAACCATCAGAAGCTGTGATGGTGATCTCCTCCCATTCACACTCTTGCTCTGAAAGACTTAGGAAGGTGTCATAGTCAATGAGCTCCTTATGGTAGGCTTCCCTCACGGTCATCTCTATTCCAGTGTCAGGGTCCACGATCACTACCCTCCTCTTACGGAGGATGGTATTCTGGCTGCTCTGCTGAACCGTCTGCTGGGGCTTGGTCTTGTCTCTCAGGGGTAGGAGAACCAGGCCAGTCTTGGGGTCTGTGATGCACCTCTCCTTCAGCTGCAGGTATGTCAGGTTCTCTTGGGTGTTGGGGTCAAAGAAGCCCTTGGTGTCATCTCCTTCATAGGTCAGGATCTCATTCATCTCCTCGTCGAAGTAGCCCCTCTTGTAGGCAATGTCTACATCGATACGGTGGCTCTCCTTGGGGTCGATGATGCCACCGCTGGCTATCTGAGCCTCAAGCAGTCTGATCCCATGGCCCTTCTCAATCAGATCCTTCTCGATGGCTTGGAAGAGGGAGATGGTCTTGCCAGTGTGTGGGTCTTTGTATCCAGTGACGGCCCTCTCTGCAGACATCAGCTTGTCCTTGAACTCTTTGCCCACAAGGCCTCTCTTCGAGGCCTCATCCACAGTCAGGCAGACATTGTTGACAGGGTCGATCATGAAGCCAGAGGCAGCCTGGGCTTCCAGAAGCTCCAGGGTGGTTCCTTGTCTGAGCAGACCATCCTTCATGGCCTGGTAGATGGTCATTGTCCTGTTGTTGGCTTCATCATAGATCCCTGCGATGCAGTTAGAACCATGCAGGTAGTTCTTGAGCTTGTCCTCGATGTCCTTGCTGCTGAGCTTGCCCTGGTTCAGCTTCTGTACATCTGTCTCAGACAGCAAGTTGGAGTTGATCAGCTCTGTGACGGACACCTCTCCCCTGAGGCCCTGCACGGTCATGGGCTTTTCCGGGGCTGAGAGGAGCAGCATGCCAGAGGCGGGCTCAATCCTACACTTCAACATTAGGTCACTGTAGCTGATCTTCTTCTCAGTGACTGGGTCCAGATAGCAGGCTGGCTTCTTGTTCAGAGCCCTGTAGAGGTCTTCATCAATCAGATTGCGGTCAAGGGCAAGGTCTTTGGGCAGGAACACACTCAGAACTGGGTCCAGGATTCCTCCAACAGACTCCTGGGCCTGTAGCAACCGGAGGGCTGTCTCCTTGTCCAGACGTTTCAGCTTCAGAGCCTGTCCAATGGACAGCAGCTTGCCGGTGTATGGATCTTTGAAGCCTGCACTGGCTGCTTCAGCTGTCATGAGGGCGTCTCTATCGTCTGTGTCCACCACTCCTCTGGAGGAGGCAGCATCAACAGACATCTTCTCGTTAAACTTGGGGTCCATGATGTGGCCGGTGGCAGCTTGGGCCTCCAGTAGCATTAGGGCACTCTCTTGGCTCAGAAGGTTCTTGGTCTTGGCTTCAGTGATGGACATCCTGCCCTGGGGTCCTCTGATCATGCCTGCAATGACGCCTGTTCCCTTGAGGCTAAGCTGGATGTCGACGGCCACATCCTCCACGGTCCTCTTTCCCTTCAGCAGCTGCTCCAGGGTGGCCTTGCTGATAATGCCACAGTCACACAACTGGTGGGCGGTGACCTTACGGCGAACCCCATCGAACACCAGTTTAGACGGGTCCACGGTGACCACCTTCTCGTCTGTCTGGGTCTGGATGCTCATGGAGTCAGGTCTCTGCTGTTGCCTCCTCAACTCCCTCTCCAGGGCGTCTCTCTTCAGGGCCAGGTCTGACACCTCCCTCTCTGAGCTCTGCAGCCTGCCCTTATACCTCTCCTCCACGGTCCTCAGCTCCACTATCATACGCTCCAACTCGCTCTTCAGGGAGAGTCTCTCCCTCTCCATCTTGTCCTTGTCCGAGTCGCTCTGCCTCATCTGGCTCTCCTTCAGTTCGTACTGGCTCTTCCAGTAGGTGAAGTCCTTTTGCATCTTGTCTCGTTCTTCCTGGAGACGCTGTTTGTTGCGCAGCTCAGTCTCCAAGGAGACCTTGATGCGATTCAGTTCCTCTTTATAGTGACCCTGGTGGGTCTTGTCCTGTTCCAGCTGCTTCAACTTGATCAGAAGGGCGTCCCTATCAGACAGGATTTCAGTGTAGTGGGTCTGAGACTTCTGCACAATCATGGAGGTCTGGATGGGAAACAGAGAACAAGACATATTGGTCAACACACTCCCATGTTAAAAATACCTGTATGGATAAAGACTGTACAAATAATTTGTTACACATTCCTTTCATATAAGTAATTTTGAAAAGTAGGTAACACTGTGGTCATGCGGTTTGCCCTCTCCACTTCTGGTAAAAATATTGAGGGAAATAAAACATTTAAGCAAGGACCCAGATAATGCATATTTCCAGCAACCAGAGCACGTATTGATGTGATATACTGTAGATATCGTTGAGTGAGTCCAGTGTAAACCATGGAAGTAGTCAGGTGGTGAACATTGGTCCTCTGAGAAAACTATTCAATTATTGATGAAATTATTATATAATTTAGCCAGTTGATTTAGGACTTATTCATAATGAATAGTTGAGTAATATTAACAATACAATACAATTGCTATTTAAGTGAACAAAAGAAAACCCATTTTCTCAATCAAAATTTTGAGAAATTACCAAACATGGTAACACTTTATTTTAAGAATCTGTAATAAACCAATGCATTTATATAAAGTGTGTGTTCACCATTTATTAATCATTACTTCCACATTTTTAAACCATTTACAAATCATTGGTAAAGTATTTTTGCAGCACCTAATTTAAAGTGAGCACTATTTCTGCTTTGTAAATACTTTATAAATGTTTTGAGTGACCAGTGTAATTTCTAAAAAAGAAAGATGGGCATGCCATTGGTAGTCAATCCAGCAGTCACTGATAAAAGAATAAGCACACAACACAGGATATCTAAGGAAATATACTGAGTGTACAACACATTCCTAATATTGAGTTGCACCCCCTTTTGCCCTGAGAGTGAAAAACCCAGCAGCGTTGCAGTTCTTGACACACACAAACCGACACGCCTGTCACCTACTACCATACCCCGTTCAAAGGCACTGAATGGCACACATATACAATCCATGTCTCAATTGTCTCAAGGCTTAAATATCCTTCAGTAACCTGTCTCCTCCCCTTGATCTACACTGATTTAAGTGGATTTAACAAGTGACACTAATTAGGGATCATAGCTTTCACCTGGATTCACCTGGTCAATCTATGTCATGGAAAGAGCAGGTGTGTATATAAATGTGTGAATTTCTAGCTAACTAACATTTACAAATGTGGGAATAATGATTAATACATTGTGAGCATAGTGTTTGTAAATGCCTCATACATGGTTTAACCTGTTTGGGCTGCAGAGGGAGTATTGAGTAGCCAGATAAAAGGTGCCCATTTCAAACGGCCTCGTACTCAATTCTTGCTCGTACAATATGCATATTATTATTACTATTGGATAGAAAACACTCTCTAGTTTCTAAAACCGTTTGAATTATGTCTGTGCGTGAAACAGAACTGGACTTAGAGCAATTTCCCTATGTGGAGTTGAGAATGCAGATTTTTCCAACCTGTTCTCAGACCTGTGTATAACTTTGCCTGTCTTCTATTGGTTGAGATGCACTGCATACGCCTTCCCCTGGGTGTCAGCGAATAGAGGGCCTTGAAATGGAGTCTCTACGCAGATCAGAAAGTCTATAAATTGATTGGAATCGATGTGTCCCTCCTTTTGCTTCTTCGCGCTGACGCACTGAGGACCTTGGCATGTCGTTTTAGAAGCTCCCGTTTTAGCTTCTAGTTATATCCGGCTCTGTTTTTATTCGATATAGGCTTTAAAGACATCATAATCTTGTTATTTTGAACCAAATTATATCAGTTTATGTCAGTATATTGCAATTTTTGGGTATTTATTTTCTTGGCGCTGTAGGAAGTTGGGTATCTCTGGCCCACATGGCTAATGTTTACTGCTAATTGCAACGTGGAAGACGACATTCTACAACCTAGCAACGATTCTTTTGGACAAAGGACACCTATCCCAAGATTCTGATGGGAGGTCATCAAAAAGTAAGAACTATTTATGCTGATAATTCATTGTTCTGTTGAAAAAAGTCAAATGCATAAGACGCCATTACTTGCAGTGTAGCCTTGCTTTATCGCACCCGGTATTGCGCAGTAACGTTAATTTTAAAAATGTAATTCAGCGATTGCATTAAGAACTAATTTGTCTTTCAATTGCTGTCCAACCTGTATTTTTTTTGTCAAGTTTATGAATAGTTTTCGATAAGAATAGGCGCCTTTCCAAGATGGCGCGGGACAGATTGCTTGAGTATTTGGACACTATTGTCATTGTATAAGCACGATTTGTGCCGCTAAATATGCACATTTTCGAACAAACTCTATATGCATTGTGTAATATGATGTTACAGGACTGTCATCTGAAGAATTCTGAGAAGGTTAGTGAAAAAATTAATATATTTTGGTGGTTTATACGTTATCGCTCTTTTTGCCTTGAATCAATGCTGGGGTGATGTTTGCACATGTGCTAAGCTAATATAACGCTATATTGTGTTTTCGCTGTAAAACACTTAGAAAATCTGAAATATTGTCTGGATTCACAAGATCTGTGTCTTTCAATTGCTGTACGCTGTGTATTTTTAAGAAATGTTTTATGATGAGTAATTAGGTAATACACGTTGCTCTCTGTAGTTATTCTAGTCGCTTTGGTGAGATTTGTGATGGTGGCTGCAATGGTAAACTATGATTTATACCTGAAATATGCACATTTTTCTAACAAAACATATGCTATACAATAAATATGTTATCAGACTGTCATCTGATGAAGTTGTTTCTTGGTTAGTGGCTATATATATTTTTATTTAGTCGAATTAGTGATAGCTACTGACGCAGGAAAAAACTGTTGGAGTAAAAAAATTGTGTCTTATGCTAACGTGGTTAGCTAATAGATTTACATATTGTGTCTTCCCTGTAAAACATTTTAAAAATCTGAAATGGTGGCTTTATTCACAAGATCTGTATCTTTCATCTGGTGTCTTGGACTTGTGATTTAATGATATTTAGATGCTACAATTTACTTGTGACGCTATGCTAGCTATGCTACTCAGTGGGGGGGGAGTGGGGGGTGATCCCGGATCCGGGTTGGTGACTCGTTAAAGGTTAAACAAAATATATTTCTATGAGCAATTGTATTAGTATAAAATATATACACTACCGTTCAAAAGTTTGGGGTCACTTAAAAATGTCCTTGTTTTTTAAAGAAAAGCACATTTTTGTCCATTAAAATAACATAAAATTGATCAGAAATACATTGTAGATATTGTTAATGTTGTAAATGACTATTGTAGCTGGAAATTGCATATTTTTCATGGAATATCTACATAGGTGTACAGAGGCCCATTATCAGCAACCATCACTCCTGTGTTCCAATAGCACATTGTGTTAGCCAATCCAAGTTTATAATTTTAAAAGGCTAATTGATCATTAGAAAACCCTTTTGTAATTATGTTAGCACAGCTGAAAACTGTCGTGCTGATTAAAGAAGCAATAAAACTGGCCTTCTTTAGACTAGTTCAGTATCTGGAGCATCAGTATTAGCTCAATTAGCATTTGTGGTTTCGATTACAGGCTCAAAATGGCCAGAAACAAAGACCTTTCTTCTGAAACTTGTCAGTCTATTCTTGTTCTGAGAAAAGAAGGCGAGAAATTGCCAAGAAACTGAAGATTTCGTACAACGCTGTGAACTACTCCCTTCACAGAACAGCACAAACTGGGTCTAACCAGAATAGAAAGAGGAGTTTAATTTATTTTATTTCACCTTTATTTAACAAGGTTGAGTTGAGAACAAGTTCTCATTTACAACTGCGCCCTGGCCAAAGTGGGAGTGGGAGTGTGAGGCCCTGGTGCACAACTGAGCAAGAGGACAAGTATATTAGAGTATCTAGTTTGAGAAACAGATGCCTCATAAGTCCTCAACTGGCAGCTTCATTAAATAGTACCCGCAAAACACCAGTCTCAACGTCAACAGTGAAGAGGCGACTCCGGGATGCTGGCCTTCTAGTCAGAGTTGCAAAGAAAAAGCCATATCTCAGACTGGCCAATAAAAAGAAAAGATTAAGATGGGCAAAAGAACACAGACACTGGGCAGAGGAAGATTGGAAAAAAAGTGCTATGGACAGACAAATCTATGTTTGAGGAGTTCGGATCACAAAGAAGAACATTAGTGAGACGCTGAAAAAAATGAAAAGATGCTGGAGGAGTGCTTGACGCCATCTGTCAAGCATGGTGGAGGCAATGTGATGGTCTGGGGGTGCTTTGGTGGTGGTAAAGTGGGAGATGTGTACAGGGTAAAAGGTATCTTGAGGAAGGAAGGCTATCACTCCCTTTTGCAACGCCATGCCATACACTGTGGACGGCACTTAATTGGAGCCAATTTCCTCCTACAGCAGGACAATGACCCAAAGCACAGCTCCAAACTATGCAAGAACTATATAGGGAAAAAGCAGTCAGCTGTTATTCTGTCTATAATGGAGTGGAAAGGACAGTCACCGGATCTCAACCCTATTGAGCTGTTGTGGGAGCAGCTTGACTGTATGGTACGTAAGAAGTGCCCATCAAGACAATCCAACTTGTGGGAGGTGTCACACCCTGATCTGTTTCACCTGTCCTTGTGATTGTCTCCACCCCACTCCAGGTGTCGCCCATCTTCCCCATTATCCCCTGTGTATTTATACCTATGTTCTCTGTTGCCAGATTGTCTTGTTTGTCAAGTCAACCTGTGTTTTTGTTCCCAGCTCCTGCTTTTCCCAGTCTCTCCTTTTTCTCGCCCTCCTAGTTTTGACCCTTGCCTGTCCTGACTCTGAGCCCGCCTGCCTGACCACTCTGCCTGCCCCGACCACTCTGCCTGCCCCTGACCCTGAGCCTGCCTGCCGACCTGTACCTTTGCCCCAGCTCTGGATTATTGACCTCAAGCTACATCCCTGCGCCTTCTTCTCCCACGCCTCAACGCCACGGAAAATAACTACAATGTGGGGAATTGTGAGCTTCTCGCGGTGAAGATGGCGTTGGAGGAATGGAGGCACTGGCTGGAGGGGGTGGAACACCCATTCATCGTGTGGACCGACCATAAGAACCTGGAGTATCTCCGCACCCACCGCCAAGCACCTCAACTCCAGGCAAGCCAGATGGGCCCTGCTGTTCACATGGTTCAACTTCTCCTTCTCGTACCAGCCTGGATCCAAGAATGTCAAGTCGGATGCACTGTCACGCCGCTATAGCCCCACGGGTACCACTCCGGAGGCCGAGACCATCCTTCCCACCTCGTGCCTGGTGATGGCACTCAACTGGGGTATAGGGAAACAGGTCCGGGAGGCGCAGCGGTCCGAGCCGAACCCTGGAGGCCCTGATAATCGGATGTTTGTGCCTGATGCTGTCGACACTGCGGTCCTGGAGTGGGCCCATTACGCCATGCTTGCCTGCCACCCGGGCTCCCGTCAGACCCTGGCCTTCGTGCCACAATGCTTTTGGTGGCCTACAATGGTTCCAGATGTCGGCTCGTTTGTCTCCGCCTGCACGGTCTGTGCTCAGAATAAGACTCCTCTTCTGAAGCCACTGCCTGTCCCTCACTGACACTGGTCCCACATATCCCTGGATTTCGTCACAGGTCTCCCCCTGTCTGAGGTCAACACTGCAATCCTGACTGTGGTTGACCAGTTTTCCAAGGCCGCTTACTTCATTCCTCTCCCCAAACTACCTTTGGCCAAGGAGATGGCCCAGCTCATGGTGCAGCACCTCTACCGGATCCATGGACTGCCCGTGGAAACGGTCTCCGACCAGAGGCCTCAGTTCTCGTCCCGGTTCTGGAAGGTGTTCTGTGCCCTCATTGGGTCGTGGGCCAGCCTGTCCAATGGCCAGTAGGAGCGAGCCAACCAGGATCTTGAGACTACTCTGCGCTGCCTGGTCTCCGCTAAACTCCACCTCCTGGAGCCAGCAGCTGGTGTGGGTCGAGTACGCCCGCAACACCCTTCCCTGCTCTACCACATCGGCCGTCCTCAAGACCACCTTCAGGTATCGATGACAGGCGGATCGCCATCGGACCCCGGGTCGCCGGTATCGTCTCAGGCAGAAGGTATGGCTATCCACCCGGGATCTGCCCCTCCGGGTGGAATCCCACAAACTCTCCCCCCGGTTTATCGGCCCATTTCCCATTTCCAAAATTATTAGCCCCTCTGCTGTTCGTCTTCTGTTTCCCCGTACCCTTCGTATACATCCCACCTTTCATGTGTCCAGAGTCAAACCTATGTCTCACAGCCCTGAAGGTTTGACCCCGGGGCAGGGAGTTCCAGTACCTGGTTGACTGGGAGGGTTATGGCCCGGAGGAGAGGTGCTGGTCCCCCACCAGGGACATCCTGGACCCAGGCCTCATTGTGGATTTTCAACGCCGACACCCTGGTCAACCAGGTATGCACCCAGGTAGGATGCCAGGTGTTGCCCCTAGAAGGGGGTGTACTGTCACACCCTGACCTGTTTCACCTGTTCTTGTGATTGTCTCCACCCCCTCCAGGTGTCACCCATCTACCCCATTATCCCCTGTGTATTTATACCTGTGTTCACTGTTTGTCCGTTGCCAGCTCCTGCTTTTCCCAGTCTCCTTTTTCTCGCCCTCCTGGTTTTGACCCTTGCCTATCCTGACTCTGAGCCCGCCTGCCTGACCCTGACTGCCGACCTGTACCTTTGCCCCACCTCTGGATTGTTGACCTCTGCCTACCCTGACCCTGAATGCCGTCCGATACCGTTGCCCCACCTCTGGTTTACTGACCCCTGCCTGCCTTGACCTGTCTATTGCCTGCCCCTGTTGGAATATTAAACCATCGTCAATTCGACGTGTTTGCATCTGGGTCTTACCTTGATTCCTGATAGGAGGTGCTTCAGGAAGCATGGGGTGAAATCTCTTCAGATTACCTCAATAAATTGACAACTAAAATGCCAAAAGTCTGCAAGGCTGTAATTGCTGCAAATTATTTGACGAAAGCAAAGTTTGAAGAACACAATTATTATTTCAATTAAAAATCATTATGTATTACCTTGTCAACATCTTGACTATATTTCCTATTCATTTTGCAACTAATTTCATGTATGTTTTCATTGAAAACAAGGACATTTCTACGTGACCCCAAACTTTTGAACGGTAGTATATATATTTTTTTGACCATACACTACAGCTCAGTATTTGTATGATTTTTTTCACAAAAAATGGCATCATTATTAAGGGATCCAATAACGTTGGACCCCACTGTAAATTATTTGAACTTAATCCTCCCAGTGCCACTCATTCATTCATGCAGATTTGTTTGAATTATTTGGAATTTGCCCCTCAGATCAATCAAAATACCTCTATGGATTGCTTTTGGACTTTGTCCAAATCCGACTTTAGCTTTTCCCTCTCCTTGGTCAGGTCCTTGATGAGGGCTTGGAGTTCCAGTGTCATCTTGCTGCTGCTCTGGAGCTGGACATGCAGGGATGAGATCTGGGCTTGGCTCTCTCCATCCACACTATTTCTGTTAAGTTTTAGTTGCTCTTTCTCCTGCTTCACTCCTCTCAGTTCCTCCTCAAGCCTCAGCCTCTCCTTGGTCAGATTCTGAGTAAGGCTCTGAAGTTTCTCGATCTCTGTGGTGGCATCATTGAGCAGCCGACTCTTCTCCTCTATGGTTTTGTAGAGGCTCTCGTTGCGGAGATTGACTTCACGGACCTTCCCCTGCTCTTGGAAGAGCTGCTGTTGGAGAGCCTTTAACTCTGCAGATGCCTGCCCCAGGTGCTCCGTGGTGGCTTTGTGCTCCCGCAGGCTCTTGTCCAGAGCCTCCTGGAGAGCCCTGAGCTCCTGTTCGTACTTCCTCCCTGATGTGGACACCTCTTCCTGCTTGGCCCTGAAGGTGTTGAGGGAGGTGGTGTGTTCTCTGCAGCTCTGGGTCATCTTCTCCAGCTCAGACTCAATTCTCTTCCTGCGGGTGAACTCATCCTGGGTGGTTCTCTTCTGCTTCTCCATCTCCGCTTCCAGACCATCCACCATAGCCTGCAGGTCCCTGATGCGGCTCTGCAGCCTGGTGGCAGTTGTCTCAGCCTTGGTCCTCTCGTTGGTCTGCTTTTCCAGCTCCACTCGGACCAGGTGGATCTCCTGCTCTGAGATCTTGAGCTTGTTGATGACCTCCCGAGAGGTGGCATTACTGGTCTGCAGCTCAGTGTAGGACTGCCTGAGCTTGGTGAGCTCAATCTCCAGGGCACTTCTCTTCTTGCCCTCCTCCTCCAGGTTGTGTGTCAGAAGTCTGATCTGCCTGCTCTTCTCCTGGCTGCTACTGGTGGCCTCGGCCAGCGCCTCCTTCTGACTCAGCTCCTCCTCTCCTCTCTGGGTGACCACAGTCTGGAGCTGTATCTCCAGCTCTCTCCTCCTCCTCGACTCCTCCGTCCCTGTAGACCTCTGCTGATGGACCTCATCTTCTGCCTTCCTCCTCATCGCCTCAGTCTGAGTCACAGACAGTCTCAACCTCCTCAACTCCTCTTCAAGATCCCTTTTATCCGATTCTAGTCCCTCACACTGCAGTTTGAGCTCAGCCGTGTCCTCCTGTTTCTGCTGAGAAGCCTTGAGGATGGTGGTCTTGGTGACGTGGATCTCCGACTCATAGGTTTGCTTAAGGTTACTCATCTCCTGGTTGCACTGGGTTCTTACCTTAGAGATTTCCTGCTCCGCCCCACGCCTCCTCGTGGCCTCCTCTTCCAGCTGCATCCTCAGCCTGTCCAGCTCGCGCTCCTTGTCCTTCACTGCCTTCTCCAAGTCGATCTTGGACCAGTTGAGCTCGTCCAGCTCCTTCTGGCGCCGGCGCACGGCCGCCTCGTACTCTTCCTGCTGGCTTGTATAGCGCTCCTCGGCCAGCCTCTTCTTCCTCTTCTCCTCGTCCAGCTGGTAGGTGAGACGGGTCAACTTGTCGTTGAGCTCAGTCAACTGGCTGCTGGTGTTGTCCAGGCTCTCCCTGGCCACGCTGACCTGCACAGCTGTGGTCCTCTTCACCTCCTCCATGGAGATGAGTTGTTCTTTAGACTGTGAGAGCTCCAGCTTGTACCGAGACAGGGCGTCCTCTAAGGAACGGTTCTTCTGGCTGTGGTCCCCAATGTTCTCCTTTAGACGACGAAGCTCCTCCTCCAGCATCTCAATCTTGGTGTTCCTAATCTGAGGAGGGAAAATAGGAGTGTCGCAATGAGATGGTAGTTGACCATAAAAACAGATCTAGGATCAGATTACCCTAACCAGGGAAAGTCATATCACTAGAAATTGATAATCTACAGTATTATTAGGAGGGAACACATATGCTACATATCGCAAACCCATTATTTTTATGATTGTGCCTTCACACCCTTACCTTCAGTTCCTCCATGTTCTTGAGCATCTCTCCCAGGAACTTGTAATAGTCACTGGAGCGGGTCAGGAGCTCAATGTAGCGAGACTGGAGGTCAGCACCCTAGTGGAGATAATTATAGAGTTTATAAATAAACAAGCAGCCATAAAAAACAGCCACTAGAACAGAGTTAATTGGAAACCTTATTTGCCAACATTTAGGATAATTTTTTAATAGAGCCAAATAGAAAATCAATCCAAAAAACAAGGATTACCACATATGGATTAACATAATGGTAATGACTGGCCTTATGCTACCCCAGGCGTCATGATCCCATTTACCCACATTAGCAGGGTAAAGACCAGTCCCTGTATTGATAAAACATCTAGGATCTGCCCCCCTGTCCATAACCATATTTATTATGCTCTAAAAAGCTAAACTGATCCTACTCTGAGACGCTTTATGAATACAGCCCTGATCTATTTTTAACACTGTCTACTGCCCCCTGTTGGACAGGCTGCTCCATTACCTCCTGTCTGACCACAGTGGCAGGGGACTGGAGCATGGTTCTCTTGATAGGGATGTTCAACAGGGTCTCCAGTCCTGCACTGTAGGAGGCCAGCTGCAGCTCATAGTCCTGGAATGAAGTAGCACCACATGTGAACACAGGCACTTAGCATTTGTATTGTACATGCTACAGTATGGAAGGGTTTTAGGTGCTGATGTGGTATTCAAACGGGTAAGATACTTTCAGTGACAACCACATTGAAGGCGTCGAGAGAATGACAGGTTGAGAAAGAACGGCATTCACCTTGATGGAGGCAACGCAGGTGTCCGCATCCTTCTGTACATCTTCCACCTTCTCCTTCTTCCCTTTGATCTCACTGTGCAGCACCTGTCCATCAAACATACTGGGCTTGTCATGCGTGCATTAGGATCTATCAATCATACCTGAAACAACCAGTCAGTGTCTGTACTGTACATAATTGCACAACAACAATAACAATATACATTTTGGGGATGGCTGTGCAGTGGCCTACCTTCTGTTGGTTGAGGTGCTCCATGACAGCCTGGATGTTGCTAAACTTGGCTGTCTGCAGGGTGTCCTGGCGCTGTCTAGCGTTGTCTATCCACTGGTCAACCACTCCGCTGCTCTGCTGGAAATGTCTCAGCTGTTTCTCCTGCTTCTCCAGGTCCCACACTCTGATGAGATAGGATGTAATTATGCACCCAGCTTCTGGAATAGCCTGACAGAAAACCTGAGGAGAGCCGAAACTATTGACATATTTTTAAAAAACACACCTTTTAAGATTTTATTTTCCTTACGGTGCTTTTTAGTCGTTCAGTTTTTATTGTTATTATTTTGTTTTTATCCTCTTAAGTCTGTTGTGTAGTAAATATAAAAGTTTTTATTTTCAGCGTTTTTTGTTTTTTCCTGTGAAGCACATTGGATTGCATTCCATGTCTGAAATGTGCTGTATAAATAAAGCTTGATTTGATTTAATAGAGAAAAGGAGGGAGAAGAGAAAGAGGAACAGTTAGTCCCATGGTCAATAGAGTTGCTGAATACTAGCTAGAAGGATCCACTACATGGGCATAGAGGCGACATCAGAACTGAATATGTATCATGGTATGGGTATTGACGAGTTTGTGAGAAGTGGATGTTTAGAGATCTAAGGGTCCTCACCTGCTGTCGATCTGGGTCTGGATGCGTCTCCAGCGGTCAGACATCTGGGTCACCAGCTCAGCGTACTTGGACAGGTCCACATCACACTTGTGTAAGGAAGCTGAGATCTGACTGTTCACGTGGACTGCATTGGCCAGGTCACTCTCCATGGCCTTCAGAAGGTCTCTCTTATGTTCCAGGTCAGACTTCATTTGCTGTAGTGGAAAGACAACAGGCAATGCTCAAGACACACTATTGGACACTGATACGAATCTTGCTGAAACATACTCCCTCTCACAGTTCTACAACACTAATGAACAATTAGAATATTGAATTGCAAAAGCAGTATATACATATATTATTTGGCAATATTACACAGCTCGCAATCAGAATTGATTGACAGATAGATGAACTAACTGACAGATATGAATTGACAGCAGTGGTGATTGATGGTGTGTCTGACCTTGAGTGTAGCCCTGTAGCGCTCCAACTCGTTGAGATCCAGGGACGTGGTCTCCTTCTCAGTCAGACGGGCCTCGTGGACCTTGATGACATCCTCAGCCTGGATGAGGCTCTGTAGCAAGTTCTGCAGATATGACAGTCTACCCAGGGAACACATACACACAGAGACCACGTTACAAAACCACATCAATAAACAAGACCTTTCAACAGTGAAACGACAAACAACACCACAACAAACTACAACCATTTCACACAGGTGAAACATACCCTCAATAAACATTTGCTAAACAGTTTGTTTTCTCAAATACTTCTTAACATAGGAAGAAGACTATAAGGTAGGAGCTCCTATGAGAGCCGTACCTCTGGAGGTAGGCAGAGGACAGCCCCTGCAGATCTCCCAGTTTCTGGTTGAGGAGATCCAGCTCTTTCCTGAGGAACTTGGCCTGCTCCGAGTCTGCTGCCGTCCCCTCCAGCTGCTTCACCACCCTCTCCCTCAGCCTCAGGTACTCATCACGCACACCATCCAGGTCATTGTGAATGCCCTGAGATTCAGGAACAAGTGTTAGTCCATCATGTAGAATAGTTTGCAGTTAAGATGATTGACATTATTCAATGAGAAAGACACTGTGGCCATCTATTGGCTATCTTTGAACACTTTAAATTAATCCAGTATTCAAAAACACAATTGGATAGGATTGACCACACAGGTTCCCTTACATTGCTTTCACCTATCCAGTCATGCTATCTCATATATTACATCAAAGACTGGACGAAGAAATGCAAAGGTGTATGTTTTTCACAGGCCCATTTCATCTATTGTATCTCTGGTGTAGATGCAGTTGCATACCTCCAGCTTCAGGAGGTGCTGTGAGCACTCCTGCACACTGTTCTCCCCCAGGGAAACATGGAGGTGGTGGCTGAGGCCTGATTCAGCCAGCTCCAGCCTGCGTCTGAGGGCTTGGAAGTCACTGAGCAGGGTCAGGCTCATGTTAGAGCCCTGGGTGGAGATGCTGGTATCAGTCAGCGAGGTATTGGTGATCTTGGTAGTGTTAGCTTTGATGGGCGGCTCAGGCTGGACCACCACCACGTTGGATTGATCTGTGAAATGAAATGGAACCAATTTGAATTTAGTGGACTGGCATCGAATTGAGTAGCAATAAATATTCATATTATAACTGACATCCAACATAATCTAATTGATTTCTTGGCAAACATCTGTAGCAATTGGGTCACAGTATCGACTGGTTATTATTCAATTCATTCCATTAACCTTCCTGACTAATTCAGTTGAACTGATGCAGTTTGTAGTGTAGACAGGGAATGTGTTAAGCCATCTAAGAACTGGGTATACTAGGCACCCTTGGACTCACTGTATGTAGGCAGCCCTATGACCAGTGTGTCGTAGTGGCTCTGGGCTCCAGAATACTGGCCCTCCATCTTCTTCTTCTCATCCTCTTCAAACATCTCGGAGCCGTGGCTGTTGCGGAGGAACTCCTGGTAGTGAGTCTCCAGACTCTTAATGATGCTACGGTACTCCTCAGGACGCATCTGGGACAGCTAGGAGAGAGTGATGGAGAGGAAGGACGAGTGAGATTTACAACTACTGTGGGCTAAGAGGGCTCATTAAACATCTACTTCCCTCTTGTTGTGGATGAAAAAGATTGCGATGTTAGAGTTAAATCATGTCTAAATAAGACCAACACTTGAGATGTCTAATACACAAACACAACGTTAAATATTTCCAAATGGCTGTGTTGTATTGCCACCTAAAACCTGTGTTCCTTGTTCATATTGTGAGAGTAGCACTATTGATTGGTGTGACAGATTGTCTGCAGTGTAAGTCATAGTCTTGTTTAAGGCCTTACCATGGTGAGGGTGAGGGAGTTGATATGGTTGATGTCTTTGACACAGTACTGCCAGGAGATGAGGCTCTTGATGTTGATGTAGAGTTGATTCCAGATGCCCATGATAGCCTCATAGTACTGTTCATTCCTGCAATACACAACATAGGATCAGTTACTAATCTGTTTGTGTCATAACAGGGTAAAGTCAGTTGATATATTCTGACACCAGCATTTATGAAATTATTAGTATGTAGTGTAATGTCATTTTTATGGCACTGTTATTTAGTCCATTTAAATGGCAATAATGTCATAGAGCCAAGCAGTGTGGTTGTCGAGGGGATCTTACTTGTTGGCCAGGCCGATGCTTAGGGGGTTGGGTGGGGGGATGAGGAGGCACACAGATGGGATCAGCATGTCCAGACCTCCAGGACCCGTCACGTGCCACTTACTGCGCTGGGAGTTGTCCTTCAGGATGCCCTCGTCCCCCTTTAAGATCCCTTTCTGTAGGACACACAGAACACATGCAAAACAGTGTAAACTCACTACTGTTGCGGATCTTCTCTATGCAAATATTGTATGTGTGTGTTAGGGGTGGTAGTATTGTAAGAATTTGTATAAACGACGTCAGTTCATGGGTTAACACTTTAAAATGTGTGTGTACGTATGTGTGTGTATCTGGTGTGTGTGGGGGTGCTGACCTGGTCCTGTTTGAAGTCACACAGGGCCTGTACTATAACAGCTGTGCTGCTCTTCTCTTCAGGGTTACGTGGTCTCAGCCTCACGATGCTCTTGGACTTATTCACCAGGTGCTTCACCTGCCTCTTATTCTCCATGACCCTCTCCTTCTCTCTCTGTATGGGGACACAAACACACAGGTCATATAAGGGTCACAGAAACAGGACGTGTCCTATACTTATCCCTGAAGAATATGGTACCACTATTAAAATAACTTTAACCATCCTATATAGTTGTTATATACCCTATGACATTTGCATTATCTTGTTCACATTTCCATTTCTAAATCATGCCATGCAAACAGGTGAGGGAACGAGTTATCCTCAATAATGAGTAGCAAGGAGGTCAAAGAGGGATATCTGCAAAAATGCTTGCTACTCATATCAAATATTTGTTGAAAATATGATAGTTGTGGGAGAGATCCTATATGGAAACATTCTCAGGTGTCATTCAGTGTTAGGTACCTCGAGGTTCTTCAGGAGCTCAGTGAGGTTCTCCAGAGGTGTTCCTTTATCACAGGTAAACTTCTTACGGATGATCTCATGGTCCTTTTGCAGCTTGCTGTAGGTCTCATTGGCCTCCTTGAAGAACTGCAGTGGAGAGGGAAGGTTAATAGAACATGGGATACAGATACTGTGTGTGTGTGTGTGTGTGTGTGTGTGTGTGTGTGTGTGTGTGTGTGTGTGTGTGTGTGTGTGTGTGTGTGTGTGTGTGTGTGTGTGTGTGTGTGTGTGTGTGTGTGTGTGTGTGTGTCTATGCACACTTTAGTGTTTATGTGTTAATGCAAGTATGTCTACGTGTGTATTCACCTGGCTGTAGGCAGCGTTCTCCTTCAGGTGGACATGAATACACTTGGTGATCTGGAGCAGCCAGCTCCACTGGGTTTGCAGAGTATCCATATAGGCCTGGGGAACAAACAACACTCTTAGTTAGCAGCAACTTCATGAATATTGTAGAACAAACTCATGTTACCACTTCACTGCTTAAAGGGGAGCTAAGCATACAATTATACAAATCCAGTAACTTTCCCAAAATGTTCCAAAAGTTACTGGAATTCTGAAAATCTAGCTAAGGGTACAGTGACTCTCACCTCTATCTTGTCTGAAGCTGGGTGATTGTTCTTCAGGAGACCATCCACTTTCTGCTTCAGTTTGTTCAGCTCCTTCTCTTTCTCCTCCAGGGCACTCATCAGTTTCTGGGAGAGAAAGATAGACTGTCTGTGAGTAAACCTACAAAAGGACTACTACAGTCCCAGATGGCCGCTATTCTTTATACAGTGCACTAAAAGGAGTACACTAAATAGGGTATAGGGTGCCATTTGGGTCACAACCTAGGAGGCTTATCTCCTCATGGTTACCAGACCTTGATATTCTGCTACTTCATGTTCATTCGTAAATAGCAGAGTGAAAACAAGACTTTGGAAGTGCGATAACACGAGACCACAGTAGTAAGTGCACTGAATAGATACATATGATGTCAGTATTGTAAGGCCTTACGGAGTAGCTCTCCTGTTTCTTGGGGATGTAGACGTCAATGTTATTGTCTCCCCAGTTGAACACCAGCTCCTCCTCCTCTCTCTCGTTGACCCACATGATGGCCCTGGAGATCTCGTCGATGATGTTCTGCAGCTCTCGCAGCTGGCCCGTACGAGCAAATGACATTTTCTGACAGAGGAGAAGATGAACAAAGATGAGCACAATGAGGCTAGTGAATACAACTATGAAGAAAGGAATGATCAAATAACTTTATTTTGTTGAATAGTTTGTTGTTAATATGGACTCCTACCTGCAGACTGTCCCATTCTTGCTGCAGGGAATGGAGGCCACCCTTGTCATCCTTTTGGGCCTGAGTTAAGACACAGACGATTAGTAGGAACAGAGGTTTTTCACGGCTATATTACCTGACCAAGGAGCACTTATAGTTATAGTCAACTCTATAGTACGCACCAGTTCATCCCTGGCGTGATCCACCTCATGGCTCCTCTGTATAGAGCTGTGGAACTTGTTCTGGCTGAGGATCTGCTGCTCGATGGTGGCCGCGTCCTCACCCCACGGAGACGTCTCGATCAGACGCTGCAGACAGACAGATATAGAGGCAATACAGCTTACTCTATTTTCTCAACAACACTGAGTCAAAGTAAAATCATGGCACCAACATGTATGAAGTTTTGCCCGTGTTTACTCAATATTATCCACAATAATAGCTTAATTACATTAGTATTACTGAATAACAACCTCTCTGCTTCAGGATTCATTAAAATAAGTATAATTTGGTGTCATGTAGTTAGCAATTCTATTGAGTATTTTCTGGTAAACACCAGTTCATACCAGCTGTCGGACAGTGATAAAGTGCTAGCGAAACCAATTATCTGTTTGTGTGGAAGGCTGAACAAATGTGTCCTTCCTAAGTCTATTCTCTAGATGGCAGTAAATAACCGTTAACTGATCAGTGTGTCTGTCATCAGCAGGAAACTATTCCAACTATTCCCCCTGTAGAGTTCACTCCAATCCACTCAGCTTTGATAAGAAAAAGGGTTGAGTTCTGCTCAGTAGAAACTGGCTGGGGGTGGGTGGGTGGCCAACCACCTCCACCCCAGCCACCCACCCACCCCTACCCCAGCCAACCACCCCCACCCCAGCCACCTCCACCCCAGCCACCCCCACCCCAGCCAGTTTCTACTGAGCTGCACACACCCTTTTTTCGTCTATCCTTTCTTTTGTTTTCTTTCCCCACCCTTCGTTTATACATCTATGGCTGTAAGCTGTAAAGACACAATGTGCGTTTGGTGAGCGAGACTGTTGGAGTTAATAGACTTTGACCTCAGACATGACTTTTTAAATAGTGGACAGCCTGAGGGAGATAGGGTGGAGGGAGATATGTGTGGGGAGAGAGGCTATGTAACAACTGATATACAGTAGGGTCACTAGAGAGGCAGGGAGGGAGAGGGAAGGAGTGAGGGAGAGATGGGGGATGGGGAGAGAGAGACAGAGAGAGAGAGTCAGGAAAAGTTTCACTCTTGCCAATACCTTTATTGACTCAACGTGATAGAGAAGGAGAGAAAGTTCTGTACACAACATTCAGTGACAAAGCCAGAAAGACACAGAGGGAGGTGAACAAATCTGAGCGAAGAGGAACAAAGGAAGAGCTTAGGTGAGATAATGATAGGGAAGGGGTGAGAGAGATGAAGGGATAGGGAGAGAGGGAGAGGCAGGGAGTGGTGTGTGTGAGTGAGTGAATTAGTTGGAAGCAAGGCGTGCAGGGTGTGTTCTCGTATGCATGTAAGTGATCAGTCATGTCCCATATTGGAATGAGTCAGTGGTGAGTGTCAGATTTTACACTCCTCTCCTTCTTTGCCCATGTTCCTGTCTCTCTTGCTAAGTCTCTGTTCCTGTCTTCCTCGCTCTCGTCTCTCTCTCTGAGTGTCCATGTTTTGGCATTGTGGTGGTTTTGTGTTTCAGCAGGTCAGATTCTGCGATGAGATGGGTGTCATGCTTCAACCTCCCTTCACACACACACACACACACACACACACACACACACACACACACACACACACACACACACACACACACACACACACACACACACACACAATGTCCTACTGCTCTATACCGGTTTAGAGCTTGGAGATGAGGATGGAATATATTACACCCTATACAATCAACCTTGAGGGGGAAATCGCTAAATAAATTATGCAGGTTTTATAATACCTTCTGTTGGCCAATCCAGGACATGGCATCAGCGTAGGTCCTCCCTCTCTCCTCCCAGCCAATGCTTCCTCTGGTCTGTCTCTGGTTTGTCCCACTGATGGAGGAGATGATCCCACTCTGCATGCTCTGGAGCTGCTGTACGCTGTAGGGAAGGAGAGACAGGAAGTGTCAGGCATGAAAGATAAGAGGAGATTTGTCCCATCTGTTTTTAAGCACAAATGTAAACGCAAACGAACATAGAAATGCATTTATCAAATACACACAAACACACACTCTCTCTTTCTTTCACACGAACATACACAGATGCACTCCTTCGGTCCCTCTCTAACACACAGACAGCTGTCCTTGCCTCCTGATGATGTTGTCGTTGGGTTGTCTCATTTGCTGCAGCTCTATGGCACATTCATTCAGTTGGTCTATAGTCTCAGAGGACATAGTGATCAGCTTGTCCACCTCCACCGCTGGACCACGCTGGGGGAGGACAATCATATGGTCAGTACAACAATACACATACACACACACACATACACAACCCAGTACTGTCAACATACCCACACTATCCAAAGGACTGCCCAGTAAGCTGCTACAGATCTGCTACCTTATTTGACCAGTTTCTCACAGCAGGAAAATAATCCTGCAGCAACAGGAAATGTGAATAATTATGTGAATTATAATGAATTGACATTTTTGTAGGGGCTGAGGGATCAAATGAAGACAGCAGACCTGTAATAATGTCCCATTCATGGACAAAAAAAGCAAAAAGAGCTATTTTCTATTGAGTAATTCTAGATGAGTGAGATGTTATCAGTACAGCTGAAGACCACGACTGCTACCAATGCTGCATCAACACAGATAAACATCCCAGACATCAATGTAAAAAATATGGCTTCATATTTGTAAGTGAAAGATACGTCATTATGCTGAAGCTAAAACGATTAAAATTCTGCTCTTCCACAACCAAACATGGTCTTGTGTCAGTGTCTGGGTAAGTGCAGTCATGCATGCTTAAGTGTGATTTCATCCATAACTATGCTTTGACCTATGAGAGTACTTACTGCCTGGAGAATCTGCTGTACTCTCTGCAGGTACTCCTTACACTGGCCTTGCAGGAAGAAAGCTTTCTTTTGGATGCTCTGCACACTAAACATGACAAAACAAGGAACACACCATCAAAGTTTGTTATATTGCAAAACACAGCAGCCATTATAATAACTTTCGTAATCTGCATTATACTAATATGAACAATATTAACAAGGTAGTTGACATCATTCGATGACATCACTTCTTGAGCAATAGCTGGGTGAGGATCGAGTTAAGGTGTGTGTGTGGTGTGTTGAACATTTCCAACATGTTTCAGCTCTTGAACACAGCCCAATGGATCTTAATATATTGGCTCTGACCCAGAATATGTGTTGAGTAATGTCTGTGATTGTATTCTGGATAATGTAACCCAGGCTATTGAAACCCTATAGAATAAGGGAATTGACCACTATTGTGTGACTGTAGTTTTATCATCTAAACTTAATGTGAAACAGCACTTTATAAGGGTATAATGCTATGGATATATCATACTTTTGATTCCTCAAATCAAAGACCATTGATTTCAATGTATTTAAATGTGTAATTAAATGTAATCATAATTAATAAAGCTTTTAAATAAACGGTGGATTTTTGGGGTATTTAATGATCTAAATGATATAATGAAAATATATGCCGATACAATAGACTGTTATTATGTATTTGACAAAACAGAGTTTCATTCATTTTCATTGTACATATGTATAATGAATGGTCTATTCAACACTTATCTAAAACAATCCAGGTTGATATGTACACTAGAGTCTGGCACTATAAGGTTCTATCTGCAAAAATATGATTCTGAGATCATTGGCTTTATAGTTCCAAACCCTATTGGTTGAATGGTGTCAGTAATTTTATATCTTGTATACTTTTGAATTTAACATCATGAATTAGGGGTATTTATACATTTTGACAAAAATACAGATAAAACCTTATAATCTAAAACTCTCGTGTAGGCCCATTGGTCCAATGACATTTTTGCCACAGTAACGGAATTATGCTGAGACTGAGTTCAAAGTATACCAAACCATACAACTCTATGCACAAGGATTACTTTTAACAATTTCCACTGAACATTTTACAAAAACACATTTACACGAAGAACTGTGCAGATACAAAGTTTGGTAAGAGAATTAGGGTAAAGTGTCCCTCAGTTGTATTCTGTTACCAAACTTTGTGTCGGCACAGTTCTTTCTGTAAATGTGTTTTTGTAAAATGTTCAGTGAACATTGTTAAAAGTAGTCCTTTTTCATGGTGGTTGGTTATGGTTAGTTAAACTTTGAATTAAATGGTTTTTGTTTGGTATACATTTTTAAGTGAAAAATCTGCAAATGTCGGCATCATTTTGTTACCATGGAATTGCCCTGTGCTTTATTTAGGCTAACTGTAATTATGCATGTAAGGTACACATTACATACCTTGCTCCCCCTCCGTAGCCGCCTCCTCCACCTCCACCACCTCCACCTCCTCCCAAGGAAGATTTGGAGTAAGTTTGTGAATAGGTGTATCCATCTCCATATTCCTGTTGATAGCTGTTTCCACCGACGAAGACCTGGCTGCCGTCATTCCTGGGAATGGTGAAACTGCCGCTCGTCAGGTCTGGTCGAGAATTAGTCCTCCGAATCATGGTCGGAAGTCTACTTTGAGAGCCGTACATACTAATTTCCAGTCCCGTTTATGATTGCAATTCTGTTAAAAAAAGGTAAATGGTATTGAAAGAAATGTAGTCCTAAACGTCAATGGAGCTCGTCCCTGCGCGCACAGTCGACGACGTCTCCTGTTGCGCTGATATTGTACTACTGAGAACACGGAAGAGTGTTGTTTTTGGACGGAGACCACACCTAGCGGTGTCTCAAACGAAATAACGCCCTTGTTACTTTTCGTCAGTGGACTATATTTCTGGGTGGAGTTAACTTTTTCCTGCTGGGAATAGGACGGAGAGCTGTGCAAAGAATGAAATAATTTGTCACGCTTTTCACAAGATTATTGAGGTCGGGAAGGTCGAGTAACGATAATAACGGTCCTAAACCTTCCATACCTCAAGAATCTTGCGAAGAGCGTTATTGTCCTCACTCGACCTTCCCGAACTCAATAATCTTGTGAAGAGCGTGACAAATTCTTTAATTCTTATGGTCTCTCCTTTTTCAAACGAATTGCTGAAATTGATATTAAGGGATTAAAGGCTACTGTGAAATTGTTGGGACAATATTATTCTATGTTTGCAACATTAGAAAGCAAAATACGATAATACGGGAAGTAATGTTTTTATTAGTTTATCAATAGAAAGCAAAATACGATAATATGGGAAGTAATGGTTTTATTCGTTTAATCAATTCGATTTAGACATAGTGTGCAGAAGATGCATGTGTCTGAGCAACAGGCTAATAAAGGGAAAGGAGAAAAGAGAAATGGAGGAGGTGCACACCCAGTCTGAGTCAGAGGTTAAGCTCTGCTCCAGTATGGGAGACTTGAACACCTAGGTGTGTGCATGAGTGAGAGTGAGAGAGAGGGAGGGAGAGAGTGTCTGAGAAAGAGATAGTATAGTGGCCTTTGATCCTTTGAGCAGACAATACATTAGCAATAGGCTATATCTGAACATAGTGTCAACATTAACTCAAAGACAGCAACTCCACACACGTGAATAGATTGTTCTATGCTGGAACAAGTGAAGTTGACCTGAAGTGTGTTACAATACCATCCATAGCCGTGTGATGTAACGGTGCTTAGAAATCCAAAATAAAAATGTATTGCTGCTGTATGAGCAGCCATTATACCGTCAACAATACGACAATCACATTCTCAATGTTATCGACCACTCCATCTATAACTTACAAATAGTGGCCAGACATTAACCTTATTTTGTGTGTGCGCGTGCGTGTGTGTGTGTGTTGACCAATCTCTATCTCTGTTATCTCCACACCCCTCTAGTAATTACTATAGAAAAGTTTAAGCCATTCATATCAGCATCTCATCAATATATTACAATACTTTCAAGATGAAGAAACATCAGTCAATGCACCGACATGTTTAATTGTATTTTGTATAATATAATACATCATATCATAGAATGTGATCCTATTTTTATATCATGAGCTATATCTTTGATATGTAGGGAACAGCAGAATCCACTATGAGGATCTCTTATAGAACATTCCAATGTTTATGGTTTTCTCACCTCAAGCACCAGTGATTAGAGGTCGACCGATTAATCGGTATGGCCGATTAATTAGGGCCGAATTCAAGTTTTCATAACAATCGGTAATCGGCATTTTTGGACACCGATTGTGGCCGATTACATTCCACTCGACGAGGAGCCAGCGTGGCAGGCTGACTACCTGTTAAGTGAGTGCAGCAAGAAGCCAAGGTAAGTTGCTAGCTAGCATTAAACTTATTTTATAAAAATCAATCAACCTTAACATAATCACTAGTTAACTACACATGGTTGATGATATTTCTAGTTTATCTAGCTTGTCCTGCGTTGCATATAATCAATGCGGTGCCTGTTAATTTCTCATCGAATCACAGCCTACTTCGCCAAACGGGTGATGATTTAACAAGCGCATTCGCGAAAAAAGCACTGTCGTTGCACCAATGTGTACCTAACCATAAACATCAATGCCTTTCTTTAAAATCAATAAACAAGTATATATTTTTAAACCTGCATATTTAGTTAATATTGCCTGCTAACATTAATTTATTTTAAATAGGGAAATTGTGTCACTTCTCTTGCGTTCCGTGCAAGCAGTCGGGTATATGCAGCAGTTTGGGCCGCCTGGCTTGTTGCAAAATGTGTGAAGACCATTTATTCCTAACAAAGACCGTAATTAATTTGCCAGAATTGTACATAATTATGACATAACATTGAAGGTTGTACAATGTAACAGCAATATTTAGACTTAGGGATGCCACCCGTTAGATAAAATACGGTTCCGTATTTCACTGAAAGAATAAACGTTTTGCTTTTGAAATGATAGTTTCCGTATTTGACCATATTAATGACCTAAGGCTCATATTTCTGTGTGTTATTATGTTATAATTAAGTCTATGATTTGATATTTGATAGAGCAGTCTGACTGAGCGGTGGTAGGCAGCAGCAGGCTCGTAAGCATTCATTCAAACATCACTTTCGTGCGTTTGCCAGCAGCTCTTCGCTGTGCTTCAAGCATTGAGCTGTTTATAACTTCAAGCCTATCAACTCCCGAGATTAGGCTGGTGTAACCGATGTGAAATGGCTAGCTAGTTAGCGGGGTGCGCGCTAATAGCGTTTAAATCGGTGACGTCACTCGCTCTGAGACCTTGAAGTAGTTGTTCCCCTTGCTCTGCAAGGGCCGCGGCTTTTGTGGAGCGATGGGTAACGATGCTTCGAGGGTGGCTGTCGTCGATGTGTTCCTGGTTCGAGCCCAGGTAGGGGCGAGGAGAGGGACAGAAGCTATACTGTTACACTGGCAATACTAAAGTGCCTATAAGAACATCCAATAGTCAACGGTATATGAAATACAAATGGTATAGAGAGAAATAGTCCTATAATTCCTATAATATCTACAACCTAAAACTTCTTACCTGGGAATATTGAAGACTCATGTTAAAAGGAACCACTAGCATTCATATGTTCTCATGTTCTGAGCAAGGAACTTAAACATTAGCTTTTTTACATGGTACATATTGCACTTTTACTTTCGTCTCCAACACTTTGTTTTTGCATTATTTAAACCAAATTGAACATGTTTCATTATTTATTTAAGGCTAAATTGATTTTATTGATGTAATATATTAAGCTAAAATAAAAGTGTTCATTCAGTATTGTTGTAATTGTCATTATTACAAATAAATAAATAAATCGGCCGACTAATTGGTATCGGCTTTTTTTTGGTCCTCCAATAATCGGTATCGGTATTGTCGTTGAAAAATCATAATCGGTCGACCTCTACCAGTGATGTGCATATATATACCTCTCATAGGTGTTACTGGAACACATGCAAAAATGCACATTCTCTGATATGGATATGGAGGGGTGTACAGTAACGTTTCTATTTGGCAATGTACAGTATTTCACCCAGCACTTTCACCCAGCACTGTATGCACAACCAGAACCAGGCCATTGTTCTTGTCTTGAAGGGGCCAAACACACAGACACACCCAAGAGACACATCCTGTTTGATTGTTTTTTTCAGCAGCAATGGAATGATCATGTTTGCTTTTCTCCTTTCTTTCTCTCCTTAGATGTGTAACAAACCCTACTGCACCAACAACAAACCCCAGAACGAGACTGAACATGCCAGTTACACAAACATCATGTGTATAGTGTAAATTAACTGTTCTGAACACAGGGCAGAGCACCACCTATCTATCATCACATAACAGAGACTGCAGCTGGGGCAGGATGAGACTTGTGTCACTCTGACTAACTCCCTCCAACAGACTGGGGTTGGCATCATCAGATAGTTAACAGAAATATGACAATGAGTTACAATTATCATGTCCATGCCTCCTTTTTGTATGTGTTGTTAATGTCTAATTATATAGTATGGAAAGTTGGAAAGTGTGAGTGTAGAGGGATTCTGTTGCATTGTCAGAGTTTATGAATTTCTTGCAGACTCACTCAGCCGTGACTAAACAGTACAGTTGGTGTGACACAGGGTTGGGCCTTCATGTCTGCTCCCTCCCTCACCCACCTCTCTCATTGTCATCAAGGGGGGTGTGTCTATTTTAATACCCTGCGTTAACCTCTAACCCTCTCTCAATCTCATTTTACCTCTTGTAGTCCAGTGCATAGGTGAAATAATCATCAAACTTGGTACACTAATACTAGATAACTTTAAGGAACATTATAAGTCTGGGAAGCCTGCCAGTCAACCGGGGGGATTATTTTAATAACAAGGCTGACATTTGAATTTCCTGTTAGAAGAAAATTGTTTAAAATCACTCCAAACAATATCAAATTACTTTGTGATGTTATCTACCCACTAAATAAACCCCACAGATAACAATTAAGGGTAGGGGTTAGGTTTAGTAGTTTAGTATGATTTTGAATGGAAATACATTTAAGGTCCCCACAAGGATAGTAAAACATATGCTGTGTGTGTGTGTGTGTGTGTGTGTGTGTGTGTGTGTGTGTGTGTGTGTGTGTGTGTGTGTGTGTGTGTGTGTGTGTGTGTGTGTGTGTGTGTGTGTGTGTGTGTGTGTGTGTGTGTGTGTGTGTGTGTGCGTGTGTGTGTGTGCGTGTGTGCGTGCGTGTGTGTGTATGTGAGAGAGAGAGAGCGAGAGAGAGAGCATTCTACACAGCAGTAAAGTTGGAATTGACAGCACTGTGTGAGCCTGAGGCAAACCTCCAGTGCTTTCCAGACGATCATTAATCACTAGCCTAGCTGGTGAGTGTTTCCAGTTTCCAACACACACACAAGTCAACTCATGTCCCTATGGGGCGGCTCCCTGCCACACCTGAAATTGTTGCCACAGTGACAAACAAGCAGGTTTGAATGAGACAGCTGGTGTTGCTATGTGAGGGCAGGTCAGGTTTCTATTGGCAGACACCCATGTGACTGGCTACATTGACAGGATCAGGTTTTGTGGGAAAAGTTTGGTAATGCAGCATATTAGGGATATTGCACAATGTGAAACGTTTTGCTGAAACATTTGCTCTTTGAATAATTGTATTTTTGTGGAACAGGCTATTTTGTCATAAAAACTATGCCCAGAGCCACTTTGAGTAAGAAAATGACCTTGAAAATGCATGTGCTACATGACAGGTACATTTTTAGATCTATGTCTTTGATCTTTGTGTCAGTAGGATCCACATAATAATTCCCATCCCATGGTTGACAGTAGTGTTGTTGGTTAGGTCTGCCAGTGGAGGTCAGCAGTGTATCAGTTAACAGATACTACAAGATACAACATTGTCTGTAGACCTTCAGTAAGTGGCTATGTCCTAGGAGCTTGGAGAGAGCTGGAGTTGTGGCAGACTGGTACCAAATGGAGCCTAGTGGTGTTAATTTGTTTGTTTGAATCCCAAACAAAAAATAAGTAACTGGGTTATGTGTAATTTGCATTCACTATCTACATTTAAAGTAAATCAAATCAAATGTTATTTGTTGCACACACCAAATACAACAAGTATAGACCTTACAGTGAAATGCTTACTTACAAGCCCTTAACCAACAATGCAGTTTTAAGAAAACATTTGTGGTAAGTAAAAAATAGATGAGTAAAAAATAAAAAAGAACAGTAACAAATATTTAAAGAGCAGCAGTAAAATAACAATAGCGAGGCTATATACAGGGGATACCTGTACAGAGTCAATGTGCGGGGGCACCGGTTGGTTGAGGTAATATGTACATGTAGGTAGAGTTAAAGTAACTATGTGTAGCAGTGTGATGTTGTTCCCCTAGATTATGCACCAAATTGCACACAAGGACCAATTCAAATAGGCCAGGTCAAGAGGGGATGTTAAAAATTTGATAATAATAATAATTCAGTGTGTTTTTTAAATTTAATTACAGCTGCATAGCTAATGTTATTTTTTGGTGTACAAACACTTTTTCATATCTATATTGTACATACACTTGATTGTAATAGTTTTGTATATTTTGGTTTGGCCCATCGCGGGTTATCTGTATTTCCGTACCCCCTTATTGTTCTCTTTTGACCGACCTTCGGCTAGCAAGGTGCCGGAGAGCTGTGACTGGGCCAAGGGCTAAAGTATTGTGTGTTTTCTCTTCGTGTGCAGGGCAAATAAAAATAATCCAACCAGCAGACCTACAGTTGTGGCAGTGTCCTAATTAAAAGTACACAACGCACAACGCATGCACACGTGATGGTTGATGGTTTGCTATAAATGAATATATGCTGTAATAGTGAAGGTGAATGTAGCATATTCACTAGATAAGGGTATTTGTGTTTATTTGCATGTTTTGAAGGAATTTGTTTATTGCATTTTGTATTTGAATGCAGTAAATTACATTGTATTTTAGTGCTCTGTTGAGCCATGGAAGACTCTCAAGTCCATAAGATGAGTTATGCTGGGGATTTTAGTGTGGGTAGAGGGAGGGGTGTCTTTGCATTTACACCATTTGTACAGTCAGCTCCTGGGAGTAGAGTGTTTGCTAGTCCTGAGTTTACAAGCACTGGGACCAGGGTGCTTACTCCACCTGACCAGGGTATCCCACCTCTGTCTCTTGATGTACCATCATCCCCAGTCCTCAGTAATAATGGGACACCTCCGAGTCAGCTTAGTGACCTTATTAAGCAGATTGGTTCAGAGATAGGATAATCTATCAGAGCGAGTTTACTGCAGCCTGGTGCTTCAAGTCTTTCTCCTGCCCATTCCCCTCACCAACCCCAGCAGTTTCCCCTGCCTGAGCAATGTGGGTCAACTTTTATTGATGCGACCAAGCTGAATCTGGTTGTGAAGTCAGATGTTAGTGCTCCACCTTTCTTTAGGGGTGATGGCTCAGATAAGTACTCTGTCCTGGAGTGGGAAGAGCTAATGGGAGTCTACCTAGAGAAGAGGAGTTACACTGGGTCTGAGAATGTTGGGGAGGTGATGTCTAGGCTCATGGGGAGGGCACGGGATGTGACCAAAGTCTGAATGCGTAACAACCCTGTTGTCACAGATGTTAAGGCAGTGTTCAGTGTTCTCAAGCAACACTTTGGGGATACTGTCTGCTGAGGTATGCCATTAGCTGATTTCTACTCAATCAAACCATACGCTAATGAGGGTCCACTATATTTCTGGATTAGGCTTAACAAAGCTGCAGAAGCAGCTGAACAGTACCTTGTAAGCGAGGGTAGAACCTTGTCCAATCAGTGCTCAGAGTTGGCAGTCATGTTTGTACGCAACTGTCCTGATATAGAGTTGGCCCAAGTGTTCAAATGCAAACCCCTTCGTGACTGGACAGCCAGTGAGGTACAGGATCGTTTGGATGAACTGTTAAGGGAGCGTAAAGCATGTAGAACACAACTTTCACAGCTGCTGTCTTTGACTCCCCCCAGGAGGAACTGGATCCTGTGAGCAGACCTAATGTGTCATCTTTTTCTCGATGTGGCCGTGAACCAGAACAGGCCCCATCTGTATCTGAGGGTGGGACATTAGAGAAAGTTTTGACTTTGTTAGAGAAGGCTCTTATCAGCAATACTCAGTCTGTGAACAGAGGGCCCCGTAAACAGTTCCCCAAACGTCAGCGTGAGTGTGCTGTCTATGGAAGCACTAATCACTGGACTAAAGCTCACTGTCAGATGCACCAGCTGTGTTTCAAGTGCTTCTCTCAGGGCCACGTGAGCTTTGACTGTAGTGAGACTGGGCAGCGACAGAGCCCTGGATGTGGACAGACTGGCAGGTCTCAGGAAAACTAGAAAGACTCCATTCTGAGGAAGGCAATGTGAGGCAGTCTAATTTTTCCTCCACTGATGATGATATCCAATCTGTTTATTCTTATTTTTGTGAGTCAGTACCCAAGAACAACACAGTAATTTTTAGAACACAATGAGAATTACTCAGAATGACAGTTTGTTTTACACCACCGTGCTAGTACAGGATAAAGTTGAGCTGAAGGGGATGTTAGATAGTGGGTCCATGGCTACTACTCTGCGCACAGATATTGTACCTCAGTTGAGGGAGGCAGTAGTGGTAGAGGGGAACGTTCTAGCTCCTTCAGACATCATCCTGGTGGGTTGTGGTGGGACGCAAACTAGCCCAGTGGGCATGTGTGACTTAAAAATACAGCTTTATGGCTTCAGTTATGTAGTCCCAGTGCTTATTGTAGATGAGCAGGTTGATGAACTCATTGTGGGCACTAATGTTTTGAAGTCTCTGATTTAGTCTCTGTTCAAATCAAATGACAGCTACTGGCGGGTGGTGGGTACGCCAGGTCCTTCTGGCCAGTGTGATGACAGCCAGTTCCTGCATCTCCTATCAAATCTGGAGAGATGGAGAGGCGACTCCATCCCAGATGAAGTGGGCAACATTAAGTTGAAGAGAGCAGTAACACTCCAAACCATGAGTGAGCATCTGGTGTGGGGACGCCTACCCCCAAAGACAAAACTCTCTGTGGGTAGTACTGTTGTTGTCGAGCCCAGCACGTCTCGTTGTGTGAATCGACACATATTAGTAGGGAGAGTAGTTACGCCTCTGTGGGGGGATGGATGGCTCCCTGTGAAGATTGTGAATCCAACAACTTCACCAGTTACCCTGAGACGAAATGCTAAAGTGGCGGATGTGTACCCTTGCATTGCATTGGAGGATTTTGATGATGTCAAACAGCAAGCAGCTTACCAGAACGTGGCAAAAGTACAATGTGACAGCTCACATGGCAGCCTGACAGCTAAGAGTTCAGTTGGTGGCAGTGTAGTTAATGGCAACAGTACACTGAGCAATCTTGGACTTCAAGGCCTGTCTGTTGAGGAGTGTCCAGTTTCACAGTTCTAGAAAGACAAACTTGTCAGTTTAATTGAGAAGTATGACACAGTGTTCTCTAGACATAGCTTGGATTGTGGTGAGGCAAAAGAGTTCTGCCATCGCATACGGCTGGCTGATGACCGCCCATTTCGATTACCTTATCGTAGGCTTTCTCCAGCTCATTACCAAAAACTCAGGGAAACACTGGATGATATGGAGGAAAAGGAAATTGTCAGAAAACCCAGCAGCGAGTATGCCTCACCATTGGTGCTGGTATGGAAAAAGAATGGGGACTTGCATCTATGTACTGACTTTAGGTGGTTAAATGCCCGCACATTAAAGGATGCTCATCCCCTGCCTCATCAGGCTGATGTACTGGCTGCGCTGGGAGGTAATGCCTTCTTCAGCACAATGGACTTGACATCAGGGTACTACAATGTGGCACTGCATGAAGAGGATAAAAAATACACTGCCATTTCCTGTCCTTTAGGACCGCACGAGTACAATCGTTTACCTCAAGGCCTTTGCAACAGCCCAGCTACTTTTATGAGAATGATGCTGACCATCTTTGGTGACCAAAACTTTCTAAGTCTCCTTTGCTATTTGGATGATCTGATGGTTTTTGCTAAGACGGAGGAAGAGAGTCTGCAGAGACTTGAGATGGTTTTTCAGCGGTAGCAGGAGCACAATCTTAAACTGTCTCCGTCTAAGTGCAAGTTTTTGAGGAGGTCTGTTAAGTTTTTGGGCCACATCATTTCTCAGGAGGGCGTAGCCACTGACCCTGCTAAGGTTCAAACCATTTTGAATGTGACTGAGAGTGAGATGATGGAAGCTGATGGTGTCACTCCGTCTCCTACCAAAATCCTTTCTTTCCTTGGTATGGTAGTATACTATCAACACTACATTGAGAATTGTTCCATGGTTGCTATGCCATTGTTTCAGCTGACTACAGGTCAGAAGAAGCCTAGGAGAGGCATAGGCAGAAAGAGGCCAGGTCCCTCTCGCAGGCTCACTGCTGCGGACTGGACTGCCAAATGTCAACTCGCTTTTGAAGCTTTGAAAGCAGCACTAGTTGACCAGGCACTGCTGGCTCATCCAGATTTTTCTCAGCCATTTTTACTTTCTGTATATGCATCTACTAGTGGTTTGGGAGCTGTACAATCCCAAGTGCAAGATGGGAAGGCCATAGCCAGGCCAATAGCTTTTGCTAGTAAATCTCTTAATCATGCACAATCCAAGTATCCTGCTCACCGGCTGGAATTTCTAGCCATGAAATGGGCCATTCGTGATAAATTCAGCCATTGGCTGCGAGGGCATAAGTTTACTGTGTGGACCGACAACAATCCACTCAAATATATTCTTACAAAGCCGAGACTTGATGCATGCGAGCAGAGATGGGTTGCAAAGCTGGCACTCTTTGATTTTGATATCCAGTACATACCAGGGACCAAGAATGTCGTTGCTGATGCTTTGAGCAGAGAGCCATTTGTCCGCTCCAAAGTTCTGCACCGACTGACAAGAATTCCATATGATGTCCTGCTGGAGGAAGCACGTTCTACAGCAGCCCGAGGCTGGCTGTAGAACGTCTATGGCTCCTGGGAGTGAATTGAGTGGAGCTGGAGACGATGTCAGTGGGTTGGTTTCCTGTGAAGAGGTGTCTGCTGTCCTCCATGCCCACCGCCGATGGGATGATGGTGCCACAGTGAGGGCCGTTTCACATGTGCAGCATCTTGAGAAGTTGATGTCCATGGGTCAGAGCCCTTTACCTGTCCTTACACACAAGGAGCTGTATGATAACCAGTCACTGGATCCTATCATCAGCAGAGTCATGTTCTTTGTCAAGGAAGGAATACGTGGCCCACTGTAAGAGATGTGTGTTGAGTAAAGCACCTGAGCCTGAAGCAAGAGCTCCACTTGTCTCTATTGTGACAACGGCACCTTTAGAACTCTTGTGTATTGATTTCTGGACTGCAGAAGATTCAAACAACAAGTCTGTTGATGTGTTAGTAGTGACTGATCACTTTACTAAGCTGGCCTGTGCGTATCCATGTCCAAACCAGTCTGTTGCTCGTGTTCTCTGGAATAATTTATTCTGCATTTATGGGTTCGCTGATTGTATCCATTCTGACAGGGGTGCTAACTTTGAGAGTTCACTTACTGCAGAATTACTTCAGTTATCTGGTATTGAAAAGTCCCACACCACACCTTATCATCCCATGGGTAACGGTCAAGCAGAACATCTGAATCGCACACTGGGTGGGATGATTAGAGCTCTGCCAGGTAGGTCCAAGGCCTCCAAATGGCCTGAGATGTTGAACACATTGACATTCTCCTATAACTGCACTGTTCACGAGACTACTGGGTTTCCGCCCTTCTTCTTGATGTTTGGACACACCCCTAGGTTGCCGGTAGATGTTATGTTTGAAAGTGTGCTGTTGGATGGGGACACAGTAGATGTGGATAAGTATGTCCAGTCTCTGGGTGAGGATCTGAGAGAGGCCATGACATTGGCCCAGCAGCATGCCAGTAAGCAACAAAAGAGACAAGCCGAGGTCTACAACAGACAGTCTAAGGGTCACTCGGTGCAGAAGGGAGACAGAGTTCTACTTGCGAACAAGGGGGAGAGGGGCAAGAAGAAACTGATCGCTGGGAGAGTGTGGTGTACATAGTTGTTGCGAAGAACAGCTCACTGAACACATATCGTATCCAACAAACTACCACTGGACTCATCAAACTGTGCATAGGAACCTGATTATGTCAGTCAACTTTCTGCCTTTGCCTTCGTGGGAGGAACCTGAGGGTCACGGATCTCTATCGAGTGGTGACGTGATCTCTGAGATGTCTGCAGAGTCCAGCCAAATGGATGGGAGTGATGCCAGGACTGTCCACTGGGTAGCAGGCCTTCCTGAGTCTTCTGGGAGGATACTCCAAGAGGATGGTGAAGTCCCAGCTGATGGAAGTAAGGTGGAACAACCGTATGAAGTCCCCTTTAAGTGAGGTGTGCTCAGCAGAAGTGGACCAGAGAGATATCACCGAAGCCTGCAAGAGTTCTGATTGCGAAACTCCTTTCTGTGTGGATGATGCTGTGACAGATAATGTTACCTTGGTTGAAAATGCTTCTTCAGTGTGGTCTGTGACAATCTACCAGGATTCTGATCAGTCGTCTGACACTACTAGCGTTGAGTCTGTAACTGAAAGTGTGCTGGCTCCGGATATGCGGATCTGTAGTACTCCCCATCCTGAGGTTAGACCTCTGCGCACGGTTAGTGCTGTCTGTGACATTCCTGCTAGGTTTTTGGGTGAGGGTGTTCGGACTAGACTGGGTAGATTTATTAAGCCAGTGAATAGGCTAATCCAATCTATGTCTACACAGGAAATTAAACAGTTATTGGTTTCTCAGTGACGGTAGGATATAGCCTACCTTTTCTTTTTTTATATATGTAGTAATCTAAGCGTGTCTTAGAATAATTTGTGGGTTTGTCTAATATATTTGACAATTCATGTAACTTATTGTGTAGTATCTGAGCTGTTGCCATAAAAGGCAGTGAAGCAACCAGTCAGGATGCTCTCGATGGTGCAGCTTCATGTACTGAAAAATTATGTGGAACCAAAATAATCATGGAAAAGCATCACATTTTGGGGACAGTTCCACCACCAACAAAACCTCTACCTGTCAACAGTAGGCCAACAAATTACCGTTCAAACTTTTTGTGTAAACTAGAAAATGGCAATGCTGTAGTGACACACAGTAACCATCAGAGAGTGCCACTAAATCGAAATCGAAAGAAAGTAGAAGGGAGGTGAAAGTGGTGAAACATTAAAGGGCGACTGCACTTCTGATTTGGCCTGGTTTTAGATTTGCCCTTACCGCAGTCTTTGGCCAATTTGCATCAAGCTCATATTTTCACATTCCATGCAAATTAGTTTTGTGTCAAACTTGCGGCGATTTGTGAACTTCTGGGAAATAATTCTGGGAAAGTTATGGGCCTCAAAAAATATATATCTGAATGGTTTGTCCTCGGGTTTTCGCCTGCTAAATAAGTTCTGTTATACTTACAGACAGTTTTAGAAACTTCAGAGTGCTTTCTATCCAAATCTATTAATGATATGCATATCTTATCTTCTGGGGATGAGTAGCTGGCAGTTGAATTTGGGTATGCTTTTCATCCAAACGTGAAAATGCTGCCCCCTATCCTAGAGAAGTTTTAAGACATTGGATACACATTGTTTGTATATTTAGTACATTTAGTTAAGTTTTCTCTGTGAGAAGCAAGTATATTTAAAGTTATGTGATTTGGTTTATGTAGATACGACATTTCAATGTTAACCCTCCTGTTGTGTTAGTTTCATGTTAATTAATTCTGTGTTCCCGGTCCAAAATGACCACCCCATTATAGCTGATTATAAATCCATAATAACACATATATTATCACCTAATGTTGTGTTAGATCTTTTTATCAAATTAAGTTATTGTGAACATTACAAGTTTTGAACTTCTATTTGCTATTTATGGCCTGTAGGCCTCATTGACCTGAGCTCATACAACTTGTTTTTGTGTAAAAAGAAAAAGCATAATGTATGGATTATTTTGACTATAACAAATACTCAGATGAAACATATTGTTCTATTTATCACAGACTAATTTGTGTCAACGTTTACATTCGCCTTCTCACCAGTGTCATGATCAAAGATATGATCAAGAGCCTCACATACAGTATATTGTTTGGTCATTGTGCTGCCACAGAATGAATTGTGAGAAAGGCCTCAAAACAGCTTTATATACCAGAGCTGCGAGAAAAGTTCTATATATTATTGAAACAATGTTGTGATAGTTTGTGAGAATGCCAACAGGTGTGGTTCCCGTGGGGGAAAGGTTCCCGTGGGGGTTGCCATGGAAATCAGGAATGGGAGTGAGGTGTGTTTGTGTGTGTGTGCTCAAACACACATGCATGTGGGAGTCTGGGAGAGGAAGTGTGTCCGTCTGATGAAGGGGCATGTGCCTGAACTCAATTTTATACACTAGTTGTGGTCTCACCCATTCATTTCTAATGACCAGTCATTTTTAACCTGTTTGGGCTGCAGCCCGACACCGGTACACTTATGACAACATCCAGCTCAAGTGCAGGGCGCGAAATTCAAAATATATTTTAAAAAAATATTTAACTTTCATACATTAACAAGTCCAAGACACCAGATGAAAGGTACACATCTTGTGAATCAAGCCAACATGTCCGATTTTTAAAATGTTTTACAGGGAAGACACAATATGTAAATCTATTAGCTAACCACGTTAGCAAAAGACACCACTATTCTTACTCCATCAGTTTTTACTCCATCAGTAGCTATCACAAATTCGACCAAATAAAGATATAAATAGCCACTAACCAAGAAACAACTTCATCAGATGACAGTCTGATAACATATTTATTGTATAGCATATGTTTTGTTCGAAAAATTTGCATATTTCAGGTATAAATCATAGTTTACATTTCAGCTACAATCAGAAATTGCACCGAAAGCAGCCATAATATTTACAGACACCAACGTCAAATACCTAATTACTCATCATAAAATATTTCTGAAAAATACATAGTGTACAGCAATTGAAAGACAGGCATCTTGTGATTCCAGACAATATTTCCGATTTATTAAATGTTTTACAGCGAAAACAAAATGTAGCGTTATATTAGCGTAGCCACAATAGCCAGAAACACTTGGGCGCCCACGACCAGTTCACATGCACGACAGATATTAGAAATAGCATCATAAAATGTTTCTTACTTTTGGTGATCTTCCGTCAGAATGTTGGACAAGGTGTCCTTTGTCCAGAACAGTCGTTGTTTTGATCTGGAACGGCAAATATCCCTCTTCATTTAGCATGGGCACTTGCCAAGTGGCACGGATCACTCCAACGTCAACAAAGTCAGAGAACGGAACACGGCAAAACTCCCGAAAAAATGTAAATAATCTGATTAAACTATATTGAAAAAACATACGTTACGATGATATGGTCACATGTATCAAATAAAATCTAAGACGGAGATGTTAGTCGTTCATAACGACAGCTAAACAGAAGGCATATCCATGTCCTCTTTCGCGCGCTCCAGAAACAGGATATGGACGGTCACGTCAAACAAAGAGCTTTTATTGCACCTCAGACCAAGATAGACACGAAATTTCTTCTCTCACCCCCTCTTGACAACCAGGGGAAGGTGTATGAAGTGTATGTAGACTCTTACGTATCACTCCCATGTATAGGCATGAAGTTGAACAGAGCATTGATTTCTGACATTCCACTTCCTGGTCAGGAAGTGTGCTGCAGAATGACTTCTGTTTCACTCAGAGAAATAATTCAAACGGTTTTAGAAACTAGAGAGTGTTTTCTATCCAATAGTAATAATAATATGCATATTGTACGAGCAAGAATTGAGTACGAGGCCGTTTGAAATGGGCACGATTTAACTGGCTACTCAATACTGCCCCTTGCAGCCATAACAGGTTTTAACCTGGGTACACCTATTTGGACAAAGTCATGGAACCTTATGACAATCAGATTAAATTAAGTACATTTTTCAGAGAGAAAACTTGTAAATCGGTCCAAATCAACCAGAAACACAGCAGGAGGGTTAATACACAAAGTAACCAAAAAACGGATCTAATTTGCATCGTCATGAGTTTGTAGCAAACAGTAGAATGTTCCGTCACTCTCTTTTCAATGAATTTTCATTGGGAATCCAGATTTCTAAGGGACCTTCTTGCAGTTCCTACCGCTTCCACTGGATGTCAACAGTCTTTAGAAATTGGTTGAGTTTTTTCCCTTTGTGTAAAGAATAAGTACGGCCATCCAGAACGAGGGTAACTTGAAGTGTACTGTTAGATAGAGGCGCGTGACCAGAAAGCTAGCTACAGTTTGTTTTCCTCCTGTATTTAACACAGATCATCCCGTCTTCAATTTTATCGATTATTTACGTTAAAAAATACCTAAAGTTGTATTACAAAAGTAGTTTGAAATGTTTTGGCAAAGTTTACAGGTAACTTTTGAGATATTTTGTAGTCACATTGCATAAGTTGGAACCGGTGTATTTCTGGATCAAATGCGCCAAATAAATTGACATTTTGGATATATATCGATGGAATTTATCGAACAAAAGGACAATTTGTGATGTTTATGGGACATATTGGAGTGCCAACAATAGAAGCTCGTCAAAGGTAAGGCATGAATTATATTTTTATTTCTGCGTTTTGTGTCGCGCCTGCAGGGTTGAAATATGCTTCTCTCTCTTTGTTTACTATGGTGCTATCCTCAGATAATAGCATCGTTTGCTTTCGCCGAAAAGCCTATTTGAATTCTGACATGTTGGCTGGATTCACAACAAGTGTAGCTTTAATTTGGTATCTTGCATGTGTGAATTAATGAAAGTTTGATTTTTATAGTAATTTAGTTGAATTTGGCGCTCTGCAGTTTCACTGGCTTTTGGCCAAGTGGGACGGTAGCGTCCCGCCTATCCCAGAGAGGTTTTAACAGATACAAATACAAAATAAATCTAACACAACTTGAAATCAGCATGCTAATGAAGAAAAGAGCAAAGACTGAATATTTCCCAAATAAATTGTTTATTTAATATCTATTGTAGATTCAACATTTACATGAGATAAATGTGAACGCTATGGGGATGTTTACCTTATGTTTAAAGTGCCAACTAATAACTGGTCAATGAGCTTTGAACCAATGGATGTTTAAAAGAGAATTAACAAAATTGAAATAATTAAAACAACAAAAGCAAAAGCAAACCCAGTTCACAACTATTGCCTTTTTGAGTGAACTTTGGAGATGGCAGCCGTGTGGAAGTCCTTCGTCCAAAGCGTCTTAAATGCACACACTGAAACATTAAGAAAACACAAAACCAAAACATTAGGATACTGAAAACAATTACTGAAAATATTTTTATGCTGGCATATTAAAACGTAGACACAGTGGCTAATGGGTGGGTTTGGCTTTGTAAAAACGGTGTCAGCTGTTACAAAGTTACCTTGGTGTTGCTATGTTTCAAACTGAAACTGACATTCTATATATTTTTCCGCAAGGAAACAATGTTTCTGCCTTGTATAAATGCTTTATAAAAAAACAATGTAGCTCGCATAAACTGGAACTAAGGTATACTAAATCTACCTTTAAATGTGTGGTCAACTGTTTCTAGAGAGCCACAATATACAAGGTTTTTCTCCAGCCAAGCCTCAACACAGATTATTAAAACAAATGAACTATGATCTTCAATCTAGATTGGGGACTTCATAATTAAGAGCAAGTTCTACTGGTTGTCTCTTCTTCCTGACTCAGGTGTATAAAGCTTGGATGAAAAAAAAGCTACATAATACTGAGTTATGCCTAATATGGAAATTCATATTATTTTCCCTAAATGAATTATTGTTAACTTACATCTCAAAGCCATTCATGCACAAAGCCTTGACCTGGTGCACATTTCTCTGTCCTCAGTTTGATTGAAGGCCTCAATCTGTCTTTATGCCTTGTAACTGATTGCTTCTAGAAAGAGAACAACACATTCTCAAGATGAGCGAGCTAGCTACTAGTTCAAATCAATGAAAGGTGCCATGAAGCCGGCTCAATGCATCTGGTCTCCAGTGCGTCTCCTCGGGCCGGTGTACATGGCACCAGCCTTACGCATGGTGTCCCCGGTTCGCCAGCACAGCCCAGTGCGGGCTATTCCACCTAGCCGCACTGGCCTGGCTACGGGGAGCATTCAACCAGGTAAGGTTGGGCAGGCTTGGTGCTTAAGAGCTCCAGTACGCCTTCACGGTCCGGTATATCCGGTGCCACCTCCTCGCCCCAGCCCAGTACCACCAGTGCCAACACCACGCACCAGGCTTCCTGTGCATCTTCAGAGCCCTGTTCCTCCTCCACGCACTCACCCTGTGGTGCGTGTCTCCAGCCCGGTACCACCAGTTCCGGCACCACGCACTAAGCCTCCTGTGCGTCTCCAGAGCCCTGTACGCCCTGTTGCTGCTCCCCGCACTAGCCTTGAGGTGCGTGTCCCTAGCCCGGTACCACCAGTTCCGGCACCACGCAGCAGGCATACTGTGCGCCTCAGCAGGCCAGAGTCTGCCGTCTGCCCAGCGCCGCCTGCGCTGTCCGTCTGCCCAGCGCCATCTGAGCTGCCGCCTGCGCTGCCCGTCTGCCCAGCGCCGCCTGCGCTGCCCGTCTGCCCAGCGCCGTCTGAGCTGCCCGTCTGCCCAGCGCCATCTGAGCTGCCCGTCTGCCCAGCGCCGTCTGAGCCGCCCGTCTGTCCTGAGCCTTCAAAGCCGCCCGTCTGTCCTGAGCCTTCAGAGCCATCCGTCAGTCCTGAGCCTTCAGAGCCATCCGTCAGTCAGGAGCCGCTAGAGCCGTCCGTCAGTCAGGAGCCGCTAGAGCCGTCCGTCAGTCAGGAGCCGCTAGAGCCGTCCGTCAGTCAGGAGCCGCCAGAGCCGCCCGCCAGTCAGGAGCCGCCAGAGCCGCCAGTCAGGAGCCGCCAGAGCCGCCCGCCAGTCAGGAGCTGCCAGAGCCGCCCGCCAGACAGGAGCTGCCAGAGCCGCCCGCCAGACAGGAGCTGCCAGAGCCGCCCGCCAGCCAGGAGCTGCCAGAGCCGTCAGTCAGCCAGGACCTGCCAGAGCCGTCAGCCAGCCAGGACCTGCCAGAGCCGTCAGCCAGCCAGGAGCTGCCAGAGCCGTCAGTCAGCCAGGAGCTGCCAGAGCCGTCAGTCAGCCAGGAGCTGCCAGAGCCGTCAGTCAGCCAGGACCTGCCAGAGCCGTCATTCAGCCAGGACCTGCCAGAGCCGTCAGTCAGCCAGGACCTGCCAGAGTCGTCAGTCAGCCAGGAGCTGCCAGAGCTGCCTGTCACGCCGGCGATGCCGGAATTGCTCCTCAGTCCGGAGCTGCCCCTCAGTCCGGAGCTGCCCCTCAGTCCAGAGCTGCCCCTCAGTCCGGAGCTCCCCCTCAGTCCGGAGCTGCCCCTCAGTCCGGAGCTGCCCCTCCGTCCAGAGGCGCCCATCAGTCCAGTGGGGTTAATTTGGAGGGTCGCCGTTAAGAGGAGGCCACGGAAGCGAGGATTAACTATGGTGGGGTGGGGGCCACGTCCAGCGCCAGAGCCGCCACCGTGGACAGATGCCCACCCAGACCCTCCCCTATAGGTTCAGGTTTTGCGGCCGGAGTCCGCACTTTGGGGGGGGGGGGGGGTACTGTCACGTTCCTGACCTTATTTTCCTTTGTTTAGTCTTTATTTAGTTGATCAGGACGTGAGCTGATTGGGAACCATATTAAGGTAGCCTGTTTTCACTGTTTGTTTGTGGGTGATTGTTCCTGTTCGTGTGTTCATCTGTTCTGTGTTCCCATGTTCAGGACTGTAGCGTTTTCGGTTCCTTCTGTCAGTTTGTTGTTTTTGTTCGTCGTTTAAATATCCTAATTAGAATATGGATTATCATCACGCTGCATCTTGGGCCTCCTCTCTTTCACCCGAAGACAGCCGTTACAGATGGTTGCTGATAATGTGCCTCTGTACGCCTTTGTAGATATCTTCTTATGGCTGCAATCCCGGTAACGGAATCGATATGACAAAAACAAAAAAAAGTGCAGGGCACCAAATTCAAAAAACAGAAATCTCATAATTAAAATTCCTCAGACATTCATGTGTCTTATATCATTTTAAAGTTAATCTTGTTGTTAATCCCACCAACGTGTCCGATTTCAAATAGGCTTTTCAGCGAAAGCACTACAAACGATTATGTTAGGTCACCACAAAACCACAATAAGCACAGCCATTTTTTCCAGCGAAAGATAGCTTTCACAAAAACCAGAAATAGAGATAAAATTAATCACTAACCTTTGATTATTTTCTTCAGATGACACTCATAGGACTTCATGTTACACAATACATGCATGTTTTGTTTGATTAAGTTCATATTTATATAAAAAAATCTGAGTTTACATTGACGCGTTAGATTCACTAGTTGCAGAAACATCAAGTGACTTTGCATGGCCACATCGTTTCAACAGAAATACTCATCATAAATATAGATGATAATACAATACACATGGAATTATACACATGGAATTATAGATATACCTCTCCTTAATGCAACCGCTGTGTCAGATTTCAAAAAAACCTTACGGAAAAATAAACCATGCAATAATCTGAGATGGACCTTAGAACAATAGCCAAATTAGCCGCCATGTTGGACTCAACAGAAACCAGAAAATACATGATAAATGTTTCCTTACCTTTGATGAACTTCATCAGAATGCAGTCCTAGGAATCCCAGGTCCAGAATAAATGCTTGATTTGTTCGTTAATGTCCGTTATTTATGTCAAATTAGCTACTTTGTACAAGTTTACCAAATGCCAAACCCAAAGCGCGTCCACTACCGTCCACTATAACGTGACGAAATGTCCAACAGTTCCGTTACAGTCAGTAGAAACATGTCAAACGATGTACTGAATCAATCTTTAGAATGTTGTTAACATACATCTTGAATAACGTTCCAACCAGAGAATTTCATTGACTTCAGTTGACCGAAGGAACGGAGCTGACTCTCACGTGAACGCGCGTGTTCAATGCGTGATCACCTCCTGCCAGTGATCACTAATTCCTGTCTCCTTCCTGTCCCCTTCACATTAGATTCATCAGACAAAGTTCTATTGACTGTTGACATCTAGTGGAAGCCGTAGGAAGTGAAAACTCATCAATGACTCGCTGTGATTTCAATGAGAGCTTGGTTGAAAATTGGCACGCCCAGAAAAAATACAAACAGGAAGTGGAACTTCTCAGGTTTTTGCCTGCCATGTATGTGAGTTCTGTTACACTCACAGACATAATTCAAACAGTTTTAGAAACTTCAGAGTGTTTTCCATCCCATATGAATAATAATATGCATATATTAGCAACTGGGAATGAGGAGCAGGCCGTTTAATATGGGCACCTCTGTGCACCTTTCATCCAAGCTACTCAATACTGCCCCTTCAGCCATAAGAAGATATACCATTAAAAAATCTGCTGTTTCCAGCTACAATAGTCATTTACAACATTAACAATGTCTACACTGTATTTCTGATTAATTTGATGTTATTTTAATGGACGAAAAATGTGCCTTTCTTTCAAAAACAAGGACATTTCTAAGTGACCCCAAACTTTTGAACGGTAGTGTAAGTCTCACAAAACTCTGTTTTGGACCAGACTTACTTTATGACCAAAATTATTCTATTTACACTTTGTAGTCAATTTTCACAGTAGAATAAATATTTCTGACTCAAATCGATGCCATATAGGGTGTTTTCTAAATGGGAAGTTGGTTTTTAGAGGCAGTTGCTCTTTAAATCAAATCATGTACTTCATATTGATTTTGTTTTGTTGATTTTGAATAAGTTCTTGATTTTCCTCATGGTCTAAAGTTTTTTATCCGACCACACAAGACATTGTAGCTTAGAGTTACAGTTAATCATTACTGAAATAACAATGTAGTAAAGCTCTAAAAAATAATATGTTGACTGACTATACTGCACAGATGACATTAATATCTCTCTCTCTGTAGATCTCTCTGTGTATAATAGTACATTATAAATTGGGTGGTTTGAGCCCTGAATGCTGATTGGCTGACAGCAGTGGTATATTTATTTTAACTGCTCTTTTTACGTTGGTAACCAGTTTGTAATAGAAATAAGGCACCTCAGGGGTTTGTGATGTATGACCAATATACACCCCCTTGGTTCTTATTGCTTAAATAACCCATTGCATGTGTGTTTGTGTGTGTGTGTGTTTGACAGTGGGCCCACCCCCTTATTAAAAATCTCAACTGCATCCTCTCTTCTCCTTCCCTCCACTATGACAGACCTCCTATTGTCATAAATATAAGGACAGGCCTATGGGCCTACTAAACGTCTCCTAGGCTACACACATTACAATGGAGATCTTTGTCGCTATATAGAGCCAAACCCGTGTTATGCAACCTGTCGGGATATGCACTGCTGCGAGTGAGCGACAGACATGGGCAGAGGGTTGCTCAAAGTTCCGCCTCTAGTTTACCAGCCGGTTAAATGTTTTTATCTTTCTTTCTATTCTGTAATTACAGAATCTGTCCGTGTCACTTCACCGTTGTGAAAATTACTCAACATGTCTGATTTATATTTAACTTTCGATATATCGGATGACGTGGTCGGGAAGAAGGAATAGGCTATATGTTTACAGACCATCAGATGACTGTATTTCACTATTTGTACAGGTGTGTTACCTGTAGCGCCCTCGAGAAAGGGGCAGTTTAACTTCCTCCCTCGATGTACCACATATTCCGGCACAATTATATGCTAATGAGATGTAGCCTATCCAGCAGAAGGGAATATTGGTGATTAAAAACATCCCTGACAACTTCCCATGTTGTCGCGCTTGTTTATTCTACGTTTGGAAATTTGCCAGCCTACATTTAAAGCTGCTTGCTGTCACTCAAGTAGCCTAGTGCTCTTCGTTCAGTGGCAATAGTCCATGGAGTCCACCTAAACAGGAGCACAGGGAGTCCAGATCATAAAGAAGTGACTCTTATTTCAATTTCAGTGGTTGCTTGCGCACGGCTTTCACCACTAGAGCGGGGGCATTGACGCATTTTGGAGTCGACGGGTAACACTGCCAACCCGGCTGCGCTACAGACGCATCCATGAGCGAAACCGCGATGGCCGTGGTGCAGCTCGAGACGGAGGACCATCAACCGGAGAACGGCTTCGTGTCCCCCGAAACAGAGTCGCCGGGATTGCTCACACGCATCGACGATTGTGTCTTGCCTTTTCTTGGGGGATTTGGGAAGTATCAGAGACAGCTAATCGTGCTAACATGGATTCCGGCGTTATTTATTGGATTCAGCCAGTACTCTGACGAATTCCTTCTTGCCCAACCGAACAATACATGTGTTCCGCCAGCTGCAAATACGACTAATTTTACTATAATTCCTTCCTCTTTATTTCATGGTCCAAATAATAGTTTCCCACGAACAGCGGCGTACGTTTATTACAATGGCACCCACAATAATACAGCCAGGCAGCTGCAACATTGTATGTGCAAGGAGTGGACGTTTGAGCTGCATACGGGACTAATGCAGAATGTGGTTACTAAGGTAAGTTTTGTTGCCTGACATTGAGCAATAAGGGCTGACTTTACATAGTTTATTTTATGTCATTACGGCCTATACATGTATTCCTCCCTCGATTCAGATGAGGTGCATTGGATCAATTGCATTATAATATCAGCATATTGTGGCGGGTTACCCACAGCCATAGATAAGTAAAGTATGTTAGCAGACGAGGGCTTTAACACTATCACATTGTTTCATTGTAGGAATAGACCTATTGCAGTCTCTAAAAAAAAAAAGCATATTGTTTTGATATAGGCTGGCACCTCGCTTAACCGTCACACCTTTATGAGTCTAAAAGCATGTGACTGGTTCATGCATTGCTGCCTCCAATAGCCTGCTAGCGCATGCAGCCCAGGAATGTATGTTTCCACAATTGGCTATCTCTGTATAATAACACGAGCTGCTCCACTGAGTGCTTTAATAACCAATTCATGGGGCTATGAATAATCATGGACAATAACTACGAGTATGTCGGCTGGAGAGACTGTTCTGTAGCCTATAGCTCATCTACATGCCGACAGTTCCTAAGCCAGTGATGTTATGCCATCACTCATAGGAGCAGCTGACGAGGTGCTACCTATCATGGAGAGATGTCCCTCTCCCTATGACCACGGCAGAATGTGCGGGTGGTCAGAATGTGCCGTTGGTCATAATGGCCCAGACCTAAGCGATACTCGAGCTTTGATCTAGAGCCAAGGGCATGTAGCCTACTGTCAAGTTCGTAAGTGCTCTCCCTCGCACACCTTGAGCCACCCGAGAATAATGACTTCCCTATTTTGATTATGTCACCTGCTCTAAAATAAATCCAACTATTGTCTTTCTTCCTTATCTGAACTTGTTTTATATCTGAACAGTAGCCTATAAACTCTTCTACTGTGCCCCATTTCGACTCTGTATCAGACATTTATTTTTAGTTACATGGAGAGAATACTAATATTTCCAAGGCTCTTGTGCTGTTGATGTTATAGTTCAGTTCCTCTGCCTCAGGTGTTTATCGATCCACACAGGCCTCCTATGCCCATATAGATATACTAAGCCTAGATATACATTCTGAACCCAAATAGTGAAAGGACATGATTTCCCCATTTGCACTTTCAAAATGGACCTTGAGGCCTACTATTTCTAGCCTGACAACTCACACAAAATTCTTCCTCTGCTCTGTCTTACGCAACATACTTTATTCTAGACTGCCATCATTGAAATCGTTTGTGGTGACCAGTGGTGTTGTACAAAATAAAGTCATCAGCAATTGGATCGTCTCTAACCAATTAGAGTATCAAAGCCAATGACACATTTTCTAACTGCAGCTTTACCCACGTGTTCCAAGGAGCCAAGGGTTCCGGTCTAGAAGCATGGTTTTGACTGCTACAGTTTTGCTTTGGTACTGCAGTTTAACTGACCATTTCCGTAGACGCCACATAGAGAACTCCGATTAAAAAATCGTGAAAAAGACACTCTAGTCATCACCTTCGTGTACATAACATCCATTGAATTATTCAAATAATTGTAGCTCAGGGAGATTTTTTTCCATCACTCACAGCCGACAGTATTAAAATGTTATATTCATCCACTGTCTGCCATGTTTTTGGATAACGTGATGACATCCACTGCATGTGCTACTCCCTGTGCTAGTGCGCATGGGATGTTGGTCCGTATAAACCCAATGCCACCCGGATATAGACCGTCCATGAGTCGGCGTGAGTAGATTACCTTGAAAATAACGGGCGGACATCTTGGATGCGGTCTCCAGTTCTTATACCTTAGTTGTGTGTTCTGGCTCTGGCCCAACCCATCGGTTTCTGGACCAATCAGACAGCCCCGGATGTGTTTGCATTCGGTGAAGGGTCTGGGAGGGTTTCAGATCCAGACTCATTGCAGAGAAGAAACTAACGTCCGTGGGCGTGGCGTAGCTTTTGGCCAGAGCAAGAAGTCTGGGAAGCAAGGCAAAACTATTTCACAATAGGGTGTCTTTTCTGTAAGAAAGATAATGAGAAATGATTTGGCATTCTTCTCATGGACCCCTAGAGGTATAAGAGTACATCCATAGCAGGGATGTCAGTCATGTCCTTAGGGGCTATTTCTGTGATGCTTGGAGGGCCACACAGCAAGAAAACGACTGTAACCCATGGTGGACACCCCCTGCTTGTTTGTTGGTCTTGTACGTTACACTCTGTCCTATTGATTCCTTTATAATCTGTAGTAAGTTCTACAAAAACAAACTAAACATCCTGATTTATATTTTTATCAAAAAGGTTAAAAACTGAACTATATATATATTTCCACACTATGCTGAATCTCTGAAATTGTGAAATTTATGATAATGCTGTCACGTTCCTGACCTGTTTTCTGTTGTTTGGTATGTGTTTATTGGTCAGGGCGTGAGTTTTGGGTGGGCAGTCTATGTTTTCTGTTTCTATGTTGGTTTTGGGTTGCCTGGTATGGCTCTCAATTAGAGGCAGGTGTTTGACGTTTCCTCTGATTGAGAGTCATATTAAGGTAGGTTGTTCTCACTGTTTGTTTGTGGGTGATTTTCTCCTGTGTCTGTGTTTGTCGCGCCACACGGGACTGTCTCGGTTTGTTTGTACGTTCGTTCTTTTATGTAGTCAGTTTTCCTGTTATTGCGTTCTTCACGTTTTTATGTAAGTTCGTGTCCAGGTCTGTTAACTGCGTTTGTTATTTTGTAGATTTTCAAGTGTTTCGTGTTCGTCGTGTTTTCTGTTTTGTTTATTAAATCATTATGAATTCACACCCCGCTGCACGTTGGTCCAATACTTGCTACTCCTCTTCGGATGAAGAGAAGGAGGAAGCCCGTTACAGAATCACCCACCAAACCCGGATCAAGCAGCGGGTTAACGGACAGCGCACGAAGCAGGATTTCTGGTCTTGGGAGGAAATCATGGAAGGAAAAGGACCATGGGCTAAGGTTGGAGTGAATCGCCGCCCATGGGAACAGCTGGAGGCAGCTCGGAGAGCGGAGGAAACCGGAGAGAGGAACCGGCGTTATGAGGGGACGCGTCTAGCACGGAAGCCTGAAAAGCCCGCAAGTACAACCCAAAAATTTCTTGGGGGGGGGCTAAGAGGTAGTGGGTCTAGGGCAGGTAGGAGACCTGCGCCCACTTCCCAGGCTAACCGTGGAGAGCGGGAGTACGGGCAGACACCGTGTTACGCAGTAGAGCGCACGGTGTCTCCTGTACGTGTGCATAGCCCGGTGCGGGTTATTCCACCTCCCCGCACTGGTAGGGCTAGATTGAGCATTGAGCCAAGTGCCATGAAGCCGGCTCTACATATCTGGCCACCAGTACGTCTCCTTGGGCCGGCTTACATGGCACCAGCCTTACGCATGGTGTCCCCGGTTCGCCTACATAGCCCGGTGCGGGTTATTCCACCTCCCCGCACTGGTCAGGCGACGGGGAGCATACAACCAGGTAAGGTTGGGCAGGTTCAGTGCTCAAGGGAGCCAGTACGCCTACACGGTCCGGTATATCCGGCGCCACCTTCCCGCCCCAGCTCAGTACCACCAGTGCCTGCACCACGCACCAAGCCTCATGTGCGTCCTCAGAGCCCTGTACGCACTGTTCCTCCTCCACGCACTCTCCCTGTGGTGCGTGTCTCAAGCTCAGTGCCTCCAGTTTCGGCACCACGCATCAAGCCTCCTGTGCGTCTCCAGAGCCCTGTACGCACTGTTCCTTCTCCCCGCACTCGCCCTGAGGTGCGTGCCCTCAGCCCGGTACCTCCAGTTCCGGCACCACGCACCAGGCCTACTGTGCGCCTCAGCAGGTCAGAGTCGGCTGTCTGCCCAACGCCGCCTGCACTGCTCGTCTGCCCAGCACCGTCTGAGCCATCTGTCTGCCCAGCACCGTCTGAGCCATCTGTCTGCCCAGCGCCGTCTGAGCCATCTGTCTGCCCAGCGCCGTCTGAGCCATCTGTCTGCCCAGCGCCGTCTGAGCCATCTGTCTGCCCAGCGCCGTCTGAGCCATCTGTCTGTCCAGCGCCGTCTGAGCCATCCGTCTGTCCAGCGCCGTCTGAGCCATCCGTCTGTCCAGCGCCGTCTGAGCCATCCGTCTGTCCAACGCCAGACAGTCATGAGCTGCCCTACAGTCATGAGCTGCCCTACAGTCATGAGCTGCCCTACAGTCATGAGCTGCCCTCCAGTCATGAGCTGCCCTCCAGTCATGAGCTGCCCTCCAGTCATGAGCTGCCCTCCAGTCATGAGCTGCCACTCAGTCCGGAGCTGCCACTCAGTCCGGAGCTGCCACTCAGTCCGGAGCTGCCACCCAGTCCGGAGCTGCCACCCAGTCCGGAGCTGCCACCCAGTCCGGAGCTGCCATTAGTACAGAGTTGTCCCTCTGTCCGGAGCTACCTCTCTGTCCGGAGCTACCTCTCTGTCCGGAGCTACCTCTCTGTCCTGAGCTACCTCTCTGTCCTGAGCTACCTCTCTGTCCTGAGCTGTCTCCTCTATGTAGGAGGGGCCTTAGTGAAGGTTCCTGGACCATGGTCGGGGGCGAGGGTCGCCACTCAAAGGACGCTAAGGAGGGGGACAAAGACAGTGGTGGAGTGGTGTCCTCGTCCACCGCCGGAGCCGCCACCGCGGACAGATGCCCACCCAGACCCTCCCCTTGAGTTGTAGGGGTGCGCCCGGAGTTCGCACCTTGAGGGGGGGGTTCTGTCACGTTCCTGACCTGTTTTCTGTTGTTTGGTATGTGTTTATTGGTCAGGGCGTGAGTTTTGGGTGGGCAGTCTATGTTTTCTGTTTCTATGTTGGTTTTGGGTTGCCTGGTATGGCTCTCAATTAGAGGCAGGTGTTTGACGTTTCCTCTGATTGAGAGTCATATTAAGGTAGGTTGTTCTCACTGTTTGTTTGTGGGTGATTTTCTCCTGTGTCTGTGTTTGTCGCGCCACACGGGACTGTCTCGGTTTGTTTGTACGTTCGTTCTTTTATGTAGTCAGTTTTCCTGTTATTGCGTTCTTCACGTTTTTATGTAAGTTCGTGTCCAGGTCTGTTAACTGCGTTTGTTATTTTGTAGATTTTCAAGTGTTTCGTGTTCGTCGTGTTTTCTGTTTTGTTTATTAAATCATTATGAATTCACACCCCGCTGCACGTTGGTCCAATCCTTGCTACTCCTCTTCGGATGAAGAGAAGGAGGAAGCCCGTTACAAATGCTCTTTTAGTGTAAGAGCTTTTTGAGATAAACACCTGGAATTTCAGTCTTTTCAGGTGTCAATGATCGGTCATCTTTTATTTGCATATGTATCCTCCTACTTTGAAGGGAAAGAGGGGTAGACTCTAGAATATAGTCTAGACAATCCTGTCCGCCAATCAGGTCTGTGTATGTAAATATATTTACCTTTGTATTAACACGCCTACACGATCAGACTGAGCATTTCAATGGCAAAAGGAGGCTCAGGAAAATAAATGCTTTAAGTATTTTGAGTTATTTTCATGGAATAAACACACAGTGATTTATTAGACATACAGTGCTTTAAAGATTAAATAAAACATACTTTATCTGGGCTTTAACGTCACACATATTACTACATTGTAAATACTGCTCAATAGGCCTGTGGTCACCAACCGGTCGATCACCTAGGAATGATCTTCAAGGCATTCCTAGTCGATCACCAAACATTTCTATTAAGGCTTGCGCTCCTTTTTTAAAATTCGTGTTGCACTGTTGGCAGTAGGTGCACTTGATTCAGAAGCCCGGCGCACCGGCATGCAAAAACCTACCAGGCTGACTGGAAGATCTGTGGCTAAATTCAGTGTGCCTACTGCGCTGGCCAATCAGATAGCTCAATCACCGTGCCTACAGTTTCCACAACCCAGGCCACAGTAATGTTTGATACTAACCTACCTGAGATTTAATAACTTTTAAAACCTTGACCAGAGAGAGACTGTCAAAGAATACAGCAAAGACCTGCTGTTTTTATGACTGAGTTCACGTCTACGTTTTTATTCAGCACAATCAACACTGTTTTTATTCAACACTATTACAAAACATAAAATGTGCTTCTCCCTACTTCCACTGGCGTTGCAATGAATGAGTAGCTAAGTATCGATAGCCCTGCGTTTTTATTATAATTTGCAGCTTATCGTGTATTTTAATGTCAAGGAGTATTTCACTTTCTCTGGTCATAGAAATAACATGAATTTGTGCATGAGACAGATGTGGTGCGACTCGAGTTTCGCAATCAGATAGACGACGGTGTCCCCTCTCTCTGGTCAGTCTCACCGGAGGAAAGGAAGGAGAAATTAGGGACCGGGAGAGGCTATTGCTCTCTCCCTCTCCGCTGAGACTAATGCTATGTTCAAAACAACTGGGAACTCGAAAATCTCCGACTTCAGTGTGTTCAAGACAACTGGGAACTCGGAAAAAAACAAGGTCCAACTGGCAAAGATCGTTTTGAAAGGTCTTACAACTCGGAATTCCAAGTCGGAAACGGGTATCTTTCTTGAGCTCTGGATTTCCGATCAGAAGATCACCGACGTCATGATTTGACCTAGTTTTTTCCGAGTTCCCAGTTGTCTTGAAAGCACCATGAACATCAGATGCAAGTACCATCAGTCCAGTAAAATAAAAAATCTAAGTATTTGCAAATTAATTCAATTTATGCTCAGCTGTGCCTCGCAAGTGGTACACCAACTGATCTATTTTGTTATCAAAGCTTAAGTTTTGAATTACAATATGGTCTGAGAAGAACAACTTTGGCATGCCAGGCATATAGCCAATATGTTGTAATGATTTATTAGGCCTACTGCACAAACCACATTTTTGTTAGGTTAATGTTCCGACTTTATTAAGTCGTGTTTATTTTATTTTTTTTAAGATTTCAGCTTGCTTCTTCTCTGCAAAAGTGATCTTGACTCAACTTTGTTGTATGTTTATGTGTATCCTAACCCATCCATCTTCATGGGGGGTGGCAAGGAAGTGTTAGCTTTTTGTTGAAGCTTCATACACGTTCATTTATCAAACACTACTTAAAATACACCAGTTTACCCACAGACATGTCATCTAGTCTGCTCAAAGGCATAAGAGGACCAGCTTGATAAAGAGCCTGGTTTTGAAGCCTCTCTCTCAGTATTGCACAAAGGGGTTCTAAGTATCACACCAAGACTTTAGGCCAGTGTGATACGACTAGGAGCAGCCATGCGCCCCTCCCTCTCCCCACAGCCTCGGACATCTGTTTATCACAGATAATATCCCCTGTTAAACGAGCAGCAGAGAAAAACGCAGCAGCCCGGCATGCACAGTGTTTCATTCCACCACGAGTCAAGGGACACTTCAGCCACGCTTTCATTTTACTGTACTGTCTGGAGGGAGGCTAATAGGAAATGTCTGTATGCTCAGAGGACAGCAGGCTGACTGCATAGCTTTATGTTACACACACAGAAAGCAGGGGCAGGTAACTCCAGTCCTCGGGGGCCTGATTGGTGTCACACTTTTTCTCCATCCCTAGCAAACACAGCTGATTAATCAAAATTCATTGTAAACTGAAGATCATGATTAGGTGATTATTGGAGTCAGGTGTGTTAGCTGGTGCTGGGGCAAAACTGTGACACCAATCAGGCCCTCGAGGACTGGAGTTTCCCACCCCTGCACTAAAGCATGTAAGCGTTCATATTTATGTTTCTATGCATGACATCCATCTTGGATATTCAAATGCACATTTAGTCGTTACAAGTAACGGATTACAAAAAAAAGGTAACTCTAATCCTTTACGTTACCAGCAAAAATATTGTAATCAGATTTCAGATACTTAACTAAAAACGAGTTTACTTCTATTATTATTTTTACATTCAGAAAGGATGTTTGCGAAAACATTTCTTGACACCTTTCTGTTTTCTCAGTGACATTCAAATCAGCATTGAAAAAAGGCGCAAATTTACAGTAAGTTTGTTCGGCTGAGTGAGTCTGACCACAAGTCAAAGACCACTATGATGACACACCAAATGCTTTTGATGGATCGTGGGAAAAGAGCAGGAATAGGCTTTTGTATTCTACAGTCCAAGCTATGTTATCCAATGGTGTAACATCTGTCAGCATCCAAAGATTATCCAATTTGAATAAACGCTTGGAGGTAAGGACAACAGCAGTGGTGTAGCCTACAGGCGGGGCGATATGAATATCACTTATTACATAGCGCATTGATGTGAATTACACTGCTGCTCTCTCATTTAGCTATTTGCACCTTACGGATTATGGTTCTTGTGGATGGTTGTTCACAAATGTATAAGTGTACTTAATAGAGGTCCGATTAATCGGAATGGCCAATTAATTCGGGCCGATTTCAAGTTTTCATAACAATCGGAAATCGGTATTTTTGGACACCGATTTGGCCCAATTTTTTTTTTTACACCTTTATTTAATCTTTATTTAACTAGGCAAGTCAGTTAAGAGCACATTCTTATTTTCAATGACGGCCTAGGAACGGTGGGTTAACTGCCTCGTTCAGGGGCAGAACGACAGATTTTTACCTTGTCAGCTCGTGGGATTCAATCTTGCAACATTACAGTTAACTAGTCCAACGCTCTAACCACCTGATTACATTGCACTCCACGAGGAGCCTGCCTGTTACGCCAATGCAGTAAGCCAAGGTAAGTTGCTAGCTAGCATTAAACTTATCTTATAAAAAACAATCAATCAATCATAATTACTAGTTAACTACACATGGTTGATGATATTACTAGTTTATCTAGCGTGTCCTGCGTTGCATATAATCGATGTGGTGCGTATCGTTGCTCCAATGTGTACCTAACCATAAACATCAATGCCTTTCTTAAAATCAATACACAGAAGTATATATTTTTAAACCTGCATATTTAGCTAAAAGAAATCCAGGTTAGCAGGCAATATTAACCAGGTGAAATTGTGTCACTTCTCTTGCGTTCATTGCACGCAGAGTCAGTGTATATGCAACAGTTTGGGCCGCCTAATTTGCCAGAATTTTACGTAATTATGACATAACATTGAAGGTCGTGCAATGTAACAGGAATATTTAGACTTATGGATGCCACCCTTTAGATAAAATACGTAACGGTTGTTAGGAATTTTGTTAATAAATAATTAAAACATTCTAGCTTTAGATAAAACTATAACTAATTGAACTCTGCACGCCTGGTGAAAAGAGATTTGTGTTGTGGGTTATAAAATAAGCAGAAAGGGTCGTTAAACTATGGTTGAACTGACCCAACTTAGCCCTGAGGTGTTTAGATAAGGCTGTGGGTAACTTTTTAGGTCTTCCATTATCTTGAGTTGTCTGCTAAAGTGGTAATAAATTATAGTGAGCCTTCAGGATAATAGATTATATTGTGTGTGTGCGCTGTGAAGTTGGAATGAACTTTTGAACCTGTTTTCTATTTGTCAGGACAATGAGACTTATTCTGTAACCTATGACGTCATATCTTGTATATAAACCTGTTGTTTATGATCAAATGTGTCACGATCGTCTTCGTGAGAGAGAGAGGACCAAGGCGCAGCGCGTGAAAAATACATCTTCTTTTAATGAAGGAAAAAACAAACACTTACAAAATGAACAAAACAAACGATCGTGAAGCTAAACCTGAACTAAGTGCACACATGCAACATAGAACATAGAACATAGACATAGACAACTACCCACAAAAGCCTACTGCCTATGGCTGCCTTAAATATGGCTCCCAATCAGAGACAATGAATGACAGCTGTCTCTGATTGAGAACCAATCTAGGCAGCCATAGACATAACTAGACAACTATACTCTACTCTGCCCCATACACATACAACACCCCATAGACACTACAAAACACATACATTCCCCATGTCACACCCTGACCTAACTAAAAAACATAAAGAAAACAAAGAATACTAAGGCCAGGGCGTGACAAAATGGGAGCGTGCTCCGAGAATAAATTCTATTATCTAATTTTAATAAGACTGTATCCTGTCTATTTTATGTTAATAAGTATCTTACAAATTCTTATAAATAGACAGATTGAATTTAATTAATGAGTACATTAGAGGAATCATTTAATTCCACTAACACGGTTCCGTATTTCACTGAAAGAATAAATGTCTTGTTTTCGAGATGATAGTTTCCAGATACGATCATATTAATGACCTAAGGCTCGTATTTCTGTGTGTTATTATGTTATAACTAAGTCTATGATTTGATAGAGCAGTCTGACTGAGCGGTGGTAGGCAGCAGCAGGCTCGTAAGCATTCATTCAAACAGCACTTTCGTGCGTTTTTCCAGCAGCTCTTCATTGTGCTTCAAGCATTGCGCTGTTTATGACTTCAAGCCTATCAACTCCCGAGATTAGGCTGGTGTAACCGATGTGAAATGGCTAGCTAGTTAGCGGGGTGCGCGCTAATAGCGTTTCAAACGTCACTCGCTCTGAGACTTGGAGTGGTTGTTCCCCTTGCTCTGCATGGGTAAAGTTGCTTCGAGGGTGGCTGTTGTCGATGTGTTCCTGGTTCGAGCCCAGGTAGGAGCGAGGAGAGGGATGGAAGCTATACTGTTACACTGGCAATACTAAAGTGCCTATAAGAACATCCAATAGTCAAAGGTTAATGAAATACAAATGGTATAGAGAGAAATAGTCCTATAATTCCTATAATAACTACAACCTAAAACTTTTTAACTGGGAATATTGAAGACTCATGTTAAAAGGAACCACCAGCTTTCAAATGTTCTCATGTTCTGAGCAAGGAACTTAAACGTTAGCTTTCTTACATGGCACATATTGCACTTTTACTTTCTTCTCCAACACTTTGTTTTTGCATTATTTAAACCAAATTGAACATGTTTTATTATTTATTTGAGGCTAAATTGATTTTATTGATGTATTATATTAAGTTAAAATAAGTGTTCATTCAGTATTGTTGTAATTGTCATTATTACAATTTTTTTTTTAAATCGGTCGATTAATCGGTATAGGCTTTTTTGGTACTCCAATAATCGGCATCGGCGTTGAAAAATCATAATCGGTCGACCTCTAGTACTTAACCCAATAATGGTTGAGTTGAAGAAGATTAAGCTGCCTTTCAATCATTAGTTTTGTGACCAGTGGACAACCAATGAAAAATTCTCTCTTGCAACAGTTGCATAGTGCGGATCCCAGCCTGTCGAATAAAAGTTTGAGGGAGTTCTTGTCTTCCTTGGTATTGTGATCCATACTGTCAAAAACAAGTTTAATTTAAGAAGACCACGGGTGGGGCTTATTACTCAATCTAATTCGTGATGATTCCCAAAGAAATTCCATAGGCCTAACGGAGTCATGCTCAAACTCGCACACTTGATTAACTTAAACAGCTGCAAATTATCGAGATATCAAAGTGTCACCAACAAAAACATAAACAATAGGCCTACAGTGGCAAGAAAAAGTATGTGAACCCTTTGGAATTACCTGGATTTCTGCATAAATTGGTCATCAAATTTGATCTGATCTTCATCTAAGTCACAGCAATAGACAAACATAGTGTGCTTAAACTAATAACACAGAAATTATTCAATTTTTCTATATTGAATACATCATTTAAACATTCACAGTGTAGGTTGGGAAAGTATGTGAACCCCTAGGCTAATGACTTCTCCAAAAGCTAATTGGAGTCAGGTGTCAGCTAACCTGGAGTCCAATCAATGAGTCGAGATTGGAGATGTTGGTTAGAGCTGCCTTGCCCTATAAAAACACTCACAAAATTTGAGTTTGCTATTTACAAGAAGCATTGCCTGATGTGAACCGATGTGAATACGTTTTTCACATGCAAATAGCACTTTTCGGTTTTGCTTAAAGCATGCGAGCCCATGACAGCCCAATCAGTCCTCCAAGACAATAAAATCATAAACAAAACTTCACTCCGCGGTAGTTAACCTAAAAACTATGGACTTATTAGCTATGTTCAGATAAAACAATTGAGCTAATCTATATTTCCAAGTCCTATTCTTGAAGATCTGGCCCAACGCTCTAACCACTAGGCTACCTGCCGTCCCAGTAGAAAGCAATGGGTTAGAAGAAGCCTAAATAACCAACCCATGTAGTAAAATCCAACATCCATTTATGGGCAGCTATGTAAACTCTAACATTGGCTTATCCTGCAATAGATGTCATTCAATTGGTAATATACATTTTTGTCTTCTTCCAATGCTTCTTAAATGAAAGTAGGCAGATTACGTTACTGAGTTTGGGTAATCCAAAAGTGATGCTACTGATTACAATTTTGGACAGGTAACTAATGGATTACTTTTAGAAAGTAACCTTCCCAACCCTGTGAAACTCATAACTATTTTATATAGCCTACCATTTTGCCTCTTCGCTATGTAATTAATTACAAAGCTATTACTAAATTATCATCTATTGCCGTAGTAATTACAGCTTTACTACACAGGTACAAGAGCATCTGAAGGTAAAGTGTTACCACAATATTAACAATATCGAACAAAATGGCATATCATTCCATTACACACACACACAAACACACACACACCCAACAAGGTCGTCCCCAGAAGGAATTGATTCTCAGGTAAATGGACGAGTTCAATCCCACTAAAGGACCTCGCTATAAACCCTCTCCCTCGACTCCTGGAGCCTCATTTATCCATCATTCGTAGTCACAAATCTGTGTAAACCATGCGTCGGATCATTTCCATGCAAAGTATGAAACTCATCATTTTGAACGTTTGCTTGAGAGTGAGCGTAAATTTACGCACAGCCTTGACCAAGCGTGGACACAGTGCCATGTGCTGGAACAGAGGAACTGCTTGTCAAGCGTAGAAGGTGGGAAATATATGTTTAAAATGTGTGAAATTGCGAGAGTAATAAATAATTTTTTGATTTAGTTTGTTTTTCCATTGTGAATTCATGCAACATCCTGACAGGTTATATATAATTTGACCTCATCAGTGCATTTGTTACGATAATAATCAATATAAAGTACAATCATTTGTTAAATCAGAGGCACTTGTGAAAGTGAAACCATTGTTGAAATACTATTAAAGTCGGAGATTGCGTTTATAGCATGCTGTTCTCATGCTTAAGTTCAAGGTCAGAATACACAGAGAGAAGTGCATAAAAAAGGAATCACGTTCCATTCACGCATAACTCACGCTTAACTCAGTTCGGAATCGGCCCCTAAGAGCATTGGATATATCTCCTTGAATAGTTATATCATAGAAATGATACAACATAGTGATAATACAATCAGAGCTTTGGCTCGATCTCCTTGAAATACTAGCATAGTGACACAATGGATTTCTTTGGTAGCGTCTCCTTGAATAGTCATGGCATGGTAACAGTGCCCCTCAGTGCAGCTCTGTCCCCTCAGAGCGATGTTCAGAGAAGGCTTTGATAACACTGGGCTCAGCAGAGTAGGGGATGGGGGCTGATGGGGAATCCAGAGTGGCTGGTGTGGATGTGGATTCTAATTTATACCTGGGGCTTCTTGGGGACAGAGCTGAATAAAATAATAAAACGAGCCTGAATCATTACAGAGAGACACAGATGGGCCGGATGGGTCGAGCATCACACAGCCTGGAGTAGAGTATACTGAATATACTACTCATCAAGCTGGCACCCCTGTGTAAGCAGATGTTACATTGTTTTACGAAAGTCTGTACGCTTTAACTGTACAACAAGATAACTGTATGTCATGAAACTACTGTCATAAGTACAGAGAGATAAGGTTTGCACCCAATTCCACTGTAGTGCTAGCAGGACTGGACAATGCCCCCCAACGCCCTGAGAGTGAATACAGGAACGCCTAGTCCTTAAACATTCACTGTCTGTTTGTCCAGCTGTCCTCTCCTGTCCTGTCTTATCTACAGACCCAGCATCAGTGTGGGACAGCATGAGACAAACACAGCTGTTAGGAGGGGTTAACCCTCTGCCCAAGTCAGTTGTGTGTAGACACACACACACGTCAGCTGTGAGGAAAGAGAGGTCTGCCTGTGGGACTGAAAGACAAAGCTTCATACAGTCTTTGTATGTATTTGCTGAAGGGAGTTAGTTTCTCGTAGTGGTATTTTTGAGCAGAGCAGCATTAAACCTGGAACTGAACGTGTGACCCAGAGCAACCTGTGTCCCTGGTCGCAGTTGTTTAACAGTTTTTCTCAATTGCTAAAACACAATTTCTGAAACCTTGCTCCATTTCCTGAAAACATTAAACACAAAACCTCATCTCCAAGCACTATTTACATAACCTCTGACTCCTCTCGCAAAATGAAACATTCGCCTCGAAACAGTTTTACCTGTGTTCAAAATCAAACACTGCTCTCAAATCATAAACAAAGTGATCAAAATGATATACACTCTCAAGCTGTAACGGTCGTCATAGTCGTTCTCCTCCTCAGACGAGGAGGAGCATGGATCGGACCAACACGCAGAGTGGGTAGTGCTCATGATCATTTATTAAAACGAAACTGAACACTAACACGAAACAAAATAACAAAAATGAGTACAACCGACAACAGTCCCGTGTGGCACGAATACAAACACGGAAACAAACACCCACAAAACACACGTGAAACCCCGGCTGCCTTAGTATGATTCTCAATCAGGGACAACGATTGACAGCTGCCTCTGATTGAGAATCATACCAGGCCGAACACAAAATCCCAACATAGAAAATCACACATAGACAAACCCACCCAACTCACGCCCTGACCAACTAAATAAATACAAGACAAAAGAAAACAGGTCAGGAACGTGACACAAGCAGTCAGTAAACAATACACCGAAAAATAGAAACACATTGTTCAAAACATACAATTCTCAGGGAGAAGTACATTTTTAATCAAAAAAAATATTCATATTTTTCCGTCATTGTCTTTTGATGAACGAAAACATGTTCTATCATAGTAGCTCAAAATTGATCAGAAATTACTACTCTGCTTTGCTCTTTGCAATTTAGTTTTTTGTTCTCCCTCCTCCTTGTACCCCTATTTTTACAGTACTGTACCCTGCATCTCACAAGCGTGTCCTTTGTCTCTGTGATACTGTAATTCTTCTTCTTTGTTGATATGAACCTGCAACCAGTCAAAATCTATTGAGCAGTCAGTACTGTTAATAAATGGAAAGCACAATGTTCAGGGCCATACAATTTGTCCATTGTACAGTATACAGCCTACAATGCACTTTACTACAGTATACAATAATAAAAGGGACAAAAATCAAAGGAGTAAACATGTGATCAATGTGCTTCTTCTTGTCTTTGGGCTGGGTCAGGCCAGAGCACTTCGTCGACATCACAAGCAAGAGAAGCCTCTTGTGTGCCGTATCCAGCCCTGACATGATTCCTCACCTATATCACCACAGGCTAAATCCATGGCTTGCAGCAGATTTACTCTGGTGTAGGGTTGTCTATCATACACTTTCCATCTCCAAGAGGAGAAAAACTCCTCAATCGGATTCAGGAAAAGCGAGTATGGAGGGAGGTACAAGTTCATAAACTGCCCATTGATGTTAAACCATTCTCTTACCTGAGCAGCTCGGTGGAAACTGACATTGTCCCACACTATCACATAGGTGGGAATGGGATTCTCATTTAGCTCTTGACCCTGCTGCTCTTGAACCTGCTGCTCAAATAAAATATCTCTTAGATTGGCAATAAATCTTAGAAGGTGCTGGGTCTTATATGGCCCGAGTGTAACATGGTGATGTAGAACACCATGGTTGCTGATAGCAGCACAGATTGTGACATTGCCACCTCGTTGACCAGGGACTTCAACAATGGCCCGCTGTCCAATTATGTTTCAGCCTCTCCTTCTCCTCTTTGTTAGATTGAAGCCTGCTTCATCGACAAAGATGAACTCATGGGGTCTGTCCAAGGATTCCAAGTCAAATATTGTCTGTGTAGAAATACAATATACTGTATGTAGGATTTTGTAAGTCGTACAGAGACAGTACTATACTGTAGAGTACAATTAGGCTTCTGATTCACATACATTGTATGTACTGAAGAGTAATGTCATTCACATAGTATGTGTTAGTACTGTAGACAATCTGGATTACAGTAAATGTTTCTGAATGTACACTTACTTGCACATACTGAGCTCGCAGTTCTTTCACCCTTGGTGAGTTGCGGTCAAAAGGTACTCTGTATACTTGTTTCATTCGCATCCTGTTACGATGGAGGACACGGTCAATTGTGGAAATGCTCACACTGTCGATTCCCTGGAAGTGTGTGTTGTCTTGTATCACCTCGTTCCTGGATTTCTCTGAGTCGTATTGCATTATCTTGAAGGACCATGCGACCTATAACGGCCTCTTTGTCACGACTTCCGCCGAAGTCGGCCCTTCTCCTTGTTCGGGTGGTGTTCGGCGGTCGACGTCACCGGCTTTCTAGTCACCATCGATCCATTTTTCAGTTTCGTTTTGTTTTGTCTGTATTATACACACCTGGTTTCAATTCCCCCATCATGTTCCCTATTTAACCCTCTGGCTTTCATTTCTGTTTTGTCCGTGATTGTTTGTGCGTTAGGTGTTGTAGTTGATACGTGTATGTATCTGTTTATTTTCCAGTTGTGGAATTGTGCATTTATTTTGAGTAAAACACTGTGGTTTCGCTCAACACCTGTGTCCTGCGTTTGACTCCAAAATTCTCCGCACACAACCCTGACACTCTTGCTCCCGAGTGAATATAGCTGTCCTTCCACCTGCATGTGGCAGCCTTGCAATTCTACAAAAAGTAGTTGTGCAGTTACAAAACATATTCATGCAGTACAATACATACAGTGATTAACTTTACAAATGTCTATTGAAACAGCTGCATATAGTGTAGTACAGTAAATTTGCAATTACAAAAATACAGTAGTATACTGTACCTGTTCTCTTCTCTGAATGTCCTTACTATGGTGGACACAGAAAATCGGCTCAAACTGGGTTGCACTCTAAGTCCTGCTTCCCTCATTGTCAGTCCATGGACAAGAACATGGTCTATAACTGTTGCTCGAATTTCATCAGATATTTCCACTCTTTGTCTTCCTCTTCCTCTTCGTCCTCCTCTTCCTCTTTCTTGCCCTCCTCCTCCTCTTCCTCCTCATCGCCCACCTCGCATATGCACTCGTCCTCGTCCTCTCACATTGTTTCTTCTATCCATTCTCAGACTTTCTCCTTCCCACCTTCAACAACCTGTTTGCTCTCTGAACTGGCTGATATTGGTTGTGTCGCATCATTTGAAACAGGTTAAATCAATTTTGAGTGGTTGTGTTCAATCAATGACATGTGTTCTCTATTTGTATTTGATTGTTGCCACTTGTGTTTACCAGTATGGATGACATGTGCATTAGAGTGAAGAGTGAAGAATGTGTTTTGAGAATGAGAATGTGTTTAGAGTTTTGCTGAAAAGTCTAAGTGAGATCTGCAAATTGTGTTTTACCATGTGAAATGGTTTAAGGTATTGACAACAGACTGCATAATTAGCCAAATGAGTCCAGGCAACTGAGAACTTTGTTCAGCCAATGGGTTTTAGTGTTTTAGCAATTGAGAAAAACTGTAAGATCAAGTGATGGAATGCAAGACTGGAAGGGAAGTAGCTGATCACGCCCTTTCTCTCCTTCCCTCTCTAATCACAAACAGTGAGATTGATCAAATTAATTTAATTATATGGTTCATCTACATTGCCATGACAGGATATGCTGGAGCACTGTGTGTGTGTGTGTGTGTGTGTGTGTGAGAGAAGTGGTGAGTTAGAAAGCGATGAGAATCATGCAGCAACCGCCTCTCGTTTTACCCACTATCCACCTAATGCTATTTGTTTCGTCTATCTTTCTCTTTCCTCACAAAAGAAGGTTACACACTCTCAATCTAAGCTACTATCTTAGTGTACACACACACAAACTGAGGAATATCTTTTTTATCCTTGTTGTTTTCAAGTCTGTCTGTGTGGACACTTTCAGGATACAGTAACAAAGTGTTGAGTATTGCCAGGCTCCATGCAGACCTCAGCGACAACACTGCAGATGTATCTGATCAGCTATTCTGTATCTCTCTCACACAGAAACTGGGCTGACAGGCACTGGAACCAACTGTCATTGATAGTGCGCCGTCTCGGACACATACACACACACACACACCTCCTTGCCCTGTCACTGCATGATCATTAGAGAAATAATGCTACGTTTCCTCAGACTGTTAATTGTGCCCCTGAAAGAGAAGATACCATTATCTCCATGAATGTTAACAGTAGAGAGAGACTTCAATAGGCTACATTATGTTTTTGACCTGAGGTGGTTTTTGAATAGATGTCACCATTGTCTGCTCAGCATGTAAATTGTATGTCTTTTTATTATTATTTTTAAAAATTAATTTAACTAGGCAAGTCAGTTAAAAACAAATTCTTATTTACAATGACAGCCTACCCCGGCCAAACCCAGATGACACTGGGCCAGTTATGCACCGCCCTTTGTGATACAGCCTGGGATTGAACCAGGGACTGTAGTGACGCCTCTTGCACTGAGATGCAGTGCCTTTGACCGCTGCGCCACTCGGGAGTCTTTTTGAACATGTCTGCAATTAGTCCAACCTTTAATGTGTAACTTGAGAATTGATTCTGGAATGATAGTTATCTAGGATATGAATATGAAATACAATTTACACAACAGCTCTGGAATATGGCATTGCTTACATAGGTGATTTCTCAATGAGTCGCATCTTACTTTTCTAAATGATGTCACTGATTGAACAGTTTGGATTTATATTATCACATTTTCTATGACGACTAACGGTGATGGAATGTGTCCCAGAGCTCTCTCTCCCTTTTGCCCTCAGAACAGCCTGAGGGCAGAACAGAAGGTGGACCATTCTTGATACACATGGGAAACTGTTGAGCGTGAAAAACCCAGCAGAGTTGCAGTTCTTGACACACTCAAACCGGTGCGCCTTGTACCTACTACCATACCCCGTTCAAAGGCACTTAAATATTTTGTCTTGCCCATTCACCCTCTGAATGGAACACATACACAATCCATGTCTCAGTTGTCTCAAGAGCATTCTCCTCCCCTTCATCTACATTTGTTGAAGTGGATTTAAGAAGTTACATCAATAAGGGATCATAGCTTTCCCTGTCTCTCTCTCTCTCTCTCTCTCTCTCTCTCTCTCTCTCTCTCTCTCTCTCTCTCTCTCTCTCTCTCTCTCTCTCTCTATACATTCAGTTCAGGAGTCTTCAGTTCAGGAGTGTGTTTCTTGCTAATGCACTCAAACAATAAAATAACCGAAGGGGCAGACTTCAAAGGCTTTAGCTTGTATTGTTTAAATATGGACAAGTAATTAAGGATGTGTCCTTCTCCTGCTGGATGTGTGCTTCTCTCTCTCTCTCTCTCTCTCTCTCACACCTCCTACTCTCCTCTATTCCCTGATCCCAGAGATGAGAGAATCTTTCTAAACTTATACTGTAAATTAGAAAAAGACTCATAACCAAGGGGATAGTCTGTTGCTAGGCAGTAACTATGCAGCAGTCTCACTCCACTCTCCCTGTCTCCCTCGCCTCACACTCCCTGCCAAGCATTTAATGTGTCTATCTGTCTCTCTATTTACTCATTATATTTCCCTATTCCCTTTCTCCTTCTTTATCTCTCTCCATTCACTGTCAAGCATTTTGTTTCCTTCTCTATCTCACCCACCTTCTCCCTCTTTCTACTCATTCTCTCATCCCTCCCTCCCTCTTTTTATTTATTTATTTATTTATTTAACCTTTATTTAACTAGACGTATCAGTTAAAGAACAAATTATTTTTTACAATGACGGCCTACCAAAAGGCAAAAGGCCTCCTGCGGGGACGGGGGCCTGGGATAAAAAAAGGAAAAAAAGAAATACCATATAAATATAGGACAAAACACACATCACAACAAGAGAGACACAACACTACATAAAGAGAGACCTAAGACAACAACATAACAAGGCAGCAACACATGACAACACAGTATGGTAGCAACACAACATGACAACAACATGGTAGCAACACAACATGGTAGCAGCACAAAAACATGGTACAAACATTATTGGGCAAAGTCAACAGCACAAATGTCAAGAAGGTAGAGACAACAATACATCACACAAAGCAGCCACAACTGTCAGTAAGAGTGTCCATGTTTGAGTCTTTGAATGAAGAGATTGAGATAAAACGGTCCAGTTTGAGTGTGTGTTTGCAGCTCGTTCCAGTCGCTACCTGCAGCGAACTGAAAAGAGGAACGACCCAGGGATGTGTGTGCTTTGGGGACCTTTAACAGAATGTGACTGGCAGAACGGGTTTTGTATGTGGAGAATGAGGGCTGCAGTAGGTATCTCAGATAGGGGGGAGTGAGGCCTAAGAGGGTTTTATAAATAAGCATCAACCAGTGGGTCTTGCGACGGGTATACAGAGATGACCAGTTTACAGAGGAGTATAGAGTGCAGTGATGTGTCCTATAAGGAGCATTGGTGGCAAATCTGATGGCCGAATGGTAAAGAACACGTAGCCGCTCGAGAGCACCTTTACCTGCCGATCTATAAATTATGTCTCCGTAATCTAGCATGGGTAGGATGGTCATCTGAATCAGGGTTAGTTTGGTAGCTGGGGTGAAAGAGGAGCGATTACGATAGAGGAAGCCAAGTCTAGATTTAACTTTAGCCTGCAGCTTTGATATGTGCTGAGAGAAGGACAGCCGTATAGCCATAATCCCAAGTATTTGTATGATGTAACAACTTCAAGCTCTAAACCCTCAAGAGGTAGTAATAACACCTGTGGGAAGAGGGGCATTCTTCTTACCAAACCACATGACCTTTGTTTTGGAGGTGCTCAGACCAAGGTTAAGGATAGATAAAGCTATATGGACACTACGAAAGCTTTGTTGTAGAGCATTTAACACTAAATCCGGGGAGGAGCCAGCTGAGTATAAGACTGTATCTCTAGTTAGATATGTACTGTACATGCAGCTGTGGCCGTTGGTGTTAAATGACACGGTAGACACCGCAGTAGGATGCCTGCAGGGGGGCTCCTGCCCCCCCCCCCCCCCCCCCACTCACTTGGGTTAGTGTTCGGGGCCTGATGCCCTCCCTTGCTGTCACACACAGACCCAGAGCACCAATAGGCCTTTTGTACTCCCGCCTGCCTGTCAAACTAAAGGATTAATAAGGCATTGCCTACTGTCTAACATAGAGCCTACAATTCAGCTATCCCTAATGAACATTACAATAGTGAGTGAGGGCACTAAAGGAACCATATGGGACGGAATGTTCTGTCGAGTAGCTAGCTGAACTTCTGTAGTGACATGACCGTGGTCACGTACGGTCGACATCAGGATTACTAGCTAACATATTTTGTCCCTTGACCTCAGTCGTGGTTAGGATTTTTATCGTGGTTAACATTAAAACACTCTGTTCCTCTAACTAAGATGTGGTCAGGCTTCTTGCACAGTCAGCTCTCTCTTTGGTGCTTATTAATGGTTGAGGTTCCTTTCAACTGTGCGGTCACCAGCTGCTTTGAACTGCGTTCATCTGTCACGCTTAGTCAGGCACCCTGGCCGCGTGGTCTGGTTGATCCCCCATTCTGCACGGTCATGAGTTCTCCATATCCCATGGTCTTATACATAGTCCCAGCTCTGACACACATCACACTTTCAACACGCAAGTTTGACACGGCCAAAGACAGAGCAGACTTCCTTGGCTTTGACACACTACCTCATGGTTTATGTGGTATTGCTCAACATTGGGGAACTTGTTTGCCTCCCATCTTGGTCTTGTCCCCTAGTGACATCGATACCGAAAGTATGCATGTGTGTGTCATGTGATCACTGCCTCGTGACAGTGCATAATCGTGGAGCTGGAGCTTTTTACCCTGAACAGGACAGATCGCTATGCCAGAGGTTATAAGAGGTCATAAACTCTAATAGCCTAAAGACATAGCCTAAAGAGTGGGGAACTTCAGTTTCAATTGAGAAGGAAATACAGAGTGCAAACTCAGTCCTCCTGTTCCCAAATGAAGAACATTGTTTTATTCGTTCTAGGGCTGTCCCCGACTAAAACAAATCTTGGTAACCCGAAAGTCGTCTGTTCTTTCACCCAATCGAGTGGTCAAAATTGTTAAAAGTCTATTTTTCCATATACAGTTGAAGTCGGAAGTTTACATACACCTTAGCCAAATACATTTAAACTCAGTTCTTCACAATTCCTGACATTTAATCCTAGTAAAAATCCCCTGTTTTAAGTCAAATCAAATCAAATCAAAATGTATTTGTCACATACACATGGTTAGCAGATGTTAATGCGAGTGTAGCGAAATGCTTGTGCTTCTAGTTCCGACAATGCAGTAATAACCAACAAGTAATCTAACCTAACAATTCCACCACTACTACCTTATACACACAAGTGTAAAGGGATAAATAATATGTACATAAAGATATATGAATGAGTGATGGTACAGAACGGCATAGGCAAGATGCAGTAGATGGTATAGAGTACAGTATATACATATGAGATGAGTAATGTAGGGTATATAAACATAAGGTGGCATAGTTTAAAGTGGCTAGTGATACATGTATTACATAAAGATGGCAAGATGCAGTAGATGATATAGAGTACAGTATATACATATGAGATGAGTAGTGTAGAGTATGTAAACATTATATTAAGTGGCATTGTTTAAAGTGGCTAGTGATACATTTTTACATAATTTCCATCAATTCCCATTATTAAAGTGGCTGGAGTTGAGTCAGTATGTTGGCAGCGGCCACTAAATGTTAGTGGTGGCTGTTAGGATCACCACTATATATTTAAGAATGTGAAATGTCAGAATAATAGTAGAGAGAATGATTTATTTCAGCTTTTATTTCTTTCATCACATCCCCAGTGGGTCAGAAGTTTACATACACTCAATTAGTATTTGGTAGCATTGCCTTTAAATTGTTTAACTTGGGTCAAATGTTTCAGGCAGCCCTCCACAAGCTTCCCACAATAAGTTGGGTGAATTTTGGCCCATTTCACCTGACAGATCTGGTGTAACTGAGTCAGGTTAGTAGGCCTCCTTGCTCGCACACGCTTTTTCAGTTCTGCCCACACATTTACTATAGGATTGAGGTCAGGGCTTTGTGATGGCCACTCCAATACCTTGACTTTGTTGTCCTTAAGCCATTTTGCCACAACTTTGGAAGTATGCTTGGGGTCAATGTCAATTTGGCAGACCCATTTGTGACCAAGCTTTAACTTCCTGACTGATGTCTTGAGATGTTGCTTCAATATATACACATCATTTTCCTCCCTCATGACACCATCTGTTTTGTGAAGTGCTCCAGTCCCTCCTGCAGCAAAGCACCCCCACAACATGATGCTGCCACCCCCGTGCTTCACGGTTGGGATGGTGTTCTTCGGCTTGCATGCCTCCCCCCTTTTCCTCCAAACATAACGATGGTCATTATAGCCAAACAGTTCTATTTTTGTTTCATCAGACCAGAGGACATTTCTCCAAAAAGTACGATCTTTGTCCCCATGTGCAGTTGCAAACCGTAGTCTGGCTTTTTTATGGCGGTTTTGGAGCAGTGGCTTCTTCCTTGCTGAGCGGCCTTTCAGGTTATGTCGATATAGAACTGTTTTACTGTGGATATAGATACTTTTGTACCTGTTTCCTCCAACATCTTCACAAGGTCCTTTGCTGTTGTTCTGGGATTGATTTGCACTTTTCACACCAAAGTACGTTCATCTCTAGGAGACAGAACGCGTCTCCTTCCTGAGCGGTATGACGGCTGCGTGGTCCCATGGTGTTTATACTTGCGTACTATTGTTTGTACAGATGAACGTGGCACCTTCAGGCATTTGGAAATTGCTCCCAAGGATGAACCAGACTAGTGGAGGTCTACATTTTCTTTTCTGATTTATTTTAATTTTCCCATGATGTCAAGCAAAGAGGCACTGAGTTTGAAGGTAGGCCTTGAAATACATCCACAGGTACACCTCCAATTGACTCAAATTATGTCAATTAGCCTATCAGAAGCTTCTAAAGCCATGACATAATTTTCTGGAATTTTCCAAGCTGTTTAAAAGCACAGTCAACTTAGTGTATGTAAACTTCTGACCCACTGGAATTGTGATACAGTGAATTATTAGTGAATTAATCTGTCTGTAAACAATTGTTGGAAAAATTACTTGTGTCATGCACAAAGTAGATGTCCTAACCATTGCCAAAACTATAGTTTGTTATCAAGAAATTTGTGGAGTGGTTGAAAAACAAGTTTTAATGACTCCAACCTAAGTGTATTGTAACTTCCGACTTCAACTGTATAGACACACCCTATGTGTTTTAATAAAATAAACTATATGCTTTGAGCTTGTCTGATGCTTTAAAACTTCTTAGGGATAGGTGTCCTGCTAGCGGGACAACTGTCGACAACATCCTGTGAAATTGCAGGGCACGCAATTCAAATAAATAATCGTAATATGAAACATTCATGAACATACAAGTATCTTGTATCATCTAAAAGCTTAAATTCTTGTTAATCTAACTGCATTGTCCGATTTATAATAGGCTTTACAGCGAAAGCATACCATGCGATTGTCAGAGGATGGCCCCACATCAACATATTTTTCAACCAGCACAGGCTTCACAAAATCACAAATAGCGATAAAATAAATAAAATATTCCTCTGTTTGCAATCCCAAGGATCCCAGCTACAACATGAATGGTCGTTTTGTTAGATAAAATCCTTCTTTATATCCCAAAAAGTCTGTTTAGTTGGCGCCATCGATTTCAGTAATCCACTCGTTCAACATGCAGACAAAGGAGTCCAAAAAGCTACCGCTAAACTTCGTCCAAACAAGTCAAACAAAAACGTTCATATTTATATAAAAAAATCTGAGTTTACATTGGCGCGTTACATTCACTAGTTCCAAAAACATCAAGTGATTTTGCATAGCCACATCGTTTCAACAGAAATACTCATCATAAATGTAGATGATAATACAAGTTATACACATGGAATTATAGATATACCTTTCCTTAATGCAACCGCTGTGTCAGATTTCAAAAAAACTTTACGGAAAAAGCAAATCATGCAATAATCTGAGACGGCGCTCAGAACAATAACCAAATTTGCCGCCATGTTGGAGTCAACGAAACCAGAAAATACATGATAAATGTTTCCTTACCTTTGATGAACTTCATCAGAATGCAGTCCTAGGAATCCCAGGTCCACAATAAATGCTTGATTTGTTCGATAATGTCCGTTATTTATGTCCAATTAGCTACTTTGGTTAGCGCGTTTGGTAAACAATTCCAAAGTCACAAAGCGCGTCCACTATAACGTGACGAAATATCCAAAAGTTCCATAACAGTCAGTAGAAACATGTCAAACGATGTACTGAATCAATCTTTAGAATGTTGTTAACATACATCTTGAATAACGTTCCAACCGGAGAATTACATTGACTTCAGTTGAGCGATGGAACGGAGCTGCCTATCACGTGAACGCGCGTGGTCAAAGCATGGTCAGCTCGTGGCAGTGGTGACTAATTCCTGTCTCCTTCGGCCCCCCTTCACATTAGAGTCATCAGACAAAGTTCTATTGACTGTTGACATCTAGTGGAAGCCGTAGGAAGTGAAAACTCATCCATATCTCGCTGTAATTTCAATGAGAGCTTGGTTGAAAATCTGCCACCTCAGAAAAAATCCAAACAGGAAGTGGAACTTCTCAGGTTTTTGCCTGCCATATGAGTTCTGTTATACTCACATACATAATTCAAACAGTTTTAGAAACTTCAGAGTGTTTTCTATCCAACACTACTAATAATATGCAAATATATATCTGAATATATATCTTCATATCTGAAAATCATTGTCATGTGGTTAATAAAAATTATATCCAAATCTAAATGAAAATGATACAAACCTAAAAAGGTAATTCTATTGCCATTGCCAACAATGTAAAAATAGCCTACATAAAGCCAACAAATAAAAACATTGCAGCTTGCAGGTAGAAAATATCCTGATATAAATGAATATCATATAAATCACATTGGCTACATATGGCCTGTCTGCAAGGAACTTGAAACATTGCATCAGTTGTACAGCGTTTCCGCCGACACATTGGTGCGTCTGGCTTCCGGCTTAAGTGAGCAGTGTGTCAAGAAGCAGTGAGGTCTGGCAGGGTCGCGTTTCGGAGGATTCATGGCTCTCGACATTTGCCTCTCCTGAGTCCGTACGGGAGTTGCAGCTATGGGACAAGACTGTAACTACGAATTGGATATGGAAAAAGGGCTACAAAAATTATTACAAAAAATAAACGAATCACTTGGATCTGGCCTGAAACTTGCACTAACTAACTTGCAATATTGTATAAAATATTCTGTTCCCTCAGAGTTTCCTGCCCCAGCGAGCTCAGGACAGACAACAGCTGTAGGCCATTTGCACAAGGGATAAGAAGCAGTGCTCAACTTGGGCAGGAGCTCACCAGAGCTGAGTACCGGCACCTCAAATTTTCTCCTCCTTGAGCTCCTGTTCCTCTCATAGAATATTAGCTCAAAAGTATTGTAGAGCTCCTGCACCTAAATATAAACAGTACCAGAACCTATTCCAGTCCAAGTCAAACACAGATAAGAAGTAATCAGGTAGGCCTATTTTATGACGTTTCCACTGGATCAGAGCATGACATTTTTCCCTTCCACGCTGAGTGGTTATCGAAAGGGAGAAAGCTAGATAGATTTTTCAAATACATTGAGGAACTATTGTAATTCTCAATGGATGTAAAAACAGACTTTGTTTTCTTGCTGTTTGAGGTGAAGAAAACATTAATCTGAGAAGATCCACAGGTCATAGTTGGTGATGCATAAAGCCAATCAGAAATACTATCAAATCCCCCTACTTCTATGCGTGCGTGTCCTTACTCAACATTGACAGGATCGCTCCAAACAAAACACAATGACTAAATTCACAAAACTCGTAAATGGAATGAAAATAAACAAAATTGTTTCTCACAAGTGTAGAATAGGTTGTGCACTCTGCAAACAATGTGTCGATTCTGACAATGAAAACGGGAAGACTGGAATAATATTGAATGCATTATCATAAATTACTGTAACCAAAGTAACAAACATTGTAGATTAGAAATGCTAAGAAATAACAGTAAATCTACTACTGGTGATCTACTACTGGGCGCATTGTCAATCCGACGTCTGCCTTGGCCAGGTGATACGACCTCAGCAGAAGTCAGGGCATTCATACTTATTGCGCTTCGCAGAACAGTGCAGAGCTGTTGTCAAGGAAATGAGTTTGTATTTTCTACCGTCAACCAATCATGTCAATGTTGCGCTGTACAGAGAGCTCCACGTTGTTACAAAATTTGGGAGGCGCATGGTAATACGGTACAGAGCTCGATTTGGCCTCTGCATGGCTGTGCAGGCTCAAGCATGAATTGGGTTTTAGTCTAGGCCACCGCAATGGATTAGTTCACTGAGATGGGCACAAATATATTTATATTTATTTATATATATTTGTTACTGCTCGACTAACACAATCTCGGTCAACCAACAGCCTAACGACCAAACAATCGACCAGTTCCGAGCCATTGCATTCACGTTTACCAGAAATCAAAAAGCAATGCAAAGTAATGGATGTGCTGTTTGGTACTTTCCAAAGCTGTGTCTTTGGGTATGTATTGGCTAATCTCAGAATTTGGAACCAAATCTTGTGTGTGCTTGTCTGTCTCTGTTGGCTAACCAGAGCTATACTCCGGGTGTCACATCGATAGACAGACACCCCATGTGTCACACACCTGTCACCATCACGCCCCACCCTTACACACCCTCTCCTTGACTCTTATATCCCTCAGACAGCTGGGAGCACAGAGGAGGCTCCATTCCAGACCAGAGTACCAGGAACCCAGTAACCCCAACAGCCTGCCTCTCAGTACTGTTTACTCACAGCTGCATTGGGCTGAAAGTGTGGGGTGATAGTGGAGTGGATAAGTCAAACAGATTTGGGGTGACATTATCATCATTGACTAAAGTGGGTTTATTCTGTATGTATTGTACACATACTTTACAACGTAGACTTGAATCAGTAAAGGATTGATTTGTTAGACATACTCTACATATATCTACTTCAGTTCCCCCTAAGGTTTTTTCCCAGCAGCGGTTAGCAGGGGATGAATGGGGTCTAGCTATTTTTTGCACTGTACTTTATTTATCAATGTTTGATTGATTTGTCCAAAGTAGGTGCATTCTGTTCACACATGTATTTACCTACAATTGTATTCATCCACAAATAATACAAAAATATGTGCATGGATGTATTGCTAATGCAGATCAGCTGTAGTGGCACAGCATACTTTGCATTCTTGGAAGCCTACTACTGATGGGGCAGAGGACTACACTACACAGCCAGAGGAAGAGCACACAGGCATGGGGGGTTGAAGTAGGGGTATACATCATTATAGACAACACACAGGGCAATCTAGGCATTGGAAGGGGAAACTCAACATAATAGGCTACAGCACATTTACATGGTTGAACACTTTTAATGGAGGCTTTAAATCAATGGTTATTCTCTCTTTATGTTTCAAGGCGTTGTTAGCAAAGTGGGATGTCGGTTAGGGAAACTGGATTGAGATCAGGGGTGTGCTGCCTGGTTCAAATCCAATAGGAAGTTAGCTAGAATGCTCTTGTAGCTCTGTTAATGTTCCCATACAATCTGACAAATAATGTATATGCTTCATGTCCTTATTAGATATATTGAGTAACACTCTAGCTGAGATTAGTCTGAATACAAAATGGCTGATGTGAATGGGTTGTTTCTCCGTATGCCATAATTTGGCTGCCCTCTGTGTGTTTGTTACTTAGTGTGAGAGTCTTTCAGAGGAGTTGGGATAAAGCAGAAGACACGTTTCCGTTTGACATTTGTGTTCATTAGACAATCCAGTAACCTTCCTCTGTTCTTCTTCATCTTCTACAGTGGAGTCTGGTGTGTGACTCGGCGTGGAAGGTCCATATCGCTAAGTTCTCTCTGCTGGTGGGATCCATATTCGGATACCTGGTCTTTGGGGTCCTGGCAGACTGGTTAGTTTAATTATTCACTATTACATAATAAGTTGTTACATAATATCTTTACTACATAATAAAGTTATTACATAATATATTTTCATAGACATTTCGTTCAGGAGTTTTCAGTATGTTTCTTTTTAATGCCCTGAAACAATACTCTAAGGGACATACTTCAAAGGCTTTAGCTTGTATTGTTTAAATATGGACAAGTAATTAAGGATCTTTCCTACTGTATTTGTGCTTCATCCTCTCTCTCTCTGTGTCTCTCTCTCCCTCCTTCTCTCCCTCCATCCTCAGGTTTGGTCGCCACCCGGTCCTAATAATCTCGGTCCTGTTCATGCTGGTGTTTGGTCTGACCGTGGCCTTCTCTGTCAACGTTCCCATGTTCAGCACCCTGCGCTTCTTCGAGGGCTTCTGCTTGGCAGGCATCGCCCTCTCCCTCTACATCCTCAGTAAGTCCTCAGTAAGTCCTGCAGACCTACTACACCATGCTATTCTGCATGCCTTCGCTATACTGTACAGTCCATTGATTTATCTGTTAGGTGAGAATTTCTATTAGCGCTTTAGTAATGGATGTGCTGCTGTGTGGGCAGTAGTTGTTTCCCATAGCCTTGTCTTTGTGGGGTGTGTTATAGTTAGTAGACCCCCATGTCTTGAGTTAGGATTCACATTCTATATATTGTCAGATGGTGTTGCTGTATGCCTAAAAGTAAGGAAATCCCCAAGTCATGAGGTGTACAGTGCATTTGGAAAGTATTCAGACCCCTTGACTTTTTCCACATTTTGTTACGTTACAGCCTTATTCTAAAAACGATGAAATAATTTTTTCCCCTCATCAATCTACACACAGTACCCCATTATGACAAAACAAAAACAGGTATTTAGACATTTTTGGAAATTTATAAAAAATAGAAAACTGAAATATCACATTTACGTAAGTGTTCAGACCCTTTACTCAGCACTTTGTTGAAGAACCTTTGGCAGCGATTACAGCCTCGAGTCTTCTTGGGTATGACGCTACAAACTTGGCACACCTGTATTTGGGGAGTTTTCCCCATTCTTCTCTGCAGATCCTCTCAAGATCTGTCAGGTTGGATGGGGAGTGTCGCTGCACAACTATTTTCAGGTCTCTCCAGAGATGTTTGATCATGTTCAGGCTCTGTCTGGGCCACTCAAAGATATTCTGAGACTTGTCCCGAAGCCACTCCTGCATTGTCTTGGCTTTGTGCTTAGGGTTGTCGTCCTGTTCGAAGGTGAACCTTTGCCCCAGTCTGAGGTCCTGAGCGCTCTGAAGCAGGTTTTCATCAAGGATTTCTCTGTACTTTGCTCCGTTCATCCTTCCCTCGATTCCAGTCCCTGCAGCTGTTGAAAACATCCCCACAGCATGATGCTACCACCACCATGCTTCACAATAGGGATGGTGCCAGGTTTTCTCCAGACGTGAGGCTTGACATTCAGGCCGATGAGTTCAATCTTGGTTTCATCAGACCAGAGAATCTTGTTTCTCATGGTCTGAGAGTCTAGGTGCCTTTTGGCAAACTCCAAGTGGGCTTTCATGTGCATTTTACTGAGGAGTGGCTTCCGTCTGGCCACTCTACAAAAGCCTGATTGGTGGAGTGTGCAGAGATGGTTGTCCTTCTGGAAGGTTCTCCCATCTCCACAGAGGAACTCCGGAGCTCTGTCAGAGTGACCATCGGGTTCTTGGTCATTTTTTTCCTACATGTATTTTTTTATTTCACCTTTATTTAACCAGGTAGGCCAGTTGAGAACAAGTTCTCATTTACAACTGCGACCTGGCCAAGATAAAGCAAAACAGTGTGACAAAAACACAACACAGAGTTACACATGGAATAAAAAAGTGTACAGTCAATAACAAGTAATTACAATTGAGCAAATTAACACTAGAGTGATAGATGTGCAGAAGATGATGTGCAAGTAGAAATACTGGAAAGACTAGTGCGCAAAAGAGCTAAAAAGTGAATAAAACAATATGGGGATGAGGTAGGTAGTTGGATGGGCTATTTACAGATGGGCTGTGTACAGCTGCAGCGATCGGTAAGCTGCACAGATAGCTGATGCTTAAAGTTAGTGAGGTAGATATAAGTCTCCAACTTCAGTGATTTTTGCAATTCGTTCCAGTCATTCGCAGCAGAGAACTGGAAGGAAAGGCGGCCAAAGGAGGTGTTGGCTTTGGGGATGACCAGGGAAATATACCTGCTGGAGCGCGTGCTACGGGTGGGTGTTGTTATGGTGACCAGTGAGCTGAGATAAGGCGGAGCTTTACCTAGCAGAGACTTATAGATGACCTGGAACCAGTGGGTCTGGCGACGAATATGTAGCGAGGGCCAGCCGACAAGAGTATCAGGTCACAGTGGTGGGTAGTATATGGGGCTTTGGTGGCAAAACGGATGGCACTGTGATAGACTGCATCCAGTTTGCTGAGTAGAGTGTTGGAGGCTATTTTGTAAATGACATCGCCGAAGTCGAGGATCGGTAGGATAGTCCGTTTTACGAGGGTATGTTTGGCAGCGTGAGTGAAGGAGGCTTTGTTGCAAAATAGGAAGCCGATTCTAGATTTAATTTTGGATTGAAGATGTTTAATGTGAGTCTGGAAGAAGAGTTCACGGTCTAGCCAGACACCTAGGTATTTGTAGTTGTCCACATATTCTAAGTTAGCTAGTCGGGCGAGCGGGTGCGGGCAGCGATTGGTTGAAGAGCATGCATTTAATTTGACTAGCGTTTAAGAGCAGTTGGAGGCCACGGAATGAGTGTTGTATGGCATATTGAAGCTCGTTTGGAGGTTTGTTAACACAGTGGCCAAAGAAGGGCAAAATGTATACAGAATGGTGTCATCTGCGTAGAGGTGGATCAAGGAATCACCCGCAGCAAGAGCGACATCGTTGATATCTACAGAGAAAAGAGTCGGCCCGAGAATTGAACCCTGTGGTACTCCCACAGAGACTGCCAGAGGTCCGGACAACAGGCCCTCCGATTTGACACACTGAACTCTATCTGAGAAGTAGTTGGTGAACCAGGCAAAGCAGTCATTTGAGAAACCAGGGCTCCTGAGTCTGCCGTTTTCTCCCTGACCAAGACCCTTCTCCCCCAATTTCTCAGTTTGGCAGGGCGGCCAGCTCTAGGAAGAGTCATGGTGGTTCCGAACTTCTTCCATTTAAGAATGATGGAGGCCACTGTGTTCTTGGGGACCTTCAATGCTGCAGACATTTTTTGGTACCCTTACCCAGATCTGTGCCTCGACACAATCCTGTCTCGGAGCTCTACGGACAATTCCTTTGACCTCATGGCTTGGTATTTGCTTTGACATGCACTGTCAACTGTGAGACCTTATATAGACAGGTGTGTTCCTTTCCAAATCATGTCCAATCAATTCAGTTTACCACAGGTGTACTCCAATCAAGTTGTAGAAACATCAAGGATGATCAATGGAAGCAGGATGCACCTGAGCACAATTTCGAGTCTCATAACAAAGGGTCTGAATACTTATGTAAATAAAGTATTTCCGTTTTTTATTTTTATAAATGTGGAAACATTTCTAAAACTTTGTTTTTGCTTTTTCATTATTGGGTATTGTGTGTAGATTGATGAGGATTTGTATTTATTTAATCAATTTTAGAATACGGCTGTAACGTAACAAAATATGGAAAAGGCCAAGAGGTCTGAATACTTTCCGAATGCACTGTAAGTATGTTGTGAGGGCCGGAGTGTGTTTTTTCCAACATATACTGTTTCTTCAAGTTGCCTATAAAGTGTTAAAACAGGCCTCTGCATCACTAGAGATGACTGCAAGCGTTTCAGAAGGAGCTGTGGATACCTACTGGAGCCTCATAGAGCGATATACAGTGGGGCAAAAAAGTATTTAGTCAGCCACCAATTGTGCAAGTTCTCCCACTTAAAAAGATGAGAGAGGCCTGTAATTTTCATCATAGGTACACTTCAACTATGACAGACAAAATGAGAAGAAAAAAAATCCAGAAAATCACATTGTAGGATTTTTAATGAATTTATTTGTGAATTATGGTGGAAAAGAAGTATTTGGTCAATAACAAAAGTTTATCTCAATACTTTGTTATATACCCTTTGTTGGCAATGACAGAGGTCAAACGTTTTCTGTAAGTCTTCACAAGGTTTTCACACACTGTTGCTGGTATTTTGGCCCATTCCTCCATGCAGATCTCCTCTAGAGCAGTGATGTTTTGGGGCTGTTGCTGGGCAACACGGACTTTCAACTCCCTCCAAAGATTTTCTATGGGGTTGAGATCTGGAGACTGGCTAGGCCACTCCAGGACCTTGAAATGCTTCTTACGAAGCCACTCCTTCGTTGCCCGGGCGGTGTGTTTGGGATCATTGTCATGCTGAAAGACCCAGCCACGTTTCATCTTCAATGCCCTTGCTGATGGAAGGAGGTTTTCACTCAAAATCTCACGATACATGGCCCCATTCATTCTGTCCTTTACACGGATCAGTCGTCCTGGTCCCTTTGCAGAAAAACAGCCCCAAAGCATGATGTTTCCACCCCCATGCTTCACAGTAGGTATGGTGTTCTTTGGATGCAACTCAGCATTCTTTGTCCTCCAAACACGACGAGTTGAGTTTTTACCAAAAAGTTATATTTTGGTTTCATCTGACCATATGACATTCTCCCAATCTTCTTCTGGATCATCCAAATGCTCTCTAGCAAACTTCAGACGGGCCTGGACATGTACTGGCTTAAGCAGGGGGACACGTCTGGCACTGCACGATTTGAGTCCCTGGCGGCGTAGTGTGTTACTGATGGTAGGCTTTGTTACTTTGGTCCCAGCTCTCTGCAGGTCATTCACTAGGTCCCCCCGTGTGGTTCTGGGATTTTTGCTCACCGTTCTTGTGATCATTTTGACCCCACGGGGTGAGATCTTGCGTGGAGCCCCAGATCGAGGGAGATTATCAGTGGTCTTGTGTGTCTTCCATTTCCTAATAATTGCTCCCACAGTTGATTTCTTCAAACCAAGCTGCTTACCTATTGCAGATTCAGTCTTCCCAGCCTGGTGCAGGTCTACAATTTTGTTTCTGGTGTCCTTTGACAGCTCTTTGGTCTTGGCCATAGTGGAGTTTGGAGTGTGACTGTTTGAGGTTGTGGACAGGTGTCTTTTATACTGATAACAAGTTCAAACAGGTGCCATTAATACAGGTAATGAGTGGAGGACAGAGGAGCCTCTTAAAGAAGAAGTTACAGGTCTGTGAGAGCCAGAAATCTTGCTTGTTTGTAGGTGACCAAATACTTATTTTCCACCATAATTTGCAAATAAATTCATTAAAAATCCTACAATGTGATTTTCTGGATTTTTTTCCCTCATTTTGTCTGTACCTATGTACCTATGATGAAAATTACAGGCCTCTCTCATCTTTTTAAGTGGGAGAACTTGCACAATTGATGGCTGACTAAATACTTTTTTGCCCCACTGTACCTGTAGTGCATAGCTTTTCCTATGTGTTTCATGTAGATGCTGTTACAGCAGCTTCCATAGGTCCAAGCTAGCTGTGTTTTCACTTATCCCTGTTGTCACCAGCCCAGGCCTCTGCATTGATAGAGATGACTACAAGCATTTGTACTTGTGTGGAAACCTAGCTTGTGTCCGAAATGGCACACTATTCCCTAGATAGTGCACTACTTTTGACCAGGGTTCTACCTTTTACCAGTGCTCTGTGTCAAAAGGGAATAGGGTGCCATTTCAGCCGCAGCCCTAGCCTTTCCAATGTGGGTTATGTTTGTGCAAGGTCAGCAGAGGGTTAGAGGCTGTTGAATATGTACTAAACACAGAGGGAGGTTGGAGAATGGCAAAGGCCACTGTGTAGGCGTAACAGCAATACTGTACCCGCAACCTGTCTGGTCTACTACATGGATTACTGGCAGAGCAGTGTCAGGCTCACACTTTCGATGGGGTCAGTTAAAATAGGTTTGTTTTGTTCCGAGTTTGTTTTGTTGTAGTTCTAGGAAAAACGACATGGCATTGCTGGTAGACAGAGAATGGAAAGCTATCAAGAGCATGTGTAACTGTGACATCAAATTCACTTGATCAAAGAGCCTTTCAGTGTAATGTAGCCTCTGATAGCATACAACTTCTATTTTAGAGGGCGTGACCTCCTTATGAGGAGGTATCAACTGACAGAGAAGTGCTGACTTTCCACATTAGGGTTATTCTTTGGAAGGCCCTCTGAAGCACAATCAACCTCACTCGGCCAAATAACAGTTTTTCCTGGGTTTGTCCTCTTATTACTGCTAATCAATAGACTGACAGATACAGAGGGAAACGGAGGAGGGGGGATATTGATAACCTGTCTGCTCCACTCTACTCCTTGGCTTTGCCGACTACACCTCTTCAGTGGTACTGTGTGTACTGTACACTCCATAACAGTCACAGAGAGATGAATCCTCATTGCCGTTGAATGGTGACCTTTTCTCTCCACAGTAAAGGTTTGATGAGCGATAATCTGCTTTAGACAGCCGTTCCAGTCGGTCCTGCCGCTCGTTACCGTTGAAATAGATTTACCCAGCTAGCGAAGCGGGGGGGAAGGGAGGGAGGAGTGGTGGGGGAGGGGGAATTAATAGCATCCTGATAACTAGCCTTGCAGTTGATGCCCAGTACAGTCCCGCTGTACAATAGATCCCTAAAAGCCTCTTTGCCTGCAGTAATTGTCTGTTGCAGAGGAAGGGGGGGACAGAGGTCGGCAGAGGAGCCCTCCATGTCCTTGTCATTCTAACTTAATCCATACTGTCTACCTTGAAAAGCCTTGCAGCTCGCCCAAAATAGAGCACTGGGATTGGTCGGTACTGAGTGGAGCAGAGTGGAGGGGCCGGATGAATGCGGAGACTAGAGGGGTTCCTGGCTGTTCAGAGGTTGGGAATAAAAATAATAGTTGTTGTGTAATGGGGCAGACGTTTTTAAAGCAATGATGAGGTGTCAGACTGATGAGTCTTGACTGTGATTGGGGTGTTAAGAATGCAGAGTGATTGACGTGTACAGTACATGATTCTGTAAACTTTCCATATAATTTCTGTCTCACTAGCTTTTTTTTGCTTTTTTTTACTGAGTTAAAGTTCTTTTAAGGAAATGAAATAAATTCATTAAGCCCTATTATGAAAAGATTTGGCATGGGTCCTCAGATCCTCAAAAAGTTCTACAGCTGCACCATCGAGAGCATCCTGACTGGTTGCATCACTGCCTGATATGGCAACTGCTCGGCCTCCGACCGCAAGGCACTACAGAGGGTAGTGCGTACGGCCCAGTACATCACCGGGGCCAAGCTTCCTGCCATCCAGGACCTATATACCAGGCAGTGTCAGAGGAAGGCCCTAAAAATTGTCAAAGACTCCATCCACCCTAGGTCATAGACTGTTCTCTCTGCTACCGCAAGGCAAGCGATACCGAAGCGCAAAGTCTAGGTCAAATAGGCTTCTAAACAGCTTCTACCCCCAAGCCATAAGACTCCTGAACATCTAATCAAATGTCTACCCAGACTATTTGCATTGTCGTCGCCCCCCCCCCCCCCCCCCCCCCACACACACACACACAATTTTACGCTGATGCTACTCTCTGTTTATTACCTATTCATAGTCACTTTAATAACTACCTACATGTACATATTACCTCGACTAACAGGTGCCGCCGTACATTGACTTTGTACCGGTACCCCCTGTATATAGCCTCGCTGTTGTTATTTTACTGCTGCTCTTTAATTATTAGTTTGTTTTTTTCATTTTTTTTAAACTTATCTATGTATTTTTTTTTTTTCTACTTAGCAGGTATTTTTTTAAACTGCATTGTTGGTTAGGGGCTTGTCAGTAAGCATTTCACTGTAAGGTCTACACCTGTTGTATTCGGCGCGTGTGACTAATAACACTTGATTTGATTTTAATCTATGGATTTCACATGACTGGGAATACAGATATGGATCTGTTTGTCACAGAAATATTTTATTTTTTTAAGTAGTGGCGTGGATCAGAAAACCAGTCAGTATCGGGTGTGACCACCATTGCCTCATGCAGCGCAACACATCTCCTTCACATAGTTGATTAGGCTGTTGATTTTGGCATATGGAATGTTGTCCCACTCCTCTTCAATGGCTGTGTGAAGTTTCTGGATATTGACGGGAATGGGAACACTCTGTCGTACACGTCGATCCAGAGTATCCCAAACATGCTCAATGGGTGACATGTCTAGTGAGTATGCAGGCCATAGAAGAACTGGGACATTTTCAGCTTCCAGGAATTGTGTACAGATCCTTGCGACATGGGGCCGTGAATTATCATGCTGAAACATGAGGTGATGGCGGCCGATGAATGGCACCACCACATTGTGTTCGTTGTCCTTAGCTTATGCCTGCCCATACCATAACCACACCACCACCATGGGGCAGTCTGTTCACAACGTTGACATCAGCAAACCGCTTGAGATATCTGTGGCGTTGTGTTGTGTGACAAAACTGCACATTTAAGAGTGGCCTCATATTGTCTCCAGCACAAAGTGCACCTGTGTAATGATCATGCTGTTTAATTATCTTGGCAAAGGAAAAAATACTCACTAACAGGGATGTAAGCAATTTGATAGAAATAAGCTTTTTGTGTGTCTGGAAAATGTATTTCAGCTCATGAAACATGGGACCAACACTTTACATGTGGTGTTTCTATTGTTGTTCAGTGTACATACTGTGTACTAATCATATACTACATACTATTTAGTTTGAAAAATATGAAAATATATGCACTCACTACTTACTGTAAGTAGCTCTGCTAAATGACTAAAAATACAAATGTAAAACGTGGAACGTACTGTTTAGTAAAATTGATTGCAGTAAGCAACAAAATATTAACATACTAGGCTTACCCATACTGAGAATGTGTCATCTAATGTGGAATTGCGTTGTTTCCGCCATTCGTTCATTTTTGTACACTGCGTGACCTCATCTGATTACCAGCTGTTGTCAAGCACACCTGGGTGTGAAAAGACACTTCTCTTCCTCAATAGTGTGCAGGGAATTCTACTTGATCAAAAGACAATTTTCTAAATTTCACAAACTATGAAATGTTCTATTTTTGCATACCCAAAATGGTTACTATTTAGAACACAAGTATGGGCATTCAGACATGGCCCCTGTGTTTAACCTCCACCTCTGTGTGCCTGTGTTTGATAATTGCTTTGGTTGTTTACATACCTTTTGCAGAGTCATCTCACTGTTTGCTGACTTAATACTGTGTGTGTATGGACACAATAAAATTGATGCCCAATCTTTCTTTCTTTCTCTCTCTCTCTCTCTCTCTCTCTCTCTCTCTCTCTCTCTCTCTGTCTGTCTGTCTGTCTGTCTGTCTGTCTGTCTGTCTGTCTGTCTGTCTGTCTGTCTGTCTGTCTGTCTGTCTGTCTGTCTGTCTGTCTGTCTGTCTGTCTGTCTGTCTGTCTGTCTGTCTGCCTGCCTTGCCAATTTTTTTCTCTTTCTCTCTGTCTAGTCTCCACATCTCTACCCTCTGTCTTTCTCTCTCCTGTTTTTCCGCTCATTATCAACTGCCATCCAGTGATTTCTGAGTAAATACTGTAGAATGTATGTACGCTTTAAGGTGTGCCACTAAATCACTCAGGCAACTCTCCTCAGGCAACAGTGATAAAAGACTATGTACATACCCATTACATTTCATTCTCCGTCAGTGTTGTTGAGCAACACACACCAGACAGGCAGAGCAAGGAGATGGGATTTTCCATCAAGATTATGTGTTAATTGGTCGGGACTACATTATCTGACCACTTGTTAAAACTATCATACATTCATTGATATCATTTTTTTATTTGTTAGAATCAATAGTGTAACTAGCAAACCCATGGTGGGCCTAGTATATTTGCTTTAAAGATTTGTCTAGATAATGCCTTGAGCTCGCCATTCATGTTTTAGTTTTCAAATTCCTAACAGTACCGTTTGCAATAATCGCACAATGTAATGTGTGTCATTTTTTTCTCTCTACGGAGTTAGCTAGCTAGCCAAGTCATTGAAGTTGAGTGAATCTGTTGTAAGCTATATTGTGGTCCGTATTGTTGGGGTGGTAGTAGTGATATGCTTATGGTCACATGCTGTGTCACCATCTTCCCTCTGCCTCTCTGTATGTTGTCAAAACTCCACTAATGCTGGTGCTAATAAGGCTGGTCTTATTGTAATTCAAACCCTACATCACTATAGCTATACTACTGCTATGTATAGTATAGGCATCTTTAGACTTTACAAAAAGAGTCTGTTCACAAAAACACAAGCATTCAGGGAAAATGGAAGGAATTGTGGTAGCCTCACAGGCCAGGCATCTAAACTCTCATATCAGCACTGCTGTTAAGAGACACAAATTGTGAGGAAACCTGTGAAGAACAGTGGAGCAAGGGAGTGACTGTATATTAAAGATATGTTATTGTAGTAATGTCACCGTGCCTTGCAATCTGTGATTTCCCACATCAATGGCATTCTTCCCTTCCTCCTTTTCCCAAAGTGTGGCAGTGAGTAAGTAATCATAATCCTGGTGGACTGATTTACTTTGTCAGTTGGTCAGACACATCGGTCTAAAGAGAGAGACTGTAATGCAGGTAAACCTTTGCTGTGTTCACTGTCAACAAAGTGACATTTCCCCATGTAAACCACCATGTAAGCTACCGCGTCTGGTTTCATTCTACCTAGACACAGGACGCAGTGATGTACCATAGAGCTGATTGACGTTGACAAACTCTCTGTGTGGCTCATGTTCTCCTCTAGTCACACACAGAGACACAGTGACTCAAAACGCTCTTGAGTGTGTATGACAGTGATTCCCCTACCATTACATAAGTAGGGTTGGCCCTTCCATCTAGCTTCCACCTGTTATTCCCAGGCCTGAAAGTATTTCACATGGTATGTTTGGGCCCTGAATAGACTTGCAAAATTACTTTAACTTTACCACAATTCCCAGGTTTTCCAGGAATCCTGTTTGGAGGATTACAGATTTGTTACTTATTCCCTTCTGTGTCTGGGAATCTTCCAACCGGGATTTCTGAACAACCTGGGAATTTTGTGAAGGTTACCAGAATTTTGCAACCCTAACCCTGGATGCTGCTTGGGGGGCCCAACTGTACCACACCGCCAATGGCAATACTGATATGTAGGGGAAACACTGAGGATAAGGTTAGTAAAAGGACAGAACCAGCCCCTCCCTCTCATACCCTTAACTATATCCCCAGAATCAGCCAGCCAGCCAGCCAGCCTTTTGATGAGTTGTATTGCGGGCGGTAAGCCCCTGTAGGGGAGAGGTTTGTGTAAATGTCTGTTTGTTCCGCTAAGCTGGCTTGTCGGGTTCAGGCATACTGCAGGGGCGGACAGGGCTGATGTGAGGCGACACCTAATACTGCTCCTGATGCTACTGCCATCCAGACAGACTGGGACATGAGAGAGAGAGAGAGAGCAAGAGAGGATACAGAGGGAGAGATAGTGTGGGGAGAGGGAAATAGGGGAGACAGGACTGGTGAGGGATAGTGAGAGAGGAGCGAGACTGGGGGAGAGAGAGACTGGGGGGGAGAGAGAGTGAGAGAGACGGGGGGATAGAGAGAGATACAGAGAGAGAGGGAGATGGGGGGAGAGAGAGGGGGGGAGAGGGGGGGGGGGGCAGAGAGATGGAAAGAGATAGACGGTAGAGAGGGACAGGGGGGAGAGACGAGGAGAGAGAGAGATTGGGGGATAGAGGGAGATAGCGAGACAGGGAGAGAAAGAGACTAGGAAAGTAAGAGACGGGCGGAGAGACATGGGGAGAGAGAGACATGGGGAGAGAGAGAGACATGGGGAGAGAGAGTGACAAAGGGAGAGAGAGAGACAAAGGGAGAGAGAGAGACAAAAGGAGAGAGAGAGACATGGGGAGAGAGAGAGACATGGGGAGAGAGAGAGACATGGGGAGAGAGATTGTGGAGAGAGAAAGACAAGGGAGAGAGAGAGAGAGAGAGAGAGTGAGAGGGAAAAATAAACCGAGGGGACAGATGGGAGAGAGGGATTACAAAGGGACTATTATATAAGCATCACAGCTCACAATCTGTCTATGTAATGACTCATTAGTATGCTAATGATTTAATGTTATCAATCTGTGTTAAGGTTTGCTGTGCATTTACCTGCAATGCCCATGATGTGCTCTCAACTCTACAGCAGTAGACCATTTTAAGACTGCCACATCTAACCTATCCATCCTATCTATCTATTTACATAGAAGATAAGCAAAGCAGACACCTAAAGGGTCATCTGATACACCATTTTTTTCTTTTTTTACCTCAGGGTTCTGTCACTGCAGTATGTTAGTGTTTTTAGTGCTGTAGCATCAGGAATTGCTCCAGTGCTTAGCCAGGGTCACGTTAATGCTAACGTCTGTAGCTTAGCGTGTAAATGCAGAGCTGTGTTTTTCATCAGCTTGTTTTCAGGCAGTGTTCTGCTCCCCACATGGCTGGGTCTGACTCATGCTAGATGTATGTGAGTGTGTGTGTGAGAGAGAGGTCATTGTGGTCTGTGATCAGTGTTTGCCAGGGTAATTGTGCTCTGGGGTAGGGTAGGCCTAGCTAGCTAGATTTAGTTCTCTCTGTATATGTTATTGTTAGCTCATGTTTTGCCCCACTTATAGAGACCATTACTTCTCTTCCAGCCCGTGATACGATTGAATTCAACTACTGAACTATATACATTACGTTCCATCTGATGGTCTTAATTGGATCATTTTAGCTAGATCATCAGATCATTTTAGTAGCCTACAATTTATTCCTTTAACTTAATGAATTGTAAATGTTGACAACCATGCTCTTATTCATTAGTCTAATGACAGAAGTATACAGTGTATTGGAGAGATCTCAGTATATTGTACACCTGGACAACCTGGACAACCTGGACACACAGTTATAGAAGACAAGCAAACATAGAAATCATATCACATCAACCCTGTTAGTAGACCTCTGCTTGTTGCTTACTGTGTTGGGAGCTCTTGTGATCCTAGAATGTTGAACAGTGTCTCAATAGAAGCTACTTGATGTCACTCTGGCTGCAGTGTTCCCAAGTCTTGCCCCTGCCTGCCTTGTGTGTGTGTGTGTGTGTGTGTGTGTGTGTGTGTGTGTGTGTGTGTGTGTGTGTGTGTGTGTGTGTGTGTGTGTGTGTGTGTGTGTGTGTGTGTGTGTGTGTGTGTGTGTGTGTGTGTGTGTGTGTGTATTGCCTCAGGGCCTTTGTTGAGGGATGAGCTAGTAGAGCTGATGTCATCAGACCGTTAATTAGGAGTGCCCCAGCCCTGTGTACTAGGAGTCACAAGTCTGTGTGGGTATGATTATCCAGATTTGACTACATGTTTTTGTTGTCAGTCACATGCCTACCACTAATCTAGTCTAGGTGATTTTACCAGGTTTCTTTATCTGTTTAAGGGATAAAGTAGCAGAGTTGTATCTTGATCACTGTGAATCGCTGACAGTAAATGAGACATACTACCTGTATGTGATCAGTCGATTCATTCCATTCAGACTAATGTGTTTTAGTCTTGACGCATCTCAACACTCACAAGGCTGCATTGATTATTCTGTGTGGTTACACCTTAGTCTGCATTCACTTCAACTTACATACATAGGCCTACTACTACACTACTTGACCCCACTACTTGACACTACTTAAGTATGTTGACACCTGCTTTTCGAACAACTCATTCCAAAATCATGGGCATTAATATGGAGTTGGTCCCCCCTTTGCTGCAATAACGACCTCCACTCTTCTGGGAAGGCTTTCCACTAGATGTTGGAACATTGCTGCGGGGACTTGCTTCTATACGGCCACGAGCATTAGTGAGGTTGGGCACTGATGTTGGGCGATTAGGCCTGGCTCGCAGTTGGCGTTCCAATTCATCCCAAAGGTGTTCGATGGGGTTGAGATCAGGGATCTGTGCAGGTCAGAGAAGTTATTCCACACTGACCTGACCTCAAAAAAATATTTCTGTGTGGACCTCACTTTGTGCATGGGGATATTGTCATGCTGAAACAGGAAAGAGCCTTCCCCAAACTGTTGCCACAAAGTTGGAAGCACAGAATCGTCTAGAATGTCATTGAAAGCTGTAGCGTTAAGATTTCTCTTCACTGGAACTAAAGGGTCTAGCCTGAACCATAAAAACAGCCCCAGACCATTATTCCTCCTCCACCAAACTTTACAGTTAGCAAGTTAGCACTATGAGGCAGGTAGCGTTCTCCTGGCATCCGCCAAACCCAGATTCGTCCGTTGGACTGCCAAATGGTGAAGCGTGATTCATCACTCCACAGAACATGTTTCCACTGCTCCAGAGTCACTGAGCTCGGGATATGAAATGACCTATATCGGGATATGAGATTTTGGCCATATCGCCCAGCCCTAGCGGGAGGTTGTCTTCTCTCGAATTAACCATTGATCATATTTTTGCGATATTCCTACTTCGAGAGGGTCCACCACATTTCTCCGATTTTTCTGCCTTTTCAGTCCATGGTGCATTGCATGATGCCGTTGGACTGCCAAATGGTGAAGCGTGATTCATCACTCCACAGAACATGTTTCCACTGCTCCAGAGTCACTGAGCTCTTCAGTAAGGCCATTCTACTGCCAATGTTTGTATATGGAGATTGCATGGCTGTGTGCTCGAGTTTATACACCTGTCAGCAACAGGTGTGGCTGAAATAGCCAAATCCACTAATTTGAAGGGCTGTTCACATACTTTTGTATATATAATGTAACTAGTCTACAGTTAAAGGTACGATTCACCCATTTTTATTGTTTTTTGGGCATCTTTGAGCGATGTTCTATTGATTCCCGAGGTCATTTCATGTTTTCATGTGATGCATGAGTTCTTGCCAAACCGGCAGAAATTCAGCCGGTTTGACATGGCATTGTTATAAAGCCCTCACTACAGTGGAAGTTAATAGGAATATGACTTTTAGATCGTGAAAACATCTATCATACATGTCCAATTTCAATACTGGCCAATGTCATAACGCGCGAGGTAGGGCTGGGCGATATGACGATATATATCGTGTGAAGATAGAAAAACGTCTGTCATTTCATATTGTGGTCTATCGTTTATTTCGTTGCTTCGCAAATCACACTCTTTACGGCAATATTTTTTGTCAATTGCACGAAGCTTTGCGTTCTTCCACACGTGCCGTGTGAATGGAAATTTGCACAAAGAAAACAAACATGAAGAGAGACACAGAGCACGGAGACACGGAGCTTGTGCTTAAAAGAGGGGAAAATTCGGTCGCATGGACATGGTTTGGGTATGAAAAGTCTGACACGAACCAGGAAACCGTTCACTGCAAAATATGCCGCAGGCCGGTACCAACAACAAGCTCAAACACCACTAACCTATTTTACCACCTACGCAAGAATCATGTGAAACAGTACAGAGAGAGTCTACGAATGATACCCAAAAAAGTACAGTCAAGTGCTCAAAACAAACCCCCGACTTGTTGCAAGAGGCTTTTTCCCGCGGCACACCATATGGCAAAGAATCACGAAGTTGGAAGGAGATAACAGCTGCCGTTACAACTTACATCTGCAAAGACATGGCCCCAATTTACACGGTCGTGAAACAGGGGTTTCGTGAGTTGGTGCCAACACTCGAGCCAAGGTACCAAATGCAAATTGATATGTGACACGTATTAATGCCAAAATAACATGCAAAACAGGCAAGCCCCCCCCCCCCCCCCCCAAAAAATATATTAAACCTATATTTATTTTGTTTGCAACTATAGTTGAAGTGTTTTCTATTTACCTTTTTAGATTTTATACATTCATATTTTATATTTTGTTACATGCTTAATTGAAAATTTGCACAGGTTCTAAATAAAATAAATAATCGAATATGAGTAAGTACCTTTTTATTTGTTGAGTATAATTCAAAATGTAATAAGAAATAGGCCTTTATATGTGGTCATTTTATATAAACTATTTATACATTTAATTTACAGAAAATGTGCTATATTGTGATATGTATCGTTATCGGGATATGAAATGACCTATATCGGGATATGAGATTTTGGCCATATCGCCCAGCCCTAGCGGGAGGTTGTCTTCTCTCGAATTAACCATTGATCATATTTTTGCGATATTCCTACTTCGAGAGGGTCCACCACATTTCTCCGATTTTTCTGCCTTTTCAGTCCATGGTGCATTGCATGATGCCGTTGCATGGCCGTTGCGAATGGCAGACTCCACTCTGCGAGGCACATCGATCTGCAGGTTGAGTGTGGTGAGATTGTAGACTCTTAAATTGATAGTGCAGTTTGTTTAGGCGATTTTACAGCTAACTAGCTACTTCACATGCAGATATTGAGTTTGTTATTATTGTGTGTCGCTACATTTGCTTGCAGGTAGCTAGCTAGCTAGCCAGCCAGCCAGTCTGCCAGCCTGTAGAGTGCATTGTGGGTTTTGAAGTCGACTTGAGCTGCATCAGATTTCTATAATGATTTTCACGTGTTGCTACTGCAGTGAAAGAATGACAAAAGGTGATACTCGCGACTGGTGACTTGCACGCTGATTAGATTAGAATCTGGGTGTGTTTTCCTGTCTTTTGTTTTTACTAGCAAAGTGCAAAGAAATGTTAATTCAGGTTGGATGTGAGTTTCTCCTTGAATTTGGGTAAAAGGACAGTGAATTTGTTCATACTTTGAGAACTTGCTACCAAGCTACTGTGTGTATCAGACACGCATAGTTTTTTCTCTTAGAGATTATTCTGAACTGAAGACACGTGTAAATAACCACTTTAAGTCATAGCCTATTGGTGATAGTCATTTACTCTGAGTAGTCTGTAATGTATCATGTATTTCATGTACACTAATTGTTTGAGTGTTAATTATTTTGTGACTAAAAATTATATTAATTGAATTGAGTAAATGCATTCCTCATTTTTACAGAATAGTTATTTGACTATACGTTCATCATTTAGTAGGTCTATTTCTAGTTATATACATCTCTGATCTGCTTGCCTCAATAAATTAATGCTAGAAGATTGGTCGCCAGAATTGGCTATTTGTATCTCTTAATAATTGTTTAACGGTGCAAGTTAGACACATGTTCATTGTAGTCATACTACCTTGACTAGATTCCTTTTGAGGCATACAGGGTCTGTTGCATTTAATCACATAATATTGGAGTTTGAAACCACCAAGACTCTTCCTACATCTGGCTGCTCTGCCAAACTGAGCAATCAGGGAAGAATGGCCTTGGTCAGGGAGATGGTCACTTTGACAGAGCTCCGGAGTTCCTCTGTGGAGATGGGAGAACCTTCTAGAAGGACAACCATCTCTGCACACTCTACCAATCAGGCTTTTGTAGAGTGGCCAGACGGAAGCCACTCCTCAGTAAAAGGCACCTGACAGCCCGGTTGGAGTTTGCCAAAAGGCACCTAAAGACTCTCAGACCATGAGAAACAAGATTCTCTGGTCTGATGAAACCAAGATGGAAATCTTTGGTCTGAATGCCAAGCATCACGTCTGGAAGAAACCTGGCACCATCCCTATGGTGAAGCATGGTGGTGGCAGCATCATGCTGTGGGGATGTTTTTCAACAGCTGCAGGGACTGGGAGATCCCTATTAGTTCCTGCCAAGGCAGCAGCTACTCTTCCTGGGGTTCGGCAAAATTAGGTCAGTTATACAATCTAAAAACATTAAAATACATTCATTACAGAATTCACAACACACAGTGTGTGCCCTCGGGCCCATACTCCACTACCACAGATCTACAGCACAAAATCCATGTGTACGTGTGTGTATAGTGCGTCTGTTATCATGTGTGTGTATGCATGTATCTGTGCCTATGTTTGTGTTGCTTCACAGTCCCCCATGTTCCATAAGGTGTATTTTTATACTTTTTTATCTGATTCTACTGCTTGCATAATTTACCTGATGTGGAATAAAGTTCCATGTAGTCATGGCTCTATGTGGTACTGTGCGCCTCCCATAGTCTGTTCTGGACTTGGGAACTGTGAAGAGAACTCTGGTGTCATGTCTTGTAGGGTATGCATGGGTGTCTGAGCTGTGTGCTAGTCGTTTAAACAGACTTTCAACATGTCAATACCTCTCACAAATACAAGTAGTGCTGAAGTCAATCTCTCCGCTACTTTGAGCCAGGAGAGATTGACATGCATATTATTAATGTTTGCTCTCTGTGTACATCCAAGGGCCAGACGTGTGCTGCCCTGTTCTGAGCCAATTGCAACTCCAAGCCAATTACTCCAAGCAGTTTAGTCACCTCAACTTGCTCAATTTCCACATGATTTATTACAAGTTTTAGTTGAGGTTTAGGGTTTAGTGAATGATTTGTCCCAAATACAATGCTTTTAGTTTTTGAAATATTTGGGATTAATTTATTCCTTGCCACCCGTTCTGAAACTAACTGCAGCTCTTTGTTAAGTGTTGCAGTAATTTCAGTTGCTGTAGTAGCTGATGTGTACAGTGTTGAGTCATCCGCATACATAGACACTCTGGCTGATGAGGTAGTCGGGTGTGCTATTTACAGATTGGCTGTGTACAGGTACAGTGATCGGTAAGCTGCTCAGACAGCTGATGCTTAAAGTTAGTGAGGGAGATATAAGACTCCATCTTCAGAGATTTTTGCAATTCGTTCCAGTCATTGGCAGCAGAGAACTGGAAGGAAAGGCGGCCAAAAGAGGTGTTGGCTTTGGGGATGACCAGTGCAATGTTCCTGCTGGAGCGCGTGCTAGGGGTGGGTGTTGCTATGGTGACCAGTGAGCTGAGATAAGGCGGGGCTTTACCTAGCAAATACTTATAGATGACCTGGAGCCAGTGGGTTTGGCGACTGATATATAGTGAGGGCCAGCCAATGAGAGCATACAGGTCGCAGTGGTGGGTAGTATTTGGGGCTTTGGTGATAAAACAGATGGCACTGTGATAGACATCATCCAGTTTGCTGAGTAGAATGTTGGAGGCTATTTTGTAAATGACATCGCCGAAGTCAAGGATCGGTAGGATAGTCAGTTTTACGAGGGTATGTTTGGCGACATGAGTGAAGGAGGCTTTGTTGCGAAATAGGAAGCTGATTCTAGATTTAATTTAATCTTTCATAATTTGGTCAGATATGCTTCGATGTGTAGTGTCATTGGTTGTTGCTGGCATGTCATGCCTAAGTTTGCTAATCTTGCAATGAAAAAATTATTAAAGTAGTTGGCAATATCAGTTGGTTTTGTAATGAATGAGCCATCTGATTCAAAGAATGATGGAGCTGAGTTTGCCTTTTAACTATCATTCTTTATGTCATTTATCTTTGTTTCATAGTGTAGTTTCTTCTTCTTTTTATTCAGTTTAGGCAAATGATTTCTCAATTTGCAATACATTTGCCAATCGGTTGTGCAGCCAGACTTATTTGCCATTCCTTTTGTCTCATCCCTCTCAACCATACAATTTCATAAATGTGTCAAGTGCAATGTCTGTGTGCTCCTCATTACAGACCACGGACCAACAAATATTCTTTACATCAACAACATAGGAATCACTACAGAATGTATTGTATGACCTCTTATACACTGTATTAGGCCCAGCCTTTGTAACTGTGGTTTTCCTAACTATGGCTACTATATTGTGATCACTACAGTACATCTGATGGATCTGGATACTGCTTTCAAGCACAGTTTTGCAGCATTAGTAAAGATGTGATCAATTCATGTTGATGATTTCATTCCTGTGCTGTTTGTAACCCCCCTGGTAGGTTGACTGATATCCTGAACCAGGTTGCAGGCACTGGTTACAGTTTGTAGCTTTTTCTTGAGTGGGGAGCTTGATGAAAGCCAGTCAATATTTAAATCACCCAGAAAATATGTCTCTCTTGATATCACATACATTATCAAGCATTCCAACAGCGACCCTAAGCGCACAGCCAAGACAACCCAGGAGTGGCTTCGGGACAAGTTTCTGAAGGTCCTTGAGAGCCCAGCCAGATCCCGGACTTGAACCCGAAGGAACATCTCTGGAGAGACCTGATAATAGCTGAGCAGCAACGCTCCCCATCCAACCTGACAGAGCTTGAGAGGATCTGCAGAGAAGAATGAGAGAAACTCCCCAAATACAGGTGTGCCAAGCTTGTAGCGTCACACCCAATAAGATTTAAGACTGTAATCGCTGCCAAAGGTGCTGAAACAAAGTGCTGAGTAAAGGGTCTGAATACTTATGTAAATGTCATATTTTGATTTTTTTAACTTATTAATACATTTGAAAACAATTATAAAAACCTGTTTTTGCTTTGTCATTATGGGGTGTATGTGTGTAGATTGATGAGAAAAACAACAACTATTTAATCGATTTTACAGTAAGGTTGTAACATAACAAAATGTGGAAATAGTCAAGGGGTTTGAATACTTTCAGAATGCACTGTATATTGTGATTCTCACGATTCTGTATGTATTGCGTTTTAATACTGTGATTTTATTGTGTTTTGATGATTCAAAAAATTTGCTCACTATATGCAAGGAGAAGAGAGAGCATGAAAAAAATTGTTTTGATCAGTCAGAGAAATAAAGTCGATACTTAGAGTAAAATATTAATATAATGGCCTCCCGGGTGGCGCAGTGGTCTAGGGCACTGCATCGCAGTGCTAGCTGTGCCACCAGAGTCTCTGGGTTCGCGCCCAGGCTCTGTCGCAGCCGGCCGCGACCGGGAGGGCCGTGGGGCGACGCACAATTGGCATAGCGTCGTCCGGGTTAGGGAGGGTTTGGCCAGTAGGGATATCCTTGTCTCATCGCGCTCCAGCGACTCCTGTGGCGGGCCGGGCGCAGTGCGCGCTAACCAAGGGGGCCAGGTACACGGTGTTTCCTCCGACACATTGGTGCGGCTGGCTTCCGGGTTGGAGGCGCGCTGTGTTAAGAAGCAGTGCGGCTTGGTTGGGTTGTGCTTCGGAGGATGCATGGCTTTCGACCTTCGTCTCTCCCGAGCCCGTACGGGAGTTGTAGCGATGAGACAAGATAGTAATTACTAGCGATTGGATACCACAAAAATTGGGGAGAAAATGGGATAAAAAAAATTACAAAAAAAATATATATATATATATTAATATAATATCGCCCAAAGATAATATTGCGATATGTAACTGTATCTATTTTCCCCCATCACATGTACATCATCGACATTGCTATACATTTAGCACAGAGACATTGCTAAACATTTAGCACAGAGACATTGCTTTACATTTAGCACAGAGACATTGCTAAACATTTAGCACAGAGACATTGCTAAACATTTAGCACAGAAACATTGATATACATTTAGCACAGAAACATTGATATACATTTAGCACAGAGACATTGCTAAACATTTAGCACAGAGACATTGATATACATTTAGCACAGAAACATTGATATACATTTAGCACAGAGACATTGATATACATTTAGCACAGAGCCATTGCTATACGTCTAGCACAGAGGCATTGCCTAAAGACAATGCTATACGTCTAGCACAGAGACAATGCTATGCGTTTAGCACAGAGACAATGCTATGCGTTTAGCACAGAGACAATGCTATGCATTTAGCACAGAGACATTGCTATACATTTAGCACAGAGACATTGCTATACATTTAACACAGAGACATTGATATACATTTAGCACAGAGACATTGATATACATTTAGCACAGAGACATTGCTTTACATTTAGCACAGAGACATTGCTTTACATTTAGCACAGAGACATTGATACACATTTAGCACAGAGACATTTATGTACATTTAGCACAGAGACATTGCTATACATTTAGCACAGAGATATTGCTATACGTCTAGCACAGAGACATTACCTAGAGACAATGCTGTACATCTAGCACAGAGACAATGCTATGCGTTTAGCACAGAGACATTGCTTTACATTTAACACAGAGACATTGATATACATTTAGCACAGAGACATTGATATATATTTAGCACAGAGACATTGATATACATTTAGCACAGAGACATTGATATACATTTAGCACAGAGACATTGCTTCACATTTAGCACAGAGACATTGCTATACGTTTCGCACAGAGAAATTGCTATACGTTTCGCTCAGAGACATTGCTATACATTTAGCATTGCACATAGAAACGGCAGAGATACTGTATGTACTGAAAAACAGGAAAACACTAATCAACTCTAAAGAGTACATAGCTGTAATAGGTCATATCCGTAGCCCCTCTTCCGTGTGAGCCAGTGGGCAGCATACCCCCTGTTTGCCCTGCTCTATCCTGGTCTGTTTCCCCTCTGGTGATGGGGGAGTAAAGCTGGTTCATTCAGACAGGATTTGGCCCAGTTCTGTTCCCCTTCCTGCTGCAATACGTAGGACTGAACTGAGTCCATGCTTTACCAGTCTTGGATCCTTGTAGCTTCAATATCAGTTTATCTTTCTCTCTGTCTACTTGTCCTCGTTTTAATTGATTGTCAATGGGTCTTTATCTGGGTGGATGTATCACTCAGGCCTGTTCACATTAGCAGACACTGTCCATCTCTCTGCTATAGAGAAAAGCTTTTCATTTCCCCTCATCCAGTATGGATATGGCTTCCTGAGGACACCAGCCACAGCCTGCTGCACTGTGCTCAGTCACCCTCAGGACCTAGGATCAGTTAGAGACTTATAATGAAGGCATGTTGGACCCAGGCTTAACTGAACATGGATCACCTAGTCAAATCAAATCACATTTATTCATAAAGCCCCTTTTACATCAGCCCATGTCACAAAGTGGTATACAGAAACCCAGCCTAAAACCCCAAACAGCAAGCAATGCAGATGTAGAAGCACTACAGACAAATGGCTGCTGAGATCAGCCCTATTTCTCAGAGAGACAGAGAAGGATGTCTAGGTGGAAGAAATGGAGGAGTTTCTCCAATGAGAGGAGAGGAGAGAATCTATGACTGGGTGGGTGATTCACAGAATCCCTTCCCTCCTTCTCGTCCTGTCCTCCCCCACTCCCTCACTTTTTGTGTCTAGATAAATTAGATAAGATGCACACTCAGTGCTTCCTCTGAGCAGGGTAAAGTTCACTTTTGTGCTGAGTGTACATTCCCCGGCTGCTAGGCAAACTTCCTTTTCTTCCGCCCCTATATCCCTCCATCCCTATCTCTCACCCCTAGCCCCCATCCTCTCTTGGGGTCTATGTCCCTCCATCCCTATCTTTCACCCCTAGCCTCCATCCTCTCTTGGGGGTCTATATCCCTCCATCCCTATCTCTCACCTCTAGCCCCCATCCTCTCTTGGGGGTCTATATCCCTCCATCCCTATCTTTCACCCCTAGCCCCCATCCTCTCTTGGGGGTCTATATCCCTCCATCCCTATCTTTCACCCCTAGCCCCCATCCTCTCTTGGGGGTCTATATCCCTCCATCCCTATCTTTCACCCCTAGCCCCCATCCTCTCTTGGGGGTTTATATCCCTCCATCCCTATCTTTCACCCCTAGCCCCCATCATTTCTTGGGGGTCTATATCCCTCCATCCCTATCTTTCACCCCTAGCCTCCATCCTGTCTTGGGGGTCTATATCCCTCCATCCCTATCTTTCACCCCTAGCCTCCATCCTCTCTTGGGGGTCTATATCCCTCCATCCCTATCTTTCACCCCTAGCCTCCATCCTGTCTTGGGGTCTATATCCCTCCATCCCTATCTTTCACCCCTAGCCTCCATCCTCTCTTGGGGGTCTATATCCCTCCATCCCTATCTTTCACCCCTAGCCTCCATCCTGTCTTGGGGGTCTATATCCCTCCATCCCTATCTTTCACCCCTAGCCCCCATCCTCTCTTGGGAGTCTATATCCCTCCATCCCTATCTTTCACCCCTAGCCCCCATCCTCTCTTGGGGGTCTATATCCCTCCATCCCTATCTTTCACCCCTAGCCTCCATCCTGTCTTGGGGTCTATATCCCTCCATCCCTATCTTTCACCCCTAGCCTCCATCCTGTCTTGGGGTCTATATCCCTCCATCCCTATCTTTCACCCCTAGCCCCCATCCTCTCCTGGGGGTCTATATCCCTCCATCCCTATCTTTCACCCCTAGCCTCCATCCTGTCTTGGGGGTCTATATCCCTACATCCATATCTCTCACCCCTAGCCTCCATCCTGTCTTGGGGTCTATATCCCTACATCCATATCTCTCACCCCTAGCCTCCATCCTGTCTTGGGGTCTATATCCCTCCATCCCTATCTTTCACCCCTAGCCTCCATCCTGTCTTGGGGGTCTATATCCCTACATCCATATCTCTCACCCCTAGCCTCCATCCTGTCTTGGGGGTCTATATCCCTACATCCATATCTCTCACCCCTAGCCCCCATCCTCTCCTGGGGGTCTATATCCCTCCCTAGCAGAAGTCCCAGTGTGGTGGATGGATGGGGACCTTCTTTCCATAGCTTGATACTGTAGTAGGCCCATTTTGCAGACACTGTGTTATTCAAATAACTCACGCTTTCACAACATGATATAACAACATGATCGCTTACCCTTTGGATAAGTGACATTTACCCACTGTCCAAAGCAACAGAGCAGGACATAGTATCAGACTGCATTGTGTCTCTTTTTTCTTCTCATGGTGTAGGGAGTCAACGATAGACCTAATCCATCAACTGTTTGGACCAGGTTGATGACTGTGGTTTTGTTGGTGCTATTTTGTCATGATTTGTGTTTGTGTTACACTGACTGGATGTATGTTATGTCTGTCTGGGGTCTCATCTGGGACTAGTAGAGCTGGGGTGTAATCACTAATCCAAACAATTTAGCGACGAAAACTAGCGTTTCTATTGGATAGGTTCAGCAAACAGAGGAACCTACCTGAGTCTGTCCAATAAAAATGCAAATTTTTGTTGCAAAAGTAGCTAAACTCATTTTGCAACTGTTTGGAATAATGATTAAACCGCAGATACATCCTTTTTGTGTTGATAGTAATGTCTGTTTTTACTACAGAGACACAAGCAAACTTACATGTGCGTGCACACTCACACACATTCATTCATCCACGTTCAGCAGGCAAAGTTCTAAGTTGCAAATATTGTCATGCCATTTTGGAAGTAGGGATCAACGTAGTATTACTGTGAAGTTGTTACCTAAACATCCCTCTATTCCTCAGAGGCCTTGGACCCAGAGCCTATTGATCCTTACAGTTTAAGATAAGGTATTGATCAATGAGTGTGACCTCACTTAAAGTCCACAAAGAATGAGATAGGCCTACTACACACACACATGCACTCAGGCGTGCGCACGCACAAACACACACACACACAGTCTTATACAACTAACCTTGTGGGGACACAAAAATCAGTCCCATTGAAAATCCTATTTTCCCTAATCCCTAACACTAACTTTAACCCTTACGCTAACTCTAACCCCAAAACCTAACCTTAACTCTAACCCTTCTTTGTTTGCTATTCTTGTGGGGACTTCTGGTCCCCAGAGGCATAGATAAACACGTCCACACAGTCACTCTTCAGTCTCAACCTTTCTGGATATTGAGCACATGGTTGCACACACATTATTCCATTTGTACAATCTCTTTAAGAAAAAAACAGGAAGCAGTATTCTGAGTCTTATTATCTACAATCTTTTTAAGAATGATCATTATAACTGTACAGTATAATATGTCTACCACCACATCTTTACTGTATTTAGAAGGAGCGGGCCCTGGAGCTGTTTACTGGCTGGGAACACACAAACCCAGTGGCCGGGAGCAGGGGGGGAGGCAGGGGGTGACGACATGGCATGGGGCCATGAGGAGATCATGTGACTGCCGGGGAAAGGTCAGTGTGGTGTGTTACCCACTGGTCACAGGGAAATAACATCACTGTGGGCCCCTAGTGGTCAGATACTGTAATGTTCTCAGAACAATGGAACCTCTTTGACTCACTGGACATTATGTTCTTGAAGTTGCATGTTCTATTCCAGAATCCACACTGTGTTGGACTACTTGATGAACAGAGGTTGCAAACCAGAGGCTTTTGGCAGATTATGGCTTTGATGGTTAGGCTACTCCTTGATAACAATGCTGTCCCCCACCATGGCTTTAGATAAGTATTGTCAGTTGTCATCATGTGGCATGTGTGTTAACAAAGTCCTGTTTTAGTGCATTTGGTCACTCCTGTTTGGTCACTCCTTTTTGGTCACCCGTGGGTCACCTCAGTATCACCCCTGTGTCATTGTGGCTTTCTGTGAGTGCTTTGTGTGTGACATCACCTGAGCGCTGGGATTTGTGTCAGCAGGCAGGGCAGGACCTGGGCTGATAGTTGGAGGTTGGGGCTGGTGCAGGGCAGTGTGGGACTGCTGATCAGGAGGGATGTGGAGGATTAGGATCAGCTGAAGTAAGGAGCTCATAGTACTTCTGTAGAATGTTTTGTAAGTACATCCATATGTTCGATTCACACACTCACAAAACCACATAACACCAACCCATGCTATTCCCAGTGACCCATGACTTTACTCAGAAGACTCCCACAGAGAATCAGGATGAGGTTACTCCAAAACCCAACACTCCCTCTCCTCTCTCCTCTCCCTCCTCTCTCACCTCCCACCCCTCTCCTCCCTCCCCTCCCACCTTGCTCCCCTCTCCTCTCTCCCCTCCTAACCCTCTCCCCTCTCCTCTCTACTCTCCCACACGTCTCCCCTCTCCTTTTCCCCTCTACTCCTCCTCTTCAGTCTTAGCTCTGTCGTTCCAGCTGCATTACTGTCACAGTGTCATGGTGAGGTTACACCAAACCCAACACTCCTTCTCCTCTCTTCCCCCTCTCTCACCACTCTCCCCTCTCCTCCTCCTCCTCCTCAGTCTTAGCTCTGTCATTCCAGCTGCGTTACTGTCCCGTGAACACAGAGCATTATTCATACTAGCTAGGAGGGGGGCAGATGCTAATTGAAATTCCGGCCTTTTCCTCGGGGGTGGAGCTGCAGCCTGCTGACAGTGTATTATCCCGGCCCTGTCACCTTGAAAGACCCAGTTGGAACTGAGAAAAAGAAAAAACACAAGTAAAAAGAAAAATAGGAGGAGATATAAAGTGATGAGTGGAAGACAAAAGACTGAGAAAGAGAAGGGAATGAAAGGGAACTGTTGTTGCAGTACAGTACCACTCACCAGCTTCATAAGATTGATATCGCCTATTTTATTCTATGCTATGCTGCCGCAGTGTCTAGCTTGCTAAGGGGCTGAGTTCTGTGTGTTTCTGCCGGCTAGCGTGGTGGTGGCATGCATGCTAATGTCTGTATGAATGAATCAAGGACTTTCTGAAAGTGACTGGGAAGAAATTAGTCGAAGGAGACTCTCATTACTTTACTGCAATAGGTTTGGTTCAGTCGGATCAGGACAGAGACTGTGTTGTGTCCTAGCCATGGAAGAGTCAGTGCTCTTCAGCTAAAATAGGCTAATAGTCCCATATTATCTGCATGAAAATGCAGGTTTATGCAGTAGCATCAGTCATACATTTAGAATCAGTTCTAGACAAGGTAATTGGACAATAATGTTCACAATACTGGAGTGGCATCGGTATCAGGATAACTCGTCTCCTTCCCAGGGATGGAGCTATGTAGTGGAACTGTAGTGTCGACCCCTCTCCCTTCTGTCCACTCTCTCTGTCAAGTCGTGAATGTGTGGGAGTGTCATTGTTGACCTTGTGTTCCCTCTGCACCCTCTCTATCATAGATGGAACTGTGTCTGTGGTCAGAGTGTGTGTATCTATCTGTATTGTAGGTCCCTGTAGGCTAACCTCTCTCTCCTCTCTCTCTACCAGGGATTGAGCTGTGCCTACCAGCCTGGCGTTTCTCCATGACCATGGTTGCCAGCTTCGTGGTGCTGGGCGGGCAGCTCCTGATGCCAGGGATGGCATACCTCTGTCGAGACTGGCAGGTTCTGCAGGCTGTCATCATCTGCCCTCTTCTCCTCATGCTGGCTTATATCTGGTGAGGACAACACCTACTTTACTCCCCATCTCAGGCAAAGCGCCAAACTGTTCTAGGACCAGGCTATACTTCAACACCTGCTACAATTTGGCAGCTCAGTGTTGATATATTTACCTATTTATTATATGCATACAGGTGATCCCATTTAGATAGAAAATACTGATTTAATTCACTTGATAAGGTGCTACTCCCAATTATCTTACACTACAGTTCATGATTGGTTTCTGCTTTATGTTAATGTAGGCTCTATTTATCCAATGCTCATATTATGTATGTATGAAGTTAGTATGGGGCCAGCGGGGCATGGGAGCACACGGAAGTGAAATATTATCTGTGTAGTTCCCAGGACACTGGAGGTTAATCAGATATGTATAGAATCAGAGGGAAGCTTTTTGGGGTTTTCCAGCTGTTTCCCTCTTATTTAGGAATACCTAATCGCCTATCATCTTTATAGCTTAAGAGCCTTAGCTTAAGGTCAAAGGACCTCTACTGTACATGTTAATACAGCTGGTCTTTTTAAAGCCTGGGTAATAAATAATAATTAATTAACCATCATTTACCCTGTATTCACACTGTATACCTGACTGCTGGGAAAGCTGCCAACAGAACAAGGGGAAGAAACTTATGGGTTTTAGTTCATCCAAGAGAATCATAGCTCTTGTCATTTTCTTTCCCTTCAAATTACACACCTTAACAAAGGACTTAATATCCACAAGTTACGAAAGCATTTTAAAGGCAGATTCAATCCGAGTTTCAATCCGCTAGAAAGAAAGAAATTAATATTCACATATACGCACATGCCACACACACGTTTCAGACTCAGGGATTCCCACAGAGCCTGAGGAGGAGAATGATGTATTGAGATTCCTATCAGCCTCTCATTAAATCCCAGTGAAAAAAATAGGTACTAATTTCATTTTGATTCAGCGGTTCATATTTTATTGAGGAGAGAGTTAGAGAGTGTTCTGTCTTGTCTCCATGCAGGATCTTTCCCGAGTCTCTGCGGTGGCTGCTGGCCACTCAACAGTACGGCCGCTCCAAGTGGATCATGGGACATATCATCAAGAAGAACCAGGTCAACCCCGAGCTGGACACTGACCACATCCTTACAGGTAGAGATCACTATCTAATTAGCCCAAGTGTTTTGTCTTTGGTTTGGATTCGTTTCTTTCCTCTGCTATGGGTTTAATGTTGTTATTTGGAAGTGAAATGTTTGTTGATCCCTGAAGTGAAAGGTTCTTCTTAGACAATATCTCTAGCAATGACAGTTAGGATAGTCTCTAGATCCTTTTCATTATTTTCACTATCTATTAACTTTGAATACAAAACTCTGGCCGTGTTTACACAGGCAGCCCAATTCAGATCAGATCTATTTTTTCACTAATTGGTCATTTAACCAATCAAATCAGCTCTGAAAAAGATATTGTGTGAAAACATCTGATGTGATTGGTCAAAGACAAATTAGTGGGAAAAATATCAGAATTGGCCCGCCTGTTCTGATAAACGCAGCCATAAGCATACAGTATAATAATGCCAATGTTAGATTCTCTCTGAGACAGAAAGGCCTGGTCAGGCTCAGTAGAGTGTAGGTCCCTGTTGTCCAGTCAACAGTCTATATGGATTATCTTGAAGGGGAGATCCCCTTCCTTCCTCTCTGCATGGTTACCATAGAAACAGCCCTCTCTCCTGGGGGTGGAGGTATATCTGCGGCAGGGTAGTAAACCTACACCGTGGCATCATGGACCCGACCCTCCAGAACCTAATTCATTTTATTATCAGTGTTGGGGAGTAGTGAACTAGAAGTAGTTCAACTAGTAATGTAACTACATTTTGCTGTAGCTTGGTGGAACAAATTCTAATCCAGTAGTGTTTTCAGTAGCTACTTACTTTTTTGCCATGTAGCAGTGTAGCTACTGTAACTACATACTACATTTTGGCAAAAAAATTATCGGACCTGCCTAATTCTCACTTCAAACATTGTTTAAGTGTTTAATAGGATAAATATACATTCTGTTAACATCTGACTCCAGAGTGATCTGTTCTTGCAATTTGTATTCTATGACATTTCAGATTTAGATTGGATAATTTATCACAAAGTATTTTGGATGTTGTGAACTACTTTTTCTAAGTAACTTTAGTTAAGTACACTATATTTTTCTTAAGGGTAGCTTTCTTCCAGAGTGAAGTATTGGTAGCTTGGTAAACTATATTTTCAGAGTAGCTTCCCCAACACGGTTTTTAGGGCCTTTAGAGGGAGCGGGGCAGAAGGAGAAGGGGAGAGGCATCGCTCATAGACAACAGATGGGACCAGGTCAATCCCTTTGACCTCTCTACCTTAGTGTCTGGATAATGGATAAATATAGCCAGGCCAGATTCCTGCAGTTTGGACAAGAGATGACTGGATGGTTCTCATGAAATCAGTTTTAAAATGTCTGTAGCAAATTGAGTTACAAAAGCATGATGCATCATTCTGAGGATTAAGATGTCTAGTTTTTGGGAACGTGTCTTATTTTAAATACATTTGACATTTTCGTTTGAGTTTTGAACATTTTCACTGTAAATCCTCATTACCAAAATGTGTCCAGATACATTTATCAGGTCATTAAAAAATGAGAAAAAAAAGTTTGTACATAAATCATAAGAATGGTATACTAATTAAAGTTTACATTAAACTATAGTATGTATTACATACCTACAGTGTCTGTGGACATCTCATTACCGTGACACTTTTTCAAGTTCCTGTAAAAACTCCAATCAGTTTTTAAATAAAGTTTTATTCACCAATGATGCATCATCTAGAGGATAAGTCCTTAGATGAGCACAAGTCAAGTTAATGTATTTGCTTATATGCCTTCAGAATGAGGTTCTTCTCATTACCGAAACCGCTAGAGCTCAAATTGGGAAAAGTCTGATTTAATTTGATAATAGTTGTATAATTTCATTTGGAATATTAGTGTTTTCATTGTTATGTTTAACACAGGCCTTTTCATTAGGGGAGCAGGTTTAAAAAATATTATAAATATTGATTTGTTTATTACATTTTTGGACTTTTACGGTAATGATACTTTTGAAAAAATGTTGGTCAAATGTATAAAAAAAAACATTAAAATAAATACAAAATAGATAAGTACAGATCCTAATCTCAGTGATTCAAGAGAACATTTTGTGAAAAAGGACACTTGAGAATTGTTTGTTTCTTTGGACAGTTTCGTGAGAATGACCCAACTATGTTGTTGACAGCGGTTATGATTTACAAATTTTTCCCCTAAATGTGAATAGCATAACCTCTGTAAACAACATAGTTGGGTCATTCTCACGAAACTGTCCAAAGAAACAAACAATTCTCAAGTGTCTAATAATACTTTTCGGGAATGTAAAACATTTTCAGTGTAAACTTAAACGACTAAAACCATATATAAAGTATGTAAAAAAGATAATCTTTAATAACCATCACCAAAATAAAAAAAACTAGACAATCAGGGAGATTCTAAAATTCCAAAAATGGCATGGCATGGGGACCCTATTGATTTTGTTGTAATGTTTGAGTCTCTCAGATAACATAAGAACAAGGCATAAGCCATGGAAAAATGTTTATAATTTAAGGAAATTAGCTTTAAAACTGAAATGTCTCTCGGCCCCATGGCAAAATGTGTAGAATTGCAGGAAATTTGCTTTGAAGCTTCAATATTTCCCTCAGCCCCTTTACAAAATGTGTAGATTTGCAGGAAACTAACTTTAAAACTGTAAAATGTTCTCTCTGTCCCATGTAATAAAATAAATAAAAAACACCATCATAAAGTGTCTTAATTAGGTCGTTGGGCCACCACGAGCCGTCAGAACAGCTTCAATGCGCCTTGTTATAGATTCTACAAGTGTCTGGATAGAACCTATTGGAGGGATCTTTCATTAGAAATTCCATAATTTGGTGTTTTGTTGATGGTGGTGGGAAACGCTGTCTCATTCAGTGACCACTCGTGCCTGGTGGATGGCGGCATTGTCATCCTGGAAGAGACCACTCCCATCAGGATAAGAATGATTCACCATAGGTTGAAGGTGATCACTCAGAATGGCTGTGTATTTATTGGCGTTTCCCTTGCCCTCTAAGGGTTGTGTGGATCTAAACCATGCCAGGAAAAGGCCCCCGACACCATAGCAGAGCCCCCAGAAACCTAATTTACTCAAGTGTTTCCTATATTTTGGCAGTTAACTGTAGCTGTGCCCTTTTACCTAGGATGTCTTCTTGTCAGGTATGATATGGCAGAGGAAAATGCTAACCATTTACAAATTCTTCTGCTACTGTGCTACTCAGAGTAACAGTGAGAATACATCGTTAAACAGATTTGCTTAATGTGAAATCAACAATTTTCTTAGCATCCAGAGATCCTTTACAGTGTGTGCTGATGCAGCGTAGAGAGACAGTGTGTCTGTCAGCAGGGTCGTCCCATTCGTCCTCTCCTGCACACACAACTCTCTGTCCTCCTGTTGTCATCTGCATCTATGGGTGTAGCTAGCTAGAGCATTCTTTGTCTCTGTAGTGGTAGAGCTATGCTCGTGTCATCTTTCCATGGTGAACCTGGTTCTCTTAGCTGTAAACACTTCACAATAAAACCAGAAGCAGCCTCGGTGTTTGTCAAATCAAATTAAAGTTTATTTGTCACTTACCCAGTTTACTGCTGGTGTAAACGGTGCAGCGAAATGCTTACTTGCGAGCTCCCTCGACAATGCAGTACAAATATGATGTATTGGGCCGTCCGCACCACCCCCCCAGTGCAGTGTGTGTGTGTGTGTGTGTGTGTGTGTGTGTGTGTGTGTGTGTGTGTGTGTGTGTGTGTGTGTGTGTGTGTGTGTGTGTGTGTGTGTGTGTGTGTGTGTGTGTGTGTGTGTGTGTGTGTGTGTGTGTGTGTGTTATGTAGCCTTGTAACATAACTAGCCCCTGAAAAGGGCCTCTTGTTTAAGAGCCAATCATAGATTGGGCCAGAGGATGACTTCCAAGCTCCATTATTTTATAGAGCGATAAACTTGGAATGTGCACGTGCATATGTGTGTGTACATGCAGAAAGTGGAGGTTTGTTTCCATAGCAACCCATTATATTTCAAAACATCCGTGCTCCATGTCGTGATCCGTGCTTCGCTGGGGCGTTGTCCTTTTTCATTTATCCATTCATTCACTCGTCTTTTTTCCCCCTAGTCACCCACTCCTTCCCCCTGTCATACCTGTCTCCTAACAGGTATGCACTGCACTGCCCTCATCATAAGTCACATGATGAAATGTGTTGGTAGGAATCACATAGTGTGCAGCTGAAAGTGTCCTTCCCTCACCTAAACCCGTCATGTGGAATTAGATGAAGCCCTGTGGTTGACTGTACAACCTGGTATAAAGCCTTATGTGACTTATTTTCATTGTTTCAGAGCTGCAGAACGCTCTTCACAAGAAACCAAAAAAGACATGTATCGTAAAGATGGTGGGGACAAGGAACCTGTGGAAAAACATTGTGGTCCTCTGTGTGAACTCGTAAGTATGTTCTTTGTGTGTCTGGCGGTGTGTGTCTGGCGTTGTGTGTCTGGCGGTGTGTGTCTGTGTGTGCGTGTGCATGTGTCCATGATGCAGCCTGCCAGTAAGACGCCTCTGGGTGTTAAATGCGGTGGCCGGTGTTTTGTGATGATGGGACTATTGACCTGTCTGCTCGATGCAGCATCGACCAGCAGTGGCCCTCTGTGCTGTTGGCAGGCCTGTTCGTCCGTCCATCCGTCTCTCTGTCTCTGTCTGTCTGTGCTGTTAGAAGGCATGTCTGTTTGTCCATCCAGCCATTCATCTGTCTATCTATCTCCCTTCAGAATAAAGATTCACCACTTCCCTCACTCACCAGTCATTATAGACAGGCTATTAGCTATTTCAGTGCCCTGACCAGTCTGTCTGTCTGCCTGTACATACGTCCGTCTGTCTGTCTGTCTGTGCTGTTAGCAGGTCTGTCTCTCTCTGTCCGTTCGTCCGTCTGTTTGTCTGTCCATCTGTCTGTATGTCTGCCATATGGCCTAAAGAATAAAGCTTCACCTTCTCACTCACCTATCCCAGTAATTTATAGACATGCAGACATAGACACAGCCCTGGCTATTTCAGTGCACGGTGCCCCTGACTCTAGTCTGACCATGAATTTTGCATGAGCTGTGTTTTTATGAGAGAACTGGAGATGAGCAGGAGAGGGTGTATGTGCATGCTTTTTGCTTTGTTTCAGAGGAGACGAGAGGAGAGATTCATTTTCCTCTTTCTTCTCCCTCACTCTCTGTCTGGACTCATCGTTTTTCTTTACCCTCTCTTCCCATATCCCTCTCTATCTTTCTGTCCTCTGTACACTCTTTCATCTCCTCACTCCTTTTTCCCTCTCTTGCACCATCTCCCCCTTTCTCTCTTATCTTCATTCTCTCTCTCCTCATTCTCTCCCCTCCCTCTCTCTCCCTCTATCCAGACTGACGGGCTATGGCATCCACCACTGCTTTGCCCGCAGTATGATGGACCACCACGAGACCCACGAGTCCACCATGTTCCACAACTTCTACGCTGACTACTACACCATGGCGGGCATCGCCGTGGCTTCATGCATGGCACTGTGCCCGGCGGTGGGCCTGATGGGGAGGAGGGGAGGCCTGCTCATGTTCATGATCATCACTGCGCTGGCATCACTGCTGCAGCTTGGCCTGCTCAACTGTGGGTAGCCTACAGTGTTATACACATACTGCATAGTACACACGCTGTCACAAACATGCACACACACACACACACACTCACACACACAAATATACAAACACACAGGCATGCACATGCACACACACACAAACACACACACACTCACACATACACTGCAAGCACTCACACACAAATTATCATACAGTCTGTGCATTCTAGCTGCTCACCTTGACCTCTACGGCACAAAGCCATTCCTTGACCTCTACGGCACAAAGCCATACCTTAACCTGTATGACACAAAGCCATTCCTTGACCTCTACGGCACAAAGCCATACCTTAACCTGTATGACACAAAGCCATACCTTAACCTCTACGGCACAAAGCCATACCTTAACCTGTATGACACAAAGCCATTCCTTGACCTCTACGGCACAAAGCCATACCTTAACCTGTATGACACAAAGCCATTCCTTGACCTCTACGGCACAAAGCCATACCTTAACCTCTACGGCACAAAGCCATACCTTAACCTCTACGGCACAAAGCCATACCTTAACCTGTATGACACAAAGCCATTCCTTGACCTCTACGGCACAAAGCCATACCTTAACCTGTATGACACAAAGCCATTCCTTGACCTCTACGGCACAAAGCCATACCTTAACCTGTATGACACAAAGCCATACCTTAACCTGTATGACACAAAGCCATTCCTTGACCTCTACGGCACAAAGCCATACCTTAACCTGTATGACACAAAGCCATACCTTAACCTGTATGACACAAAGCCATTCCTTGACCTCTACGGTACAAAGCCATACCTTAACCTCTACGGTACAAAGCCATACCTTAACCTCTACGGTACAAAGCCATACCTTAACCTCTACGGCACCGTGTCATTCTGTCTCGTCCCTACAACACTCACGTTGTGAGAGTAGCACAAGCTATCTGACATGTGGCATAGCAGGTCATGTCTCCCCGCTAAAATGTCTCACTGTCACTAGCCAGCTGGTATGTGTGGATCTTATCTAGTTGTATCTAGTTTTATTATGAATGTGAATAGGTAAAGGTGAAATAGCCTTTATAGTTAGCTATAGTTGTTTTGGAGTGGGGTTTAAATGTAGGTCTATGTGATGTGGTGTTACTGTATGACAAGGACAAATGATTGTCTGAAATCTGTCAGAGTATTTAGTATTTCTTTAAAGAGTCACTTATACGTTGAGTGAACAAATGTTTAACCTACAACTACAGGTACACATCAAGGTCAAACACATACACACACACACGCACGCACACACAACACACATCTTGTGTTGTTATTGCTGTGGTGTAACTAGTGTGTGTTTTGTGACTGGAAAATTAACTTGTGGTACTGCATGGCTGTGTCTTATTTTTGTGTCGGCTATGCTCTGTGTGATGTGTTAGATGATCATTTGACTACATATTAACCTGTGTATGTTTCCCTCTCTCTCCCTATGGCTCCTGTAGTGCTGGGGAAATACAGTGTCCATCTGAATATAGGTACAGTACAACCATCGGTTTGTCTCCTATTCATTCTAGTGGGAACTCAGCCAATGTTTCCCTTGTTGCTGTTGCTCTGCCCTAGAAGCTGAACTAATCAATACCCCATCATTCTGGCTCTGTCACGTTCCTGACCTGTTTTCTGTTAGTTTTGTATGTGTTAGTTGGTCAGGACGTGAGTTTGGGTGGGCAGTCTATGTTTTCTGTTTCTATGTTGGTTTAAAGGGTGACCTAATATGGCTCTCAATTAGAGGCAGGTGGTTTCATTTCCTCTGATTGAGAGTCATATTAAGGTAGGTGTTTTCACACTGTTTGTTGGTGGGTGGTTGTCTCCTGTGTTAGTGTCTGTCTATGTTGCACCATACGGGACTGTTTTCGGTTTGTTTGTTCATTTTGTTCGTTCGGTTTTTATGTAGTCATTTCCCTGTGCGTGCGTTCTTCGTGTTACATGTAAGTTCTTACATCCAGGTTTTGTCTACATGCGTTTTGTTATTTTGTTAGTTAATTCAAGTATAGTTCGTTTTTTGTCTTCGTTGTTTTGTCGTGTCTAATAAATATCATGTCGAACTACAACGCTGCGTCTTGGTTCAATCCATGCTCCTCCTCTTCGGATGAAGAGGAAGAGGAGAACCGTTACAGAACCACCCACCAATCCAGAACCAAGCAGCGTGAGTTCGAGCAGTGGAACACGCAACAGGAGAGGCTGAATTATTTGGAGAAATGGACATGGGAGGAAGACCTAGAAGGCAAAGGACCCTGGGCGCAGCCAGGAGAATATCGCCGCCCCAAAGAGGAGCTGGAGGCAGCTAAAGCTGAGAGGAGGCGATATGAGGAGGCAGCAAGGAAGCAAGGCTGGAGGCCGGAGAATCAAGCCAAAAACCGGCGTTATGAGGGGACGCGTCTAGCACGGAAGCCCGAAAAGCCCGTGAGTACTACCCAAAAATTTCTTGGGGGGGGGCTAAGAGGTAGTGGGCCAAGGGCAGGTAGGAGACCTGCGCCCACTTCTCAGGCTAACCGTGGAGAGCGGGAGTACGGGCAGACACCGTGTTACGCAGTAGAGCGCACGGTGTCTCCTGTACGTGTGCATAGCCCGGTGCGGGTTATTCCACCTCCCCGCACTGGTAGGGCTAGATTGAGCGTTGAGCCGGATGTCATGAAGCCGGCCCTACATATCTGGCCACCAGTACGTCTCCTCGGGCCGGCTTACATGGCACCAGCCTTACGCATGGTGTCCCCGGTTCGCCTACATAGCCCGGTGCGGGTTATTCCACCTCCCTGCACTGGTAGGGCGACGGGGAGCATTCAACCAGGTAAGGTTGGGCAGGCTCAATGCTCAAGGGAGCCAGTACGCTTGCACGGTCCGGTATTTCCGGCGCTACCTCCCCGCCCCAGCCCAGTACCACCAGTGCCTACACTACGCACCAGGCTTCCAGTGCGTCTCCAGAGCCCTGTTCCTCCTCCACGCACTCTCCCTATGGTGCGTGTCTCCAGCCCAGTGCCTCCAGTTCCGGCACCACGCATCAAGCCACCTGTGCGTCTCCAGAGTCCTGTACGCACTGTTCCTTCTCCCCGCACTCATTCTGAGGTGCGTGCTCTCAGCCCGGTACCACCAGTCCCGGTACCACGCACCAGTCCTATAGTGCGCTTTGAGAACTCAGTGTGTCATGTTACCGCTCCCCGCACTAGCCTTGAGGTGCGTGTCTCCAGTCCGGTACCACCAGTTCCGGTACCACGCACCAGGCCTACAGTGCGTCTCAGCCGGTCAGAGTCTGCCGTCTGTCCAGCGGCGCCTGAACTGCCCGTCTGCCAAGCAGCGCCTGAACTGCCCGTCTGCCAAGCAGCGCCTGAACTGCCCGTCTGCCAAGCGGCGCCTGAACTGCCCGTCTGCCAAGCGGCGCCTGAACTGCCCGTCTGTCAAGCGGTGCCTGAACTGCCCGTCTGTATTGAGCCTTCAAAGCCGCCCGTCTGCCATGAGCCTGCAAAGCCGCCCGTCTGCCATGAGCCTACAGAGCCGTCCGCCAGACAGGAGCCGCTAGAGCCTTCCGCCAGACAGGAGCCGCTAGAGCCTTCCGCCAGACCGGATCAGCCAGAGCCTTCCGCCAGACCGGATCAGCCAGAGCCTTCCGCCAGACCGGATCAGCCAGAGCCTTCCGCCAGACCGGATCAGCCAGAGCCTTCCGCCAGACCGGATCAGCCAGAGCCTTCCGCCAGACCGGATCAGCCAGAGCCTTCCGCCAGACCGGATCAGCCAGAGCCGTCAGCGAGCCATGAGCGTCCAGAGCCGGCAGCGAGCCATGAGCGTCCAGAGCCGTCAGCCAGCCATGAGCGTCCAGAGCCGTCAGCTAGCCATGAGCGTCCAGAGCCGTCAGCCAACCATGAGCTGTCCCTCAGTCCAGAGCTGCCATGTATCCAGAACTGCCCCTCAGTCCAGAGCTGTCTCTCTGTCCGGAGCTGCCCTTCAGTCCGGAGTTGCCCCTCTATCCTGATCTACCTCTCTATCCTGAGCTACCTCTCTATCCTGAACTACCTCTCTATCCTGAACTACCTATCTGTCCTGAGCTACCTTGTCCCGGAGCTGTCCCTTATTTTGATGTTACCCGGTATATTAGGTGGGTGGAGTAAGAGGGTGGTCATTCTGAGGGAGAGACGTAAGCTGGGATTGACTATGGTGGGGTGGGGACCTCGCCCAGAGCCTGAGCCACCACCGTGGTCAGATGCCCACCCTGACCCTCCCCTAGACTTTGTGCTGGTGCGCCCGGAGTTCGCACCTTAAGGGGGGGGGGTTATGTCACGTTCCTGACCTGTTTTCTGTTAGTTTTGTATGTGTTAGTTGGTCAGGACGTGAGTTTGGGTGGGCAGTCTATGTTTTCTGTTTCTATGTTGGTTTAAAGGGTGACCTAATATGGCTCTCAATTAGAGGCAGGTGGTTTCATTTCCTCTGATTGAGAGTCATATTAAGGTAGGTGTTTTCACACTGTTTGTTTGTGGGTGGTTGTCTCCTGTGTTAGTGTCTGTCTATGTTGCACCATACGGGACTGTTTCGGTTTGTTTGTTCATTTTGTTCGTTCGGTTTTTATGTAGTCATTTCCCTGTGCGTGCGTTCTTCGTGTTACATGTAAGTTCTTACGTCCAGGTTTTGTCTACATGCGTTTTGTTATTTTGTTAGTTAATTCAAGTATAGTTCGTTTTTTGTCTTCGTTGTTTTGTCGTGTCTAATAAATATCATGTCGAACTACAACGCTGCGTCTTGGTTCAATCCATGCTCCTCTTCGGATGAAGAGGAAGAGGAGAACCGTTACAGGCTCATAACTGTTTATCATGTTTACCGAATTATATTCAGCTTACTGGAAATACTTTAACTGCTTGATAAAGAACCAAGAAGGTCCTGGGCAGATGGGAGAATTCTGCAGTAAATTGATAACCAATAAATGTGGTTCAAGCTGTTAGAAACACATTATGATAGCAGCAGATGTCCTCAGCGTGATTTGTTTGATATGATTAGACAAAGATTGGAGGAACTGACATCTTTATAAGATTGAAGAACACTAAGAAAATGTCAGCATTATAAACTAACAGCACTAAAATCAGGGCTTTAAATGTCGCAATGTGTTTGTTGCACAATGCTGGTGGTTCCAGGTAAAGGTTGATTTTTCACCTCAACGTAAATACTGTGACTTTTCCTAGCTCTCCCTTTCTCCCAATCACTCCCACTCTCTTTCCCACCCACTCTCTAAAAACACAAACTCATTGCAGAGTTCAGTCAGGTCCCGATAGCCCAAACCGTGACGTGCGATTTCTGTTTGACAACTACGACAAGTGACAGTTCAGAGGCACCATGTGACTGGCTCAGTACGTCTGTAGGCATCAGTGAATAAATATCTCAAGGACTAGCTAGCTGCGTTCTGTTTACTGCATAAATACACATTCAGATCCAGCTTGCTTGTCCTTCACAGTGAAACGCCACAACAGACACATGAAACCAGCAGTTGTACAACCTTAAAAGCTAGTACATTATACCTGGTATGAAATACATAATGCCGTATCACCATCATTCATCTGAGCTGCTTTTCATCTTGCTTGGTCTTCGTGTATTTTAATAAGAGTAACTTCTTCTTAATGCTATTTTTCATTAGAGGTGGAATTACCAGTCTCCCTGTCTGTATTCTACTCCCTGATCCTCCTTTGTCTCATTGACCCTAACTAACCTCTAGCCCTCTTCTTCCCCTGTGTATTTATCTATCTCTTATGTTCTCTCCATTCTCTCTATCCCTAATCTTCCACCTGGAAGCAAACTGGGCCTGGCCTGTTGTCAGACAGCCAGGGGATTAGAGATTAGAGAGGAGCAGCAAACTGACCAACCTCGGATGATCCTCTTTGGGCAACTTAAACATCTTTAATTTGGACACCAAACCGATCCGGGACCAGCCAGAGATTATCCTCTTTGGGCAACTTAAACATGTTTAATTTAGACACCAAACTGACTGGAGACCAGCCTCGGATGCAATTTAAACATGCCTCATATACTGTATACACGTCATGGGAATGATGTAACCATCTACATATGTTATTTATAAACCCATAGTTTTATGTCAAGATGGCAGGAAATGTGTTGTTGAAGTATTAGGATCATCCTTCAACAACACCCTGCTCTTAGGAGAAAGCATAGGTACTTTTCTTGCTCAGTGCAATGAGCATTCTCTTAAGAGCGTCATTCATCTATCAGGGTTAGATATAGTATTTTCCTTTGAGCTTCACCTTTCTACATTAGAATGTATTCTCTCTGTATAATGGCTAGATAATGGTTATGTTTGTTTGCTTTCTAAGCAGAGTGCTCATATACACTAATCCCACTTTAATAATTTAGGCTGAATCGAGTTTAATAGCTGACTCGTGTGTTGTCTTCTTTCTGTGCAGAGAGCTCGGATACACTTAATAAGAACTTCTCCATCGCCTTTTCCATCATCGGCATGTTCTCCTCCCACGCTGTCAGCAACCTGAGCATCTTCTTCTGCGCTGAGATCACCCCCACCGTCATCAGGTGAGCCCACCCACACACTGGGACCGGACCACTGGAGCGTACCACTAAGGGGGGTTGATGGATAGGATTCAGAGGGGCTGTGAGGATATGTTCAGGCCAGGGTTGAGGAGAAAGCTTGTTTTAGGCCTCATGGGAATTGAAAACAGGGTTTCATTTTTCCCCCCCTTTTTTATTCAGAGATGGCTTGAGGAAAATGTCTGGTTCAGTTTATAACATTTTACAGAACATTCACTCTGTCAAGCGATGTAAATATACTGTCTACAAATCTGGAATTGAAGAAAGATGTGGTGAGGTGTGGAGTCTGAATGTTGCTGTCATCATCTAGTGTGAAGGCAAAATAGCCTGTGTTTTATGATGCTCATTATCCAAATATAACATAGTCTTAGTCTTTTGATCGCAGTAGAGAGGTTAATGACTTAAGGTTGCTCTTACCTGCTAGGATATCACCAGGATATTACAACCCTGCTGTTAGCACAGCACTCCCACCATTTCAAACTATTGTATGATCATGGACCTCTTCTTACATGCCCCCATCTATAACATAGTAAGGGTGTAGTTCTATATCCACATATTGTTTGAATTAGCCTTTCCCTCTCTGTACAAACTACGACACATCTTTGGATCGTCATGATGGTGTGTTGTATTATGTAAGGTATGGTGCACTGCACTGCCTCGCCTCGAGTGACTGCGGAGCACCACCTAGTGGCCAGTCCCAGACCAGAAAGGAGAGAAATGATGGTACTGCATTGGCAGGATTCTCTTACAAATCAAATCAAATTTTATTTGTCACATGCACCGAATACAACGGGTGTAGTCTATACCGTGAAATGTTTGGTTACGAGCCCTTCCCAACAATGCAGAGTGAAAAAATAAACAAATATAAGTAATAGTAACACATGAATGAAGCTATATCCAGGGAGTATCGGTACCAGATCAATGTGCAGGGATATGAGGTAATTGAGGTAGATATTTACATGAAGGCAGTGTAAAGTGACTAATAATAAGAGTAAAATAAAGAACAGAGTAGCAGCAGAAAGTATTCAGTAGTTCCACATTTTGTTGTGTTACAGCCTGAATTCAAAATGGATTAAATTGAGATTTTGTGTCACTGGCCTACGCACAATAATGTCAAAGTGGAATAATGTTTTTAGACATTTTTACAAATAAATTACAAATGAAAAGCTGAAATGTCTTGAGTCAATAAATGTTCAACCCGTTTGTTATGGCAAGCCTACATAAGTTCAGGAGTGAAAATGTGCTTAAAATTTCTTAAGGCTAGGGAGCAGTATTTTGACGTCCGGATGAAAAGCGTGCTCAAAGTAAACTGCCTGCTACTCAGGACCAGAAGCTAGGATTTGCATATTATTAGTAGATCTGGATAGAAAGCACTCTGAAGTTTCTAAAACCGTTTGAATAATGTCTGTGAGTATAACAGAACTGATTTGGCAGGCGAAACTCCGAGCACAATCCATCCAGGGATTTTTTTTTTTAGGTCAATGTGTTTTCTATTAGCTCTTTTTAATAGGAATTTGCTTGCAGTTCCTATGGCTTCCACAAGATGTCAACAGTCTTTTGAAATTGGTAGATGTTTTTCTTTTGAGAAATTAAGTAGCCCTGTTATTTCCATGTGTCACTCAGAGGGACTCAAGTCTTTTGGTGGGCGCGACCTGTAACGTGCTTCACATTGTTTTCGTCTGGTATTAAACACCGTTTATCCCGTCTTAAATTATATTGATTATTTACGTTTTAGGATACCTAAGGTTGGATTAGGAAAGTTGTTTGAAATGTTTGGACCAAGTTTACAGCTAATTTATTAGATACTTTGTAGGCATGTCGGGCGAGTTGAAACCGGTGTATTTCTGAATCGAACGCGCCAAATAAATGGACATTTTGGGGATATAAAGAAGAAATTTATCGAACAAAAGGACCATTTGTGATGTTTCTGGGACATTTTGGCGTGCCAACACAAGAAGATCTTCAAAGGTAAGGCATGAATAATATCGTTATTTCAGATTTTTTGTGTCGCACCTGGCTGGTTGAAATAAGATTTTCTTGTGTTTGTATGCGGGGTGCTGTCCTCAGATAATCGCATGGTCTGCTTTTGCTGTAAAGCCTTTTTGAAGTCTGACACTGTGGCTGGATTAACAAGAAGTTAAGCTGTATTTTGATGTATAACACTTGTATGTTTAATGAATTCTTATTATGAGTATTTCTGTTTTTGAATTTGGCACTGCAATTTCACTGGATGTTATCAAATCAATCCCGTTTATTTGATCCGAGCGGGAATGGGGGTGAAGGGATCCCTAAGAGGTTTTTAACTTCTTACGGCTGAGATCCCGTTAATGGGATCGACTTGACAAAAGCCAGTGAAAGTGCAGGGCGCCAAATTCAAACAACAGAAATCTCATAATTAAAATTCCTCAAACATACAAGTATTTTACACAATTTTAAAGATAAACTTGTTGTTAATCCCACCACAGTGTCCGATTTCAAAAAGGCTTAACGACGAAAGCACACCATCTGATTATGTTAGGTCAGTACCTAGTCACAGAAAAACACAGCCATTTTTCCAGCCAAAGAGAGGAGTCACAAAAAGCAGAAATAGAGATAAAATTAATCACTAACCTTTGATGATCTTCATCAGATGACACTCATAGGACTTCATGTTACACAATACATGTATGTTTTGTTCGATAAAGTTCATATTTATATCGAAATCTTAGTTTACATTGGCGCGTTATGTTCAGTAATGTTTTGTCTCCAAAACATCCGGGGATTTTGCAGAGAGCCACATCAATTTACAGAAATACTCATAATAAACATTGATAAAAGATACAAGTGTTTTACATGGAACTTTAGATAAACTTCTCCTTAATGCAACCGCTGTGTCAGATTTCAAAAACACTTTACGGAAAAAGCACACCATACAATAATCTGAGTACGGCGCTAAGACACAAAAACAAGCCATACAGGTACCCGCCATGTTGTGGAGTCAACAGAAGTCAGAAATAGCATTATAAATATTCACTTACCTTTGATGATCTTCATCAGAATGCACTCCCAGGAATCCCAGTTCCACAATAAATGTTTGTTTTGTTCGATAAAGTCCATAATTTTTGTCCAAATACCTCCTTTTTGTTCGCACTTTTAGTTCAAAAATCCAAAGTCATGACACGCAGGCCAGACGAAAAGTCAAAAAATTCCATTACAGTTCGTACGATGTATAGAATCAATCTTTAGGATGTTTTTAACATAAATCTTCAATAATGTTTCAACCGGAGAATTCCTTTGTCTTTAGAAACTAAAAGGAACGCAGCTACCTCTCACGGGGGCGCGCCTGAGTGAGCTCGTGGCACTCTGCCAGACCCCTGACTCAATCAGCTCTCATTCCCTCATCCTTCACAGTAGAAGCCTGAAACAAGGTTCTAATGACTGTTGACATCTAGTGGAAGCCTTAGGAAGTGTATGACCCCATAGACACTGTATATTGGATGGGCAAACCAACAAACCTCAGATTTCCCACTTCCTGGTTGGATTTTTATCTCAGGTTTTTGCCTACCATATGAGTTCTGTTATACTCACAGACCTCATTCAAACAGTTTTAGAAACTTCAGAGTATTTTCTATCCAAATTCACTAATTATATGCATATCTTAGCTTCTGGGCCTGAGTAGCAGGCAGTTTACTCTGGGCACCTTATTCATCCAAGCTACTCAATACTGCCCCCAGCCATAAGAAGTTAACTGGACTTTATTAATTACTGCTGTATAACTCTATTACTAATTAAATCTACAGATAAAGTTGATCAAATGGATTAAACTGTAATATTTTTATTGTAAGGGAAATGAAAATAGGCTGGAGGTCTTGTGTTTTTTCTGGACTTTGAAGAATTATACAAACCATTTCTTGACTCTAGCTAAACAATAGCGAGTGTTTCTCCCACAAATATGTCTTAATGCAATTAATCCTTTACAATAGTTGATGTACTATTTATCAAGTGTAGGTGCTTATGTTTTCGCACCTTGTGGGTTGATATGGATCTGATGCATATGCTAAAGAAGAGGCCCATCAACGTTGTCTAGCGGGTTAATAGATATGATAGGAGAAAACTGAGGAAGGATCAACAACATTGTAGTTACTCCACAATACTAACCTAAATGACAGAGTGAAAAAAAGAAAGCCTGTACAGAATACATTTTTTCCAAAACATGCATCCTGTTTGCAAAAAGGCACTAAAGTAAAACTGTATGTGGCAAAGAAATTAACTTTATGTCCTGAATATAAAAGTGTTATGTTTGGGGCAAATCCAACACTTCACTGAGTACCACTCTTCATATTTTCAAGCATGGTGATAGCTGCATCATGTTATGGGTATGCTTGTCATTGGCAAGGACTAGAAAGTTTTTTTAGGATAAAAATAAACCGAATAGAGCTAAGCACAGAAAGAATCAGAGGAAAACCTGGTTCAGTCTGCTTTCCAACAGACACTGGGAGACAAATTCACCTTTCCGCAGGACAATAACCTAAAACACAAGTCCAAATATACACTAGAGTTGCTTACTGGGGCAACATTGAATGTTCCTGAGTGGCGTAGTTATAGTTTTGACTTAAATCGACTTGAAAATCTATGGCAAGACTTGAAACTGGCAGTCTATCAATGATCAACAACTAATTTGACAGATTAAAAAAAAATTATAATAATTATGTGCAAATATTGTACAAACCAGGTGTGCAAAGCTCTTAGGGACTTACCCAGAAAGACTCGATTACAGCTGTAATCACTGCCAAAGGTGATTGTAACAAATTGACTCAGGGGGTGAATTCTTATGTAAATTAGATTTTAGTATTTCATTTTCAATGCATATGCTAAAATTTATAAAAACATGTTTTCACATTGTCATTATGGGGTATTGTATGTACATGTGTGAGATAAAAAAATTGAATTCAGGCTGTAACACAACAAAATGTAGAATAAGACAATGGGTATGAATACTTTCTGAAGGCACTGCATAATGAGTGCAAAAGTGTGTGTGCGTGTGTGTGTGTATGTATGTGTTGTGTCGGTATGCACGTGGGTGTTTGTGTTGTCGGTTTGTGTGTGTGTGTGTGCGATATGCACTGTATGTGTGTTTGTATGTAATGTATGTGAATGTGTGTGAGTTTTGTGTCAGTGTAGTGTGAGTTTGTATATAGTGTGTATGTATAGTCTTGTGAGTGTGCATAGAGTAAGTGCAAGATAGGGTCAGCGCAGGTAGACCAGGTAACCATTTCATTAATTATTTAATTAAATGCGGGAATAATGACATGCAAACCTGGGAAGCTTTGTGTTCACATTGCCCTAATAAAGGGAACCGGAACCGTGTAATTCAAGCTAACCGAATTCAGACCACCTCTCGAGATGGCCTCATTTCGGTTCGCTTTTAGGGCTCTTTTGACAGGTCTGAGTTCCTTTTGGAGTGTTCACACTGCACAGAACAATTAAGTGAACTGCACTGAGTTCATAAAAATGGTCTGAATGGGGCCAAGTGTGAAAACACCCTTACTCACATCGACCATGTAGAGCGAGATCACACAGTCATCCGTAACAGGGGCTTTCACGCAAGACTCAGTGTTGTATTTCTCGAAGTGAGCATAAAAGGTATTTAGCTCGTTTGATAGTTCTGCATCACTGGGCATCTCATGGCTGGGTTTCCCTTCGTAATCTGTTATCGTCTGCAAAACCTGCCACAAGACGAGCGTCGGAGTTGGTGTAATAGGATTCCATCTTCCTCCTATATTGTCTTTTTGCATGTTTGATATTGCGTCGGAGGTCGCAGCAGGCTTTGTTGTATGCGTCCATGTCCGTGTCCCGTTCCTTGTACGGAGTAGCTTTAGCCTTTAGCCCAGCGCGGATATTGCCTGTAATCAATGTTTTTGATTTGGATACGTTCGTATTGCTACTGTGGGGACGTCGTCTATGCACTTATTGATGAAGCCTGTGACTGATGTGGTAAACTCCTCAATGGTATCGGATGAATCATGGTATTGCAGCACTCTCTGCTGTTGTGACTTTAAAATGGCTGGGCTTTAAAAGTGGTCTGGGCTGATAGGATATGTCAATAACACAATAATCACCAAGTGTGTCTTCGTAAGGAAATGACACTAGTAGGGGCTTGAATGTGGAATGTGCCATTGAATGTGAACATAGAGAAAACCTTGAAATTGAATAAATTCAGACTGTAACTAAGCAGATCGTTGCACTGGAAATAGCAGAGGTTGCAGGGCACACCCTTTCTAAAGAATGGATCAGGTTTAAAGACAGTGGGGTGGTTTTGGAATCGGACGTAGTCATGTGCTTCAGATATGGTGGCTTCCTAGCTGACGTTCCATGTCTCCCTTTGTAGGGGTGGTGGTCTGTATCGTCTCAAATCTACATGAGAGCTGCCTAGGAGAGTAGGGGGCAAGGGTGGGTTTGAGATTTGGTGTAGATGTGTAGACTTCAGAAGTGATGACTGACATGACGTTCCTTGTCTCTTTCTCCGTAGGGGTGGTGGTCTGGGCCTGGTACTAGCCAGCGCTGGCTTCGGCATGCTGACCGCCCCCATCATGGAGCTGCACAATCAGAAGGGCTACTTCCTCCACCACATCATCTTTGCCTGCTGCACCCTCATCTGCATCATCTGCATTCTCCTCCTCCCCGAGACGCGCTACCAGCCCCTGCCCGAGACCCTGGCCGATGGGGAGTGTTACACCCGCCAACCCCTGTTGCCCCCCAGGAAGCCTGGCGAACAGCGCCTCCTCCTGGCCCAGTCGGAGAGCAGCAGGGACTACACCCGGGTCCACGACACACCAGTGCATGAGGCGGCCGCCACCACCGTCTTCACCATGGACTCCACGGCATCCTCCGCTGATGACCTCACGGCACCGTCGTTTATAGATATTTTGCCGCCCCCCGCCACAGAGTTGACGTCATTCCAGCCTAAGCCTGATCCTGATAGCGTGCCCCTGGTTAAGAAAGACCTCAATGGGCGATCCGTTACGCCCCCATCTGGTACTCCCATGGCGGCCCTAGATAAGGCAGGCGTTGTACTGCCTAGTAAAGAGCACCTGTTATCTTCCACACCTAGAAATAGTGCCCTCACTCCCTCCAATCCCCTTCTGCCTCCCTCCATTCCCCCTGTCATAGAAACTCCTTGTACCTTGGGCTCTACCTCTCACCCTGTAATTGTCCCTATCCCCCCTTCTCCAACACCCTCCCCTAATGTCAATGACATTGTTCCCCTTCCCCCCATGGCGGACTGTACCACTCCTATTGATTCTACTGACCCCATCACCACAGATTCGATCATTCCCATTCTAATAGACTCTGTAGATGACAAACTCCCCCCTCCTCCTACCCATAATTCAGACTGTAACATTCCCCCTGTCACAGACTCTGTCCATACTCCAGAGTTGGACACTTCATGTGTTAAGGATGTTGTTGTCTCTCCCTCTTCCCCTGTCGTAGCTCATTCCCCTGTTCATTACCCCACCCCCCTACCACCACCACTGCCACCCATTGACTCAGTTCATATCCCAACAACAGTGGACTCTTCCACTCCCCCTGTCATAGACACTGTTCACCCCCTCACTGTGGACTCTACCACTCTCCCCATCACAGACATTCTTCAACCCCTTACATTGGACTCTACCACTCCGCTTTTCATAGACTCACTTCTCCCCAACATAACAGACTCTGAGACCACAGAGGCGGCCCCTGCTTCCACAATAATGGACTGCACCATCTCCTCCCCAATAGACTCAGGTATCCTCCCAGTAATGGATTGTGCCATCTCAGAAAACAGCGCTGTCAACGGGGTGGTGTCTTCATGATCCAAGGCTCCACCTGTGGAACAAGGAGGTGGGCCCCTCCCTCATGGAGGAAGAAGCCCTGGACACCCATGGCACACGACGGGGGTCACTAACTGGCCTATCAGGCCTCAGACATTTCAGCTGCTCTGTAGGGAGACTGCCAGCGACAGACAGGAGGGTAACAGCTTGAGCTAGGGCCAAGTTTTTTTCTGTCATACATCTTACTGGGAACAGCCAGAGAACAGGACAGGGGGACCGGTTGTGGTGACAGTGATGAGTGGTTAGGGACAGTTCGAAATTTACTGGCAGGGTAATGCGTTTTTTCCCCCAGGTTTACGTTCACCTATTTTCAGGTTTCACTATATCATTTCTTCCATTCTAGACATATTTCCTCATCTGCTTGCATGCACCTCCCCTATATCAAGGTGTTTTGGAGGTTCCATTATGCACTGCACTTTTCCACACACTAACTATACCACATGCCAATATAGTCTACCAGTCTAACTGTCTATCCACCATTCATAGTGACAATGGTGGTAGGGGATAGTTTGTCCAGATCTGCAATAACTAGCGATCATACCACACATAATATCATTCAAAGCTGCACCAATATAAGCAGAGACCAGGTGCGTCATTGCGGATGAAATAACAGTGAAGACATGAGACATGCAGCTCAAAAATCTCCCCTATACTGTAAATCTTGTTTATGGACTATACAATTATCCTACCTAGACTAGCCTAGAACACATTATTGCTTTCAAGTCAGTACATTTTACTCTAGGCTATGAACTGCAGTGAAAATGTCATTTGATTAACATTTCATTCCATTTGGCTCAGTTGTTGGTCTACTCTTGACAGTTTATAAGATCAAGAACAAGGGTCTCAAACAGGTCCAGTAGCTCGCAGCCCACCCATGAGTAGCTCGCAGCCCACCCATGAGTAGCTCGCAGCCCACCCATGAGTAGCTCGCAGCCCACCCATGAGTAGCTCGCAGCCCACCCATGAGTAGCTCGCAGCCCACCCATGAGTAGCTCGCAGCCCACCCATGAGTAGCTCGCAGCCCACCTATGAGTAGCTCGCAGCCCACCTATGAGTAGCTCGCAGCCCACCCATGAGTAGCTCGCAGCCCACCCATGAGTAGCTCGCAGCCCACCCATGAGTAGCTCGCAGCCCACCCATGAGTAGCTCGCAGCCCACCCATGAGTAGCTCGCAGCCCACCTATGAGTAGCTCGCAGCCCACCTATGAGTAGCTCGCAGCCCACCTATGAGTAGCTCGCAGCCCACCCATGAGTAGCTCGCAGCCCACCTATGAGTAGCTCGCAGCCCACCTATGAGTAGCTCGCAGCCCACCCATGAGTAGCTCGCAGCCCACCCATGAGTAGCTCGCAGCCCACCCATGAGTAGCTCGCAGCCCACCTATGAGTAGCTCGCAGCCCACCCATGAGTAGCTCGCAGCCCACCTATGAGTAGCTCGCAGCCCACCCATGAGTAGCTCGCAGCCCACCTATGAGTAGCTTGCAGCCCACCTATGAGTAGCTCGCAGCCCACCTATGAGTAGCTCGCAGCCCACCTATGAGTAGCTCGCAGCCCAACTATGAGTAGCTCGCAGCCCACCTACGAGTAGCTCGCCAAACAATTCTGAAAGTACATGCAATTTTCACATGGTCCACTGCAAACTGTCATAAACAACTCTCTCAAGTATCAGACACCGCAGCTTCCCAGCTACTATCTAATCAATGCAACGTTGGCATTATCCCACGCCTGGTTAGCCACTATTGGCCTAAAAAGCCAAATGTAACACAATATCTGCCAATCAATTTTCCAGCAATATTGCCCCGGTCTGTCTGTGTGATGCTCGCGTTTGTCTATCACTTCATGTGGAGCCAGTTGATGTGATAACTGTCTTGTGGGTTTCCCCAAAGCCTTCTCAATCAAATGTTCACTGCAAAGTAGGCTTACCTGGCAGAAGTATATCATGAGTAAGTATATCATGTGTGTCTATACTGAACAAAAATATAAATGCAACATGCAACCATTTCAAAGATTTTACTGAGTTACAGTTCATATAAGAAAATCAGTCAATTTAAATAAATTCATTAAGCCCTAATCTATGGATTTCACATGAATGAGAATACAGATATACATCGGTTGGTCACAGACACATTTTTTTTTTAAAGTAGGGGCGTGTATCAGAGAACTAGTCATTATCTGGTGTGACTGGGACATTTTCAGCTTCCAGGAATTGTGCACAGATCCTTGCGACATGGGGCCGGGAATTATCATGCTGAAACATGAGGTGATGGCGGCGGATGAATGGCACCACAATGGGCCTCAGGATCTCGTCACGGTATCTCTGTGCATTCAAATTGCCATTGATAAAATGCAATTGTGTTCGTTATCCGTGGCTTATGCCTGCCCATACCATAACCCACCGCCACCATGGGGCACTCAGTTGTAAGGCCTCTTGGACGTACAGCTAAATTCTCTAAAACGATGTTGGAAGTGGCTTATGGTAGAGAAATGAACATTCAATTCTCTGGTAACAGGTCTGGTGGAAATTCCTGCGGTCAGTATGCCAATTGCTCGCTCCCTCAAAACTTGAGACATCTGTGGCATTGTGTTGTGTGACAAAGCTGCACATTTTAGAGTGGCCTTTTATTATCCCCAGTACAAGGTACACCTGTGTAATGATCTTGCTGTTTAATCAGCTTCTTGATATGCCACACCTGTCAGGTCGATGGATTATCTTTGCAAATGAGAAATGCTCACTTACAGGGAAGTAAACAAATTTGTGGATAACATTTTAGAGAAATAAGCTTTTTGTTCGTATGGAAATGTCTGGGATCTTTTATTTCAGCTCATGAAACATGGAAACAACAATTTATGCATTCATAAACTTCATAAACTTCGCCATGAAATGAGTAGCAGCAGTACAGAACCATCGCTAGACCGGCACATTAGACGGTACATTCCTCACTTGTGCAATTAAAGGGCCAGATGTGAAACTAAAGGGGAATTACACTCAAAGATCAATTTGTTAGTTTTTTCCAGACCTAAAAAAAATATATATTCTGATGTGACTTTAAGCATTAACATGGACTCAGAACATCCAATTTTGTTGTTTCTTAATGAACTATTGTAAATTTGACTTTTAAATTGTTTTAATCTAAACCCACAATTTATTTTTTACTGAGAATGTAATTTGGGAAAATATTCAACATATTTGGGGAATTTATTATTTATTTATTTTAATTAAAATTATTTTTTAAGGGCCCCCTTTAGAGTTGTTCATTAACCATTATTTTACCAGGTATATTCACAGAAAACATTATCTTGTACACTAAGGACCTGGCGATTAATTGCAGGGGAGAGGAGAAAGGGAAGAATGTGCCTACTTGAAAGCTTGAAAAAATGTGTAACTCGAGACGCATTACATTTTTAAGCTTTTCATGCTAGAAAAGGTTGGAGACCCCTGGTCTAGAAATACACAGTAGCAGGCCATTCTGGCTTTATTTTAAGTTCTGATACTGAAATGCGCTGTCTGTTGCGGATCATCATTCTCCTAAGTCGTGCTATAATAATGTGGTCACATATGCTCCCAGCAGGCCCAGTTGTTCAGGAAAGCGTCATGCGTGCTCTGCCTCCTCTCCGATCCAAGCAGCTATTCCTCGCGCACCTAGAACCTAACACTTCAATATAGCCTAAATATTTGTCATTTAACTTTTAAAATGGATTACCTTTTATGTGTGGCATAAACACAACCAGTCACAATATTTGAATCTGATTAAGCTACTTCAAAAGTCTCCTGTAGGCTACCTGCGTACATTTGTCCAACATTTTATTCAGGCATCCAAACTGTCCAGATTGTGGTGTTGAAAACACAAACCATGATGTTGAAGCAGCCAAAGTCAGTATGCTTTGCTTATTGGTTGTTGTCCATTGGCACAGAGACCTGTTGGTGGAAAATTTGTTGCATATATTTTATATAATTTAAAACCGGGTGGTTGGAGCTCTGAATGCTGATTGGCTGAAAGTCGTGGTATATCAAACTGTATACCATGGGTAAGACAATAAAAAATATTTGTACTGTTCTAATTACGCTGGTAACCAGTTTATAATAGCAATAAGGCACCTCAGGGTTTGTGGTATATGGCCAATATATCGTGGCTAATGGCTGTATTGAGGCATTCCGCATTGCTTTGTGCATAAGAACAGCCCTTAGCCGTGGTATTTTGGCCATATACCACCCCCCCCCCCCCCCCCCCCCCCCGAGCCTTATTGCTTAAATATGGCATCAACATTTAGAAAATCTGATTTCCACCTAGCTGGTCATTGTCTGCAGCTTGCTCTGATTGTGGTGTAGGTCTAATGACACAGGCCGGGAGCGTTAGCTCTGTCCATGGTGGTCGGCGAACTCTCAACCTTCTGGCCTATAGCCCTGCGTTGTATCGAAAAGCATGATGAAGTGGAAAAGTCACATTTATAGACACAGGGTCTATATACATATAACTAACTATATATATAGTTAGTTATTTGTGGTCGCAAACATTATTTAGAGTTAATTCTATGAGGGGGGACGGTGTGGAATTATTTTTTACAATACAAGGGGAGTGTTGTGTGAAAATATTTTTTACTTTGAGGATGGGGGGTGCCATATTTTTAGGACACCTCGAAAATGTTGAACTGTCTCTTACTCAGCCACAGTCTGAAACTGTCAATAATTAGGACGTCGTCAGCGTGTGACGTTGTTGTTGGGGGAATCTGAATGTCATTTCAGACTGAGAGACTACCAGCCAAAACTCCATTTAGAATCCTTTATCCCAAAAGTTAGTTGGAGATTCCATAAATACCACAAAAAAAGCATTTGACTGTACATTTGGCTCAACTGCAGACTTAGATGTATGTCCAATGTGTTTGATGATGTACAATTGCCTTATCATGTAGAAAAAAATACTTCAAGTATACAAAGCAGATTTTTGAATGTCAACAGTGCCAGATTTCTCCTAATTGTTCTTGTTGTCGCTGAAATTAGTACTCAGAAACCAATTGGAATCTGTGTAGGGAAAAGAGCAATTTGCCAAACATGAAAAACCAAAAGTAAATTTTGCTGCCCGAATGAATTGCCAATCAAAGGGCAATAAAGACAAGTATTGGAGGTATTTTGATGTATTAGACAATGAGTTAAAATCACAAGTGAAACATCTCAAGACTTCAGTCCTTAGTGTAATACAAGCATGTGTGTATGAAAAGTTAGAGAGAAGGAGAGAATGACTTGAACTGAAGAGGTATGCTCCAAAGTTAAAAGACAATAGACTGTTTATGTCTGAAATGATAGTAGAAAAGGAGCGCTTTACCAGTGATGTGGTTTAAGTGAGTGGTCAGTTGGTCCTGTAGGGCTATGTTGTGATTATTGACGGTGTGGTCCTGAAAGTGAAACATTTTCGTTTTTTTTTACTATTTCCCTGTTTCATGGGACTGAAGCGTCATCTTTTTATTGTTCCACTCTTTTCATAAATTAAATGAATTGTACTGTATGCAATGGATCTTGTAAACGTGATATTGTAGATAAAATTGCATACTTAATGTTGTTGTGCTACTGATGTTGAGCTTGATTACAAAAAAAGAAAAAAGATTTCCACTATAATCTCAAGGGGCGTGTCCTTCGTGTATACAGCTAATCGGCACTGTCACCATTATTTGTGTGAATGTAAGTGGCACTTTATCCTTTGCTAAGGGGACAGAGCATGTAAACAAAAATGTAACTTTTCCACGAAACAAAGAAGTGATGTTCAAATGTTACCGAAAAAGGCACAAGAGCTATCGCTCTGAAATGGACACATGAATGACAAAAGTATTTTGTCAAATATATCTGTCATTGCCACCATCTTGTGTGTGTTGTGTATGTGTCATTTGCATATTTGTTGTAGTAAAAATATTTTTGGTATATTCCCTAGAAAAATATACCTGAAAATATTTTCATTCCACAAAAGTATGCAAAAATGATATTTTTGAAATATTGACTAAAATTCTGCTACATTTTGAAATGTAGGCTTACCCCTCTCTGTTTTTGTTGGGTTTTTACTTCAAAATATTAACAATCATTAACATTAAGTACTTATTTCATTGTAATCAATACAAACATGATAGAGAAATGCTGTGATCTCTTGACTGTAAAAAACAACCAACATCTTTGATTATTTTTATTAAAATTGACATATATGAGGAGCTTTCTTCTTCTTTTTAAAACCCAAATGGCTAGTGTCAACATCATGCTTTACCAACATCTGTGATTGACTGACTGTTGACAATAGTACATACCCGACAAACAAAATGGTGGCTGTCAGTTCACTAATAAGGCTACTACATCCAATTGTGCAGAGATCTGTGTCAATTGGCCACTGTTTACAAATACAACATCACTAATTTATTGTAAAGCTTCTTTTCAAATCTCATTGATGTCAAATACCATGGAGTCCACATTCTTATATAGTGTGTTTATTACTATGTATTTAACCAGGAAAATACAATGGCTTTGGAGGTGTCCAAAGTGTTGTGTATGATGCAATAGCAGCCAATATGATCACTCTACTGTACACTAATCATACAGTAGTCATCACAACACATATTGTCATGTATTTCTATGGATGTAAAAAATAACTATGTAAATACTAAACATGTAACAACATACTTTATGTTAATTCTCTGGTTATTTCCTGGTAAATAAGCACACTGTTTTCCTGGTAAATAAGATATTATTTTCTTGTGAGATTAATTCCTAATACTACATCCACCCTGTTCACAAGACTCAAGCATGATGCAGAAAGGATATGTGAAACAAGTTAAACTTCAGTACACCCCTATATGGGCCTATTCACTTCTTTAATCTCCAATACACCCTAGGCCTCAAAGCACAATGTATCCTGGTGTCCTGCCAACTCAGAGTAGTTAACTCAGGAGTAAAGTTTCCCCTAGTTACAGATCTAGGATCAGCTTCCCCTCACCCGATCCTAAACTTAACCATTGGTTGTGAAAATGCAAAACTGACCCAAGATCAGTGTCTAGGGGCAACTTCACCCCAGTCCGATTAGCTCGTTTGGCTAGCAGTGATGTGAGGAGGCTGCTGTTGTGAACACAGTCTGTCTGAGCACTCTATCACTTCAATAACAGACTCAACATGTTGTTTTTGTACAATACAATACACTTACTTTACTGTACATTCTGTCACTGTACTGTCTATTCACACTGGAACAACAAAATAGGTCAATCTTACAGATGTTAAAGAGGATATTGTCTGCAGCTGTAGATACAGTGGTTCTCACCCCCCAATTTCCTGAAATGCAACCTCACCATCTCATTGGTTAGCTGATACACACATGCACTGACACACACAGGAACAAATGGTGTAACCTCACCAGTAAAATTACATTTCCATTTTTGATTTGAATTCTGGTCATTTAGCAGATACTCTTATCTTCAAATGTCACAATACAACACATTGCAACCTTACATTACAGTCTCAGATTTCATATGTAATAACAAAGTCAGCACCAGGTGCTAGTGTATGGTAAGAGTTGGGTGATGGCTTGGAGAGTGGCTATAGTAAAACAGTAAAAGTAGATAGACCATAGAATACATTCAGGTAAAGATGATTTTCTCTAGGTTCATAGGTTGTGCCATCATACAGTGGTTTGGAAAGGGTTTTCAACTGAATAAATCAGGTTTTCAACTGATCAAATCTTCACTCATCCTACATGCAACCAAACATCTATATTGGTGAAATGAAAAATGACCCCAATATGGCGCAGAGTTTCTGTTGGTGCAAGATTTGAATGAATGAATGTAAAAATCACAGACTGTACCAGTTAAAGTTTTATTTGGGGATTTTGAATAATGCACTTGTATATAAGCCACGTGACGTTGTAATAAACTTCACTATTTATTAATGAATGATGTATTTCTTGGTCTTTGTTGAGTTAATTGTTCTTCAGACTATTTTCAAGCCCCCTCTTGATACTGAATCTTGAGGTGTTTGAGTTTTCCCTTGTTTTACCAGTTGATGTCCTCTCTATCCCAAGATCATGCCATGGGCATAAAGTGTGTTGATGCTATACATATAGAGGATCAGTTTTCAATATATCACTTGCTTATTGCATTGCGGCTGAATGTTGCTATACTACTGTGCTAGACAGTCATTCCATAAATGTGGTTTAGTATTTTATTTTATTGATCTTTAAATGATAAGACCATTCTACTAAACCAACTATTAACCCACTGATGCTGCCAATATATTTCTCTGCTTGGAAAACTCTGATTTTAACCACTTCCTGTTGTATGATGTCATACAATACCTCAATACCCTGTAAACATGCTCCTAGGGGAAAACTACTCACCCACTCGACTAAACAAGTGATTAATAAAAACGAATATGTCTGTCTTGAGAATGGCATTGACAACATTGTGGATGATGTAGTTGCAGAGCTCCAAACTGACCTCTATTGGACATCATGTACACTGAAGCAGATGCAGGAAGGCAAGCTAGAAGGTGGGCACAATGCCTAGCTTACATTGAACAAGGGGATATTTATGAACAATCCAGTTGCATTTCCTTAACTTGGCAAATAATAGCAATGCGCCATGTTTTAGATTAATAGTGATGCAGCAGCATCCTCAACCAGTCCACTGGTCCACTGCATCAAACGTTGCCCGCTGATAGGCTGGTGCGCGAAATTGGGATGCAGCGCCGGTGTGACGTCACACAGCATCAACACGATGACACCCTGAGCTCACCGCTCGCCCTACTAATGTAAAAACTGCTGAGAGGCGACACATGCAGCGGTAAAAACGAGGTTGAGGACATCGGTGTTAGCTGAGACAAAAGGCTGCTGTCTGCTTGCACCCACAAAGCATCATCATGAGGGAGATTGTTCATATCCAGGCCGGGCAATGTGGAAACCAGATTGGTGCCAAAGTAGGTGGCATGTTTATATTTGTATACTGACGCAGTGGTTGTTATAGAGCAATAACTTTTTTGTTAGATCTTTGAAATGTTGAGACCTGCATGCTTTTTTCTCCCATGTAACTTTATTTAGATTAGCCCTATTTTCCAAGACATCAAATTCCCAAATACCCATCCAGTATTTTGGTATAATATTTTTGGCCTAATGTGTTATGGAAATTAGTATTTAATTTATTTAGAAATATTAGATGCTATTCGATTGATATGGGTGTGGTCCTATGGATTTGGGCAAGGAGGCAAAGTGTCTGCAGTGGTGTCGCGCATCTGCGGAGCCGATGAGTCATGCTATCACCATGCGCAATAGGGATAGGGCTACGCACAAGGAGCGTTCGGTATTTTTCCTTGTGTCTTGAACAGGTTATAGCCAGAGCACAGAAAATCGTATTTATCTCTTAGTTCAAACCTTTAAACATCAAAGTTGCAGAACCTACATCTCTGTCCCATCTCAGTTCTGGGAGGTCATAAGTGATGAACACGGCATCGACCCCACCGGAAGTTACCAAGGTGACAGTGACCTGCAGCTGGAGAGGATAAACGTGTACTACAATGAAGCATCGGGTATATATACATCTATTTGTCTGGACTGGGCATGAAGTAATCTCTGCATGCATCTGAACAATTGGTTAAAGAAAATAATAAACCATAAGCACACTGTAATATCACTTGGCTTTCCCCCAAATTAAAACAAAAGTACATCAATATTCCCTGGTGATAAAAACTGCAGACCTCATTTGATTTGCAAAGTCATGCTCTGTAGGGCTAATCCAAACTGAGTATGTGACATTGTAACCATAATATCTGTCTGGGTGCAGTGGGCCCTGTGGCAGGGCAGGGGAAATGAGGACAGCAGCAGGTACCTGCCAATCACCCTCCCTCCCTCTCTCTTTATTTCTCTCCATGGATCATCTCTTTCTTTCTCTCTCTCTCTCTCTCCAGCATCATTCATCTCTCTCTTTCTCTCTCTCCCTCTATCCTCTATCTCACTATATTACATTCAATGGAATTTATTGGGATGGGAAACATATGTTTACATTGCCAAAGCAAGTGAAATAGATAATAAACAAAAGTTAAAAAACAATCAAACAGCAAACTCTATATATGTCTCTACATCGGTGTTCAGGTATACATCTGCAGTCTCTGTAAAACCGACCCAACCCTAATGTTTGTCTGCTGTCTGTGTGTCGGTCTGATTTTTATTAGCCAGGGATTTGAAGGTCATTGCCGTGCTGCATCCCATCCTTTGTCTCCGGCTCTTTGCCGTACTGAGCAGTCAGTCTCCTTTGCCAAACCAACCAGGCTGCAGAACCTGGGGCCTATGAGTATTGATCCATCTCATTTCACTGTTGTCAGGCGTAAATTGAGCTTGCATGTGTGTGAGCAACTCTCCCATCCATTATTGTACATGCATTGTGCATTCATTAATAAAATGTTTCCTGATTCATAGAGAGATATGCATAGCAGCACGTTAACCTTCATACTACCAACATATTTTATATACATGGATTACCAACTAGGGTCATTGTCCCCAAGAATAATCTATTGGAAAAAGCAACCGTCATAGCAAATATAAAGTTAATTCTTATCAAAACATAATTAGACATGTAAATAATGTTATCTGAAGTAAAAAATAATAACTAAACAGACGGTATATTTGCAAAATTACAGTTCATTTGCATATCCTGGAAAAAATATATATACAATTTTCCCATAAATAATGTGCAGCTTTTTTCCAAACTACAAAGTACTAAAAAGCAGATTGACCATCATTTCATTGTAGTATCTTTTAGTTTTTAGATTTTTTAACTAAATACTAATTTTGTCAAATTTATGTGGCAAAAAACAACTGCCATTTAAGGGGCAGTACAACAACATTTAAATATACTTCATTGTATTCACAAAAAGTGATTAATCCATTGATCCTGAGAGACAATGACCAAAAACATGGCTTAGTTTTCTTTATTTACTTACCCCACAGCCAGAATTAGCATTGCTGCTAGTGAAACAATGGGAGTGGCAGGGCCATTGGCAGGATGCTTACAAATCCTCAAAGTTACTTCAAACCAATGTTATAGCAACCCAAATATCACATAAAGTTGCACATACATACATATATATATATATATATATATATATATATACACTGCTCAAAAAAATAAAGGGAACACTTAAACAACACAATGTAACTCCAAGTCAATCACACTTCTGTGAAATCAAACTGTTTGACTGCCATTAGTTTGTGGCCTGCTGGAGGTCATTTTGCAGGGCTCTGGCAGTGATCCTCCTGCTCCTCCTTGCACAAAGGCGGAGGTAGCGGTCCTGCTGCTGGGTTGTTGCCCTCCTACGGCCTCCTCCACATCTCCTGATGTACTGGCCTGTCTCCTGGTAGCGCCTCCATGCTCTGGACACTACGCTGACAGACACAGCAAACCTTCTTGCCACAGCTCGCATTGATGTGCCATCCTGGATGAGCTGCACTACCTGAGCCACTTGTGTGGGTTGTAGACTCCGTCTCATGCTACCACTAGAGTGAAAGCACCGCCAGCATTCAAAAGTGACCAAAACATCAGCCAGGAAGCATAGGAACTGAGAAGTAGTCTGTGGTCACCACCTGCAGAACCACTCCTTTATTGGGGGTGTCTTGCTAATTTCCTATAATTTCCACCTTTTGTCTATTCCATTTGCACAACAGCATGTGAAATGTATAGTCAATCAGTGTTGCTTCCTAAGTGGACAGTTTGATTTCACAGAAGTGTGATTGACTTGGAGTTAGATTGTGTTGTTTAAGTGTTCCCTTTATTTTTTTGAGCAGTGTATATACAGTACAAGTCAAAAGTTTAGACACACCTACTCATTCAAGGGTTTTTCTTTATTTCTACTATTTTCTACATAGTCGAATAATAGTGAAGACATTAAAAATATGAAATAACACATATGGAATCATGTAGTAACCAAAAAAGTGTTAAACAAATCAAAATATATTTTATATTTGAGATTCTTCAAAGTAGCCACCCTTTGCCTTGATGACAGCTTTGCACACTCTTGGCATTCTCTCAACGAGCTTTATGAGGAATGATTTTCCAACAGTCTCGAAGGAGTTCCCATGTATGCTGAGCACTTGTTGGCTGCTTTTCCTTCACTCTGCGGTCCAACTCATCCCAAACCATCTCAATTGGGTTGAGGTCGGGTGATTGTGAAGGCCAGGTCATCTGATGCAGTGTCTCACAAAGACACGGTGGTTGGAACCAAACAACTCAAATTCGGATTCATCAGACCAAAAGACACATTTCCACCGGTCTAATGTCCATTGCTCGTGTTTCTTGGCCCAAGCAACTTTTTTCTTCTTATTGGTGTCATTTAGTACTGGTTTAGTGCAGTTAACTCTAATGAATGTATCCTCTGCAGCAGAGGTAACTCTGGGTCTTCCTTTCCTGTGGCACGCTGCATGAGAGCCAGTTTCATCACAGCGCTTGATGGTTTTTGTGACTGCACTTGAAGAAACTTATACAAATTTTCCAGATTGTCTTAACTTCTTATGGCTGCAGGGGCAGTATTGAGTAGCTTGGATGAAAGGTGCACAGATGTGCCCAGAGTAAACGGCCTGCTCCTCAGTCATAGTTGCTAATATATGCATATTATTATTAGTATTGGATAGAAAACACTCTGAAGTTTCTAAAACTGTTTGAATTATGTCTGTGAGTATAACATAACTCATATGGCAGGCAAAAACCTGAGAAGTTCCACTTCCTGTTTGGATTTTTTCTGCGGCTGCTAGATTTTCAACCAAGCTCCCATTGAAATTACAGCGAGATATGGATGAGTTTTCACTTCCTACGGCTTCCACTAGATGTCAGCAGCCAATAGAACTTTGTCTGATGACTCTAATGTGAAGGGGGGCCAAAGGAGACAGGAATGATTCACCACTGCCATGAGGTGACCACGCATTGAACACGCGCGTTCATGTGAGAGGCAGCTCCGTTCCATCGCTCAACTGAAGTCAATGTAATTCTCCGGTTGGAACGTTATTCAAGATGTATGTTAACAACATTCTAAAGATTGATTCAGTACATCGTTTGACATGTTTCTACTGACTGTTATGGAACTTTTGGACATTTCGTCACGTTATAGTGGACGCGCTTTGTGACTTAGGAATTGTTTACCAAACGCGCTAACCAAAGTAGCTAATTGGACATAAATAACGGACATTATCGAACAAATCAAGCATTTATTGTGGACCTGGGATTCCTAGGACTGCATTCTGATGAAGTTCATCAAAGGTAAGGAAACATTTACCATGTATTTTCTGGTTTCTGTTGACTCCAACATGGCGGCTAATTTGGCTATTGTTCTGAGCGCCGTCTCAGATTATTGCATGGTTTGCTTTTTCCGTAAAGTTTTTTTGAAATCTGACACAGCAGTTGCATTAAGGAGAGGTATATCTATAATTCCATGTGTATAACTTGTATTATCATCTACATGTATGATGAGTAATTCTGTTGAAACGATGTGGCTATGCAAAATCACTTGATGTTTTTGGAACTAGTGAATGTAACGCGCCAATGTAAACTCAGATTTTATATAAATATGAACTTCAAACAAAACATGCATGTATTGTGTAACATGAAGTCCTATGAGTGTCATCTGATGAAGATCATCAAAGGTTAGTGATACATTTTATCTCTATTTCTGCTTTTTGTGACTGCTATCTTTCGCTGGAAAAATGTCTGTGCTTATTGTGGTTTGGTGGTGACCTAACATAATCGTTTGTAGTGCTTTCGCTGAAAAGCATATTTGAAATCGGACACTTTGGTGGGATTAACAACAAGATTACCTTTAAAATGATATAAGACACATGTATGTTTGAGGAATTTTAATTATGAGATTTCTGTTGTTTGAATTTGGCGCCCTGCACTTTCACTGGCTGTTGTCATATCGATCCCGTTAGCGGGATTGCAGCCATAAAAAGTAATGATGGACTGTAATTTATTTTTGCTTATTTGAGCTGTTCTTGCCATAATATGGACTTGGTCTTTTACCACATAGGGCTATCCTCTGTATACTAACCCTACCTTGTCACAACACAACTGATTGGCTCAAACACATTAAGAAGGAAAGAAATTCCACAAATTGACTTTAAACAAGGCACACCTGTTTATTGAAAGCCATTGAAATCAACCTGATGAAGCTGGTTGAGAGAATGCCAGGAGTGTTCAAAGCTGTCAAGGCAAAGGGTTGCTACTTTGAAGAATCTCAAATATAAAATATATTTTGGTTTGTTTAACACTTTTTTGGTAACTACAGTTGAAGTCGGAAGTTTGCATACACTTAGGTTGGAGTCATTAAAACTCGTTTTTCAACCACTCCACAAATTTCTTGTTAACAAACTATAGTTTTTGCAAGTTGGTTAGAACATCATCAGTCATTTTTCCAACAATTGTTTACAGACAGATTATTTCACTTATAATTCACTGTATCACAATTCCAGTGTGTCAGAAGTTTACATAAACAGCTTGGAAAATTCCAGAAAATTATGTCATGGCATTAGAAGCTTCTGATAGGCTAATTGACATCATTTGAGTCAATCGGAGGTGTGACTTTGGATGTATTTCACGGCCTACCTTCAAACTCAGTGCCTCTTTGCTTGACATCATGGCAAAATCAAAAGAAATCAGCCAAGACCTCAACAAAAAAAATTGTAGACCTCCACAAGCCTGGTTCATCTTTGGGAGCAATTTACAAATACCTGAAGGTACCATGTTCATCTGTAAAAACAATAGTACGCAAGTTTAAACACCATGGGACTACGCAGTCGTCATACTGCTCAGGAAGGAGAAGCATTCTGTCTCCTAGAGATGAACGTACTTTGGTGCAAAAAGTGCAAATCAATCCCACAACTACAGCAAAGGACCTTGTGAAGATGCTGGAGGAAACAGATACAAAAGTATCTATATCCACAGTAAAATTAATCCTATATCGACATAAACTGAAAGGCCGCTCAGCAAGGAAGAAGCCACTGCTCAAAAACCGCCATTAAAAAAAGCCAGACTACGGTTTGCAACTGCACATTGAGACAAAGATCGTACTTTTTGGAGAAATGTCCTCTGGTCTGATGAAACAAAAATAGAACTGTTTGGCTATAATGACCATCGTTATGTTTGGAGGAAAAAGGGGGTTTGCAAGCTGAGAACACCATCCCAACCGTGAAGCACAGGGGTGGCAGCATCATGTTGTGGGGGTGCTTTGCTGCAGGAGGGTCTGGTGCACTTCACAAAATAGAAGGCATCATAAGGGAGGAAAATTATGTGGACATATTGAAGCAACATCTCAAGACATCAGTCAGGAAGTTAAAGCTTGGTCACAAATGAGTCTTCCAAATGGAGAATGACCCCAAGCATACTTCCAAATTTGTGGCAAAATGGCTTAAGGACAACAAAGTCAAGGTATTGGAGTGGCCATCACAAAGCCCTGACCTCAATCCCATTGTAAATTTGTGGGCAGAACTGAAAAAGCGTGTGCGAGCAAGGAGGCCTACTAACCTGACTCAGTTACACCAGCTCTGTCAGGAGGAATGGGCCAAAATTCACAAAACTTATTCTGGGAAGCTTGTGGAAGGCTAGCCAAAACGTTTGACCCAAGTTAAACAATTTAAAGGCAATGCTACCAAATACTAATTGAGTGTATGTAAACTTCTGACCCACTGGGAATGTGATGAAAGAAATAAAAGCTGAAATAAATCATTCTCTGTACTATTATTATGACATTTCACATTCTTAAAATAAAGTGGTGATCCTAACTGACCTAAGACAGGGAATTTTTACTAGGATTAAATGTCAGGAAATGTGAAAACTGAGTTTAAATGTATTTGGCTAAGGTGTATGTAAACTTCCAACTTCAACTGTACATGATTCCATATGTGTTATTTCATAGTTTTGATGTCTTCACTATTATTCTACAATGTAGAAAATAGTAAAAATAAAGAAAAATCCTTGAATGAGTAGGTGTGTCCAAACTTTTGACTGGTACTGTATATATATAACATTTCCTGTAGAATAACTACTTTTTGAAGAATATATACCACTACATTTAGAGGGTAGCTGGTTTCTGGATTACAGTTCTACCTAGTATTCATACCACTGACAGACTTTTATGAGCTGTTTTGACTGCAACTAAGCATATACACTACCGTTCAAAAGTTTGGGGCCACTTAGAAATGTCCTTGTTTTTAAAGAAAAGCTCATTTTTTTGTCCATTAAAATAACATCAAATTGATCAGAAATACAGTGTAGACATTGTTAATGTTGTAAATGACTATTGTAGCTTGAAACGGCTGATTTTTTATGGAATATCTACATAGGCGTACAGAGGCTCATTATCAGCAACCATCACTCCTGTGTTCCAGTGGCACGTTGTGTTAGCTAATCCATTTTAAAAGGCTAATTGATCATTAGAAAACCCTTCTGCAATTATGTTAGCACAGCTGAAAACTGTTGTGCTAATTAAAGAAGCAATAAAACTGACCTTCTTTAGACTAGTTGAGTATCTGGAGCATCAGCATTTGTGTGTTCGTTTACAAGCTCAAAATGACCAGAAACAAAGACCTTTCTTCTGAAACTCATCAGTCTATTCTTGTTCTGAGAAATGAAGGCTATTCCATGCGAGAAATTGCCAAGAAACTGAAGATCTCGTACAACGCTGTGTACTACTCCCTTCACAGAACAGCGCAAACTGGCTCTAACCAGAATAGAAAGAGGAGTTGGAGGCCCCGGTGCACAACTGAGCAAGAGAACAAGTACATTAGAGTGTCTCGTTTGAGAAACAGACACCTCACAAGTCCTCAACTGGCAGCTTCATTAAATAGTACCTGCAAAACACCAGCCTCGACGTCAACAGTGAAGAGGCGACTCTGGGATGCTTGCCTTCTAGGCAGAGTTGCAAAGAAAAAGCCATATCTCAGACTGGCCAGTAAAAAGAAAAGATTAAGATGGGCAAAAGAACACAGACACTGGACAGAGGAACTCTGACTAGAAGGCCAGAATCCCGGAGTCGCCTCTTTACTGTTGACGTTGAGACTGGTGTTTGAGACTGGAGACCATGCTATCTCACCCAGTAGTAAACGGTTTGGAGTAAAATGTTTCCTTTGTGCAACAAAATCTGACTAATGAATACACCCCTCTCCTCCCCCCACAGGTAATAAGTTTGTCCCCCGGGCCATCCTGGTGGATCTGGAGCCAGGCACCATGGACTCTGTACGCTCCGGGCCCTTCGGCCAGCTCTTCAGACCAGACAACTTTGTCTTTGGTGAGTAGTGGTTATCATATAGCCGAATTCCATATCTTTTTGTGCTATCTCGCCTATCCTGGTCCCAGATCTGTCTGTGCTGTCTTGCCCAATTGGTCATTATCATGTCTTCATCAGCTCTTCCATCTTTGACCCAAAGCATGTCATGTCTGTGTCAGCATTCACTGAAGCGAAGCTTAGTTTACCTTTCACATAGATGTACAGTTTGTTCTCTGTGCAACGTTTCTGCAGTTGTGTCAGGCAGAGACAGCCAGAATGGTGACACAGCAGAATGTAGTCCAGACTGCTACTGCTGCAGTGCTCATCAGGATGGGGATATTGAGCTAAATAAAATCCACCCCAGGACACCTTACCTATAATACTGAAAAAAGTATAGTAGGCTTAGACTCACATCAGTACAATTAGATTAAAACACAACTTTTATTAGATACAAATTATTCAATGTTGTTTCAATGGAATGGAATTTTCTCTTTCACTGGAAATGAATAAATAATGTACACAATGCATATGCCTGTTACTGGTGACTTGCTTTTCATTCTCCTAGATGTGTATGACTAGATGTTTACTAGCACAAAGATGCTATGTCTCTAACCCAGATTTTTCATGGGTCTTTCAGGTCAGAGTGGAGCTGGTAACAACTGGGCTAAAGGCCACTACACAGAGGGAGCTGAGCTGGTTGACTCTGTCCTGGACGTAGTCAGGAAGGAGTCTGAGAACTGTGACTGCCTCCAGGGCTTCCAGCTCACCCACTCCCTGGGAGGGGGCACAGGCTCTGGCATGGGCACCCTGCTCATCAGCAAGATCCGCGAGGAGTACCCTGACCGCATCATGAACACCTTCAGTGTCATGCCCTCACCCAAGGTGTCCGACACGGTGGTGGAGCCCTACAATGCCACCCTGTCAGTCCACCAGCTGGTGGAGAACACTGATGAGACCTTCAGCATCGACAACGAGGCTCTCTATGACATCTGCTTTCGTACCCTCAAACTCACCACACCCACCTACGGAGACCTCAACCACTTGGTGTCAGCCACCATGAGCGGGGTCACCACCTGCTTGCGCTTCCCCGGTCAACTCAACGCCGACCTCCGCAAACTGGCCGTCAACATGGTGCCCTTCCCCCGCCTCCACTTCTTCATGCCTGGCTTTGCCCCTCTGACCAGCAGGGGGAGCCAGCAGTACCGTGCCCTCTCCGTGCCCGAGCTGACCCAGCAGATGTTTGACGCCAAAAACATGATGGCCGCCTGCGACCCTCGCCACGGCCGCTACCTCACCGTTGCCGCCATCTTCCGCGGGCGCATGTCCATGAAGGAGGTGGACGAGCAGATGTTGAGCGTGCAGAACAAGAACAGCAGCTACTTCGTAGAGTGGATCCCCAACAACGTGAAGACTGCCGTCTGCGACATCCCGCCCCGTGGCCTTAAGATGTCCGCCACCTTTATTGGCAACAGCACGGCAATCCAGGAGCTGTTTAGAAGGATCTCTGAGCAGTTCACTGCCATGTTCCGCCGTAAGGCCTTCCTTCACTGGTACACCGGAGAGGGTATGGATGAGATGGAGTTCACTGAGGCTGAGAGCAACATGAATGATCTGGTGTCTGAGTACCAGCAATACCAGGACGCCACTGCTGACGAAGTGGGCGAGTACGAGGAAGACGAGTTGGAGGATGCGGATCAGGATGTCCAGCAGCACCATGATGTCTGCCACTGAGGGGTGCTGGGTAGAAGCAGTACAGCAGTCTGTATGTTATATCCACTAGTCACTTTAAATGATCAATAGGTATGGAAGGATAGAGGCGCAGAATGAGTTATTGTCGCGTCAAGATACTGTATATTGTAGTTGTTTAGCCTAAAGACTACTACTATTGCATTTCATTGTTCTTCAAATATGTCTCGAAGACCATAAGTGAAACATAACAATTATGTGAGTATTATAAATGTCATGGGTTTTCCAAATCATGCTGTGTCAATGTCAATAAAAACAACATCATTACACTATTATTAGAAACCGAGTTTTGTAACATTTACCTCAGAATGCATTTTCAATCGCAAAATAAAATGGTCCTGTCCTATGAATATCACTCTCGTTAGCCTTCTTTTCATGGGAATGCTCATTGTATTCAGCATATGAGATACAATTAACAATCCAGACTTTTCATGCTGTAATGAAGATAAATAGATACAATAAGAAAAATAAATATATGTTTTCTGGTTTTAAAATGCAAGGTAAGCATGGAATGTGATTACCATACCTATCTACCTATTTTATAGTCTTGTGAATCCCCTGAGTCATCTTGACTGTGTTGGTTTGTTTTCTCTGTCTGTCTGGGACAGGAGACACTTTTTATGATTGAAAAACCCAGATTTTTGTTTATTCCTCTTCATGATCTGTCAGATAGTAAATCTGATTTATGGCTGGCCAGACATGGTGACTATCCCAGCATCGAGTTTATGTGTGGGGACGTAGGACACTCTCTTCCAATGGCAGAATGTTTTGCTAATAATGCAAATCTTTGAACATGTAAACCTAATAGGATCTTTACATATTGGTTCATCACAATATTACACACCTTTATTCTACCTGCTCAATTTGCTTGATATCATTTACATAAAGGTCCTCTGGCAAGGCTCAAGAGTTTCCGCTTTGTTAGAGGTACAGTAAATCGGTTGTCTTTTTCATTGCTCTGTGGTCCATAAATACTTGAAGACTCTGAAGTTGTTCTATTTTGACAGCAGGCGTCTAAAAAGGCTGACCAGGCAGAATGTTGTTAGTATAATGTTATCCACCTCTTGGCAAATTTAGACACAACTGGGGGAAAGATGCTCTTGTCAAATACATCATACATTGAAAGAACGTGCGGTTACCTAGTAGGACGTAGCAGAGACAGATACATTAGAAACCAACAGGAGGACTCAAAACCACAGGTAGGCCAGTCTTAGGCTATGGCAAGGGTTGAGACTGGGTGTGGACGTGAAGTTAGGGTTAGGTTTATTTCTGAGTTATGCCGGGGTGTGGACGAAACAAGAGTTAGAGTCACTTTCTTACTAATGTTAACCTGTTCCAGGTACATCAACAGTGACATTGTGTTATATGCAGATGTGTCCCCAGAGTAACTTTAATCTGTCTGAATTTACTCAGACTTTAAGTGCCGCAACCCCAGCGTTGATTATGCACATTACTACCTTTTGCCTCTTACCATCAGTCTCCTGTCTTTTACATCAGACCATAGGAGTAATACTGTATGTGTCACTTGTCTGTCATATTAGCTTAGAATAGAAAATCTGAGATCAGGTCACCTATGTGACACATTATGTGAGGTCTCCTGCCTATATCACCAATTTTCATATATAACACTGTACTGCATTATTTATATGTATGTTAGCATATGCCATGGTACTATACACAGTTTATTAGGTACAACCATCTAGTACCGGGTCGGACCCCCTTTGTCTCCAGAAGAGCCTGAATTGTTCAGGGTATTCTACAAGGTGTTGGAAACGTTCCACAGGGATGTTGGTCCATGCTAACGGGATGGCATCACACAGTTGCTGCAGACTGGACAGCGGTACATTCATGCAGCGACCAGCCCGTTCCATCTCATCCCAAACCTGCTCTATTGGGTTGAGATCTGCGGACTGCGCAGGCCACTCTCCTTCAAATTCTCTTATCAACAAGCTATTTTTGTCCACAGGACTGCCGCTGACTGGGTATTTTTTGTTTGTCGCACCCTTATTGATAAACTTTAGACACCGTTGTGCGTGAAAAACTCAGGAGGGCGGCCTTATCTGAAAGACTGGATCCGGCGCGTCTGGACCCGACGATCATACCATGCTCAAAGTTGTTTAGGTGACTTGTTTTACCCATTCTAATGTTCAATCAAACAGCAACTGAATGCCCCAGTGCCTGTCTGCCTGATTTTTCTATTTTAATAACCTTAAACACTGAGTTAGGAATAACTAATTTCAAAATAGGCCATTATCACCATCCTTCTTGAATGATAATTCTTCACGTTTTAACTAGTGAAATATCCAAACTGCGTCTGCATGCCAATAGTTTGATCTGAAGCAGTTTCTTGAGAATATGCATTTAGATATTCTTCAATTACTGTTTCGTGAGCGAATTAGAGCAGATGGTTTTAACAAACTTTTAACCTGTCTTGTGTTTTGTTTCAATCAAAGCATATATACATGTATCCTGCCTAGTGACGCACACTGTTGCATTCTGGCCTCATGAGAAAAGAAATGCTACTATTCAGTTTCAGCTCCTAAAGAAATCACTAGAAATTAGGTGTTTTTGGTGTAAAAGTACCATTATAAGCCTAGTATGCTGTGGTATTATAGTCAGTTCTGTTGTGTAAAATACTCATTCATCATTATGTGATCTTTTGGGACATTGATTCAGCTTCAGAAATAATTTTCCAGAAATATTTTTTACCAGCTCTGTGTATTCTCAAATTGAAAGCGCGCTCCAGCACCACTACATCCCTGCCCATTGCAAACAGCAGCAGTTTAGACAGAAGCCCCCCCCCCCCAACTTCTCATTACATTGTTCTGAATTAAGAGTCCAGCACCATATCACAGTAGCAATTCAGCTGGTTTTAACATTCTTATGGAATCAAATACTCCTTTAACATTCCTCTGGTACTTCATCTGTGATAATATTGTTCCTGACAGACATCAGTGATCAACTCTGAAAAGCAATAGATTTCCCAATGAATTCTGTGAGTGGGTGGTGGGAGGTGAGTCAAAAGTCCTCTTTTGTAGAGCCATCTTTAGTTTTTTTTGGTTGAGCAGTGACAACATCTGAACTACAGTATGTAAAGATGTCAAGGTGTGATAAGAGTGATACTATAAAACAGGATTTTCCACTCTCAATCTCCAGAAGAACCACTGAAACACTACAGGAGTGAGAGTCTAAGAAAGAAATGAAAGGAAACCATAACACATGACTAACTGAATATGTTCAAGTTTATTATTCTCTCAAAATCAGAAAACATTTAATACAACTTTTTAGTTCACAATGAAGGACAGACATACTGCAGGCAGACGCCATATCTCATGACACATACAGTATAATATATTAGACATGAAAGCTTGCAGCCAGGTCAGAATTGGCAAAAACACCAGTAGCATTAACAGCAACATCAATCTCATACTTTAATGCAGGGGTGTCTGCAGGGGTGTCTACTTCTTTGAGTAAAAAAACAAAACAACAATAATAATAATAATAAAGAGTTTATATATATATATATATAACTAATAATAATTTGTGGGGGGATACGAACTATTGATAACACAGTATGTTATCAATATACTTTAAAATGACTAAAACCAAATTGAAACTGTGTAGAATTGATAATGGACCTGCATTCATACAGAAACTTGACTGTGTCCAGCTCGCTAATAATCACTGAAATGAAAGATAGTCAGGGAGCATTGAAAATTCCCCAAACTATGGATAGAGAACTGCAAATTTTCACGGCGAGAAATATAACACATTTTCAATGCAGCCCCCCGAACCTCGTTGAATACTGAATGTGGCCCCAGGGGCAAAACACATTTTACACCCCTGCTTTAATGCATATCAGTGCATAATAAGCCAAGCCCACGGTAAAAATCTTACATAATCTCTATTTTTAGCTCGAATGTTGAGATGAACAAAAATATAGGCATAATTTAATGTACATTTTCCCAAAATAATATTACCTTTGCATCAATAACTTGAATATCATGGGATAAATTAATGCATATGAAACCCAACAGAAAAACAAGACACTCTTTGGCTTAAAATGTAAACTATAAGAGAAAAATAGGGGATTTTTGACGGGTCCCACACTTTTCTGGTACCATAATTTTGTATGTCCCGCTTGGAAACCTTGACCTACTGAACTATGAATTAGATCAAGAATTGACAATCCCAGTAAAAAAAAGCTTTATCAAAGATAGACACATTTTCTCACCTGAACAATTAATACATCACCCACCACAACATTTGAATGTTTAGAAAAATATTTCACTCCTTTCAAATACTGATTCGATTCCATGATTTCATTATTTTTATTCAATTTCTTCTTCTGTAATCAATTATCTTCAACTCAATCATTAATTCACAATGTATCAATGAATCATATTTATGATTATATACCATCTGGTAATCGTGATAATAAAAACTAAAAGTGTTATAAAAGAGTTGTTAGCAAACAATGGGTAGAATTCCTGTATTTCAGACCAGCAGAGAGCACCAGTCAGACCAGCAGAGAGCACCAGTACCTCTATCTCTCTCTCTTTCTCTCTCCCTAGATTGTTGCTTTATTGACTAAAAAATAAATCACCTTTAAACCCACAGTGTACAGTATGTTATCAAGCTGATGTGAAGTTGTTTTTCTATGCTATAGTACTGGTCTCAACGTATTTCTCAGTGACAGATATTTTCTTCTCTTGCACCACTGCGGTGTGGCTGCTGCTACAGGGTGCAGCTGTGGGAGTGGTGGTGACTTTGACAGCAGTAGCAGAAGCCTCGTTTGACCCTGCCGTGCCACACAGGGAGCTGGAGCTCAACGAGGAAGCACCACTCTGACCTCTCACTTCTACACTATGACATTTGACCTCTAACCCCTGTCCTCTCTGCAGCATGGTGACCTGGGCAGCCCCTAAGCCTGCACTGCTCCCTGCTGCCGAGGCTGACCCAGACCCGCTCTCAACAACCAGCACTTTCCTGGACCCGGACAGGCTTCCCTGTGAGAAGTTTCCTCCTGGCGATAGATGGCCTTTTCCGATCATGGTCTGGTCTGCCCCCTGTAGAACCTGGCCTCCCCGTGTAATGGTTTGGCACGTCTCTGTAATAATGTGACTTCCCCCAATAATAGTGTGGCCCGCTCCCTGTAAGACCTGGCTTGCGCCCATAACAACATGACCTTGTCCTTCCTCACTGCCAACTACTCCTACCTGCCTCTCCAGTAAAATCATGCCCTGAGAACCATGGAGCCCTCCTACCTGCACCACCCCCTGACCCATCCCTACCCCCACCTGGCTTACCGCCTGCTGGGCATGGACATAACCACCTCCCCCTCTCTGCTCCAGCAGCACCAACTGGGGCTCCACCATGCACATGGTGGGGGCAGCGGCGTAGTAAATAGGGGGCTGCTGGATGAAGAGGGTCTTGTTGGGCATCACCTTGTTCTCCTGAACCTTGCGGATGGTGGCTGATCCTTGGGCCCGAGGAACCAGGTTCTCCTGCAGGCGTGTGGAGGAGGTGGAGGAGGTGGAGGTGGTGGATGAGGTGTTCAGGGTGTTGACATTGAGAGCTGTGTCTCTATTGACCTCTGTGTGGGTGGATGTGGTAGGCTTAGGTCTAGGGGATGACACAGACATGTTGACAGTCTCCGCCTCCATAGCTATCGACCCCTGGCAGATCTTAGCCAAGGTCTTGAACTTGGGCCCCAGGTCGTTGAGGAAGTCCAGGTCGTCATCGGCCCCTAGGAGGCTGCAGCAGCCAACAGAGCCTACCGGTGACCCCTGACCTTCGTAGTCGTAGATCAGTAGGTCATCTCTCTGTTGGTCGTTCCGCGCAGCATGATTGGCCTTCTGCAAAGGTCATATGATAGGAACAGATACAGTATATTAACACATTTAATCAAAATGGCTACAATAATGCTGCCCTCAACTCCTATGTCAATGGAGTAATCCAAGAAGTTCACTTTCACCGACTCAGTATAATCTCAATACTAATGGATACACACTTTTACTGGTCTTCAAACGATCATGATCTAAGATACTCACTGCAGAGTAATACTCCTCTAGGACTCCCTCGGAGAGAGCGACCCCGTCATAAGCTCCAGCTCCATATCTGGAGAAGTGTTCATGTCCAGTCATGGTTCCTCCACCCACGCCGTAGCTCACCTTCACTCTGCCGCTGGGCTGGTGGGAGCCATGGGAATGGTTGTGCTCCCATGTGTTTATTGCGGACGGGGTGAAGCTGTCCCCGAACACTCCTCCTGCTGATCCTCCTGCAGCGCCTGCATCTCTTATTAATCCCATCCCCCCCCCGTTGTTTGCCAAGTCAACAACTTTGATGGAGCCATCTATCGCCACAGGAATTTGCAGGAGTGGAACTTCCTGTGATAGGAAATGAGTGGGCCAAATTTCAACTTGGAAATGTAACATAATAAATGTACAGTACCAGTCAAAAGTTTGGACACACCTACTCATTCAAGTTTTTTTTAAAATTTCTACTATTTTCTACATTGTAGAATAATAGTGAAGACATCAAAACTATGAAATAACGCATATGGAATCATGTAGTAACCAAATAAGTGTTAAACTTATCAAAATATATGTTATATTTGAGATTCTTCAAAGGAGCCACCCTTTGCCTTGATGACAGCTTTGCACACACACTCTTGGCATTCTCTCAACCAACTTCACCTGGAATGCTTTATCAACTGTCTTGAAGGCGTTCCCACATATGCTGAGCACTTGTTGGCTGCTTTTCCTTCATTCTGCGGTCCAACTCATCCCAAACCATCTCAATTGGGTTTCAGGTCGGATGATTGTAGAGGCCAGGTCATCTGATGCAGCACTCCATCACTATCCTTCTTGGTCAAATAGCCCTTACGCAGCCTGGAGGTGTGTTGGGTCATTGGCCTGTTGAGAAACAAATGATAGTCCCACTAAGCGCAAACCAGATGGGATTGCGTATCGCTTTAGAATGTTGTGGTAGCCATGCTGGTTAAGTGTGCCTTGAATTCTAAATAAATCACAGACAGTGTCACCAGCACCACACCCCCACACCATCACACCTCCTCCTTCATGCTTGCAATCTGAGGTGCAGTTAACTCTAATGAACTTATCCTCTGCAGCAGAGGTAACTCTGGGTCTTCCTTTCCTGTGGCCAGTTCCATCATAGCGCTTGATGGTTTTTGCGACTGCACTTGAAGAAACTTTCAAAGTTCTTCACATTTTCTGGATTGTCTTAAAGTAATAATGGAGTGTCGTTTCTCATTGCTTATTTGAGCTGTTCTTGCCATAATATGGACTTGGTCTTTTACCAAATAGGGCTATCTTCTGTATACCTATCCTATCTTGTCACAACCCAACTGATTGGCTCAAATGCATTAAGAAGGAAAGAAATTCCACAAGTTAACTTTTAACAAGGCACACCTGTTAATTGAAATGCATTCCATGTGACTACCTCATGAAGCTGGTTGAGAGAATGCCAAGAGTGTGCAAAGCTGTCATCAAGGCAAAGAGTTGCTAAATTGAAGAAACTGAAATATAAAATATTATTGATTGATTTCACACTTTTTTTTATTGAATACCCGAAACATACAATATACTTGCAGTGAAGCCGCTCAACAACTACACCATACCAGTCAGACAACAGACTCCCATTCAGAGCGACACACAGAAGCATCCAGGGTCAATGCCCTGCTCAAGGGCACGTTGACAGATCTCCCACCAATTAGTATTTGGTAGCATTGCCTTTCAATTGTTTAACTTGGCTCAAACGTTTAGGGCAGCCTTACACAAGCTTCCCACAATAAGTTGGGTGAATTTTGGCCCATTCCTCCTGACAGAGCTGGTGTAACTCAGTCAGGTTTGTAGGCATCCTTGCTCGCACACACTTTTTCAGTTCTGCCCACACATTTCCTATAGGATTGAGGCTTTGTGATGGCCACTCCAATACCTTGACTTTGTTGTCCTTAAGCCATTTTGCCACAACTTTGGATGTATGCTTGGGGTCATTGTCCATTTGGAAGACTCATTTGCAACCAAGCTTTAACTTCTTGACTGATGTCTTGAGATGTTGCTTCCAAATATCCACATAATTTTCCATCCTCATAATGCCATCTATTTTGTGAAGTGCACCAGACCCTCCTGCAGCAAAGCACCCCCACAACATGATGCTGCCACCCCCGTGCTTCACGGTTGGGATGGTTTTCTTCAGCTTGCAAGCCTCCCCCTTTTCCTCCAAACATAATGATGGTCATTATAGCCAAACAGTTCTATTTTTGTTTCATCAGACCAGAGGACATTTCTCCAAAAAATACGATCTTTGTCCCCATGTGCAGTTGCAAACCGTAGTCTGGCTTTTTTATGGCGGTTTTGGAGCAGTGGCTTCTTCCTTGCTGAGGGGCCTCTCAGGTTATGTTGATATAGGACTCGTTTTACTGTGGATATAGATACTTTTGTACCTGTTTCATCCAGCATCTTCACAAGGTCCTTTGCTGTTGTTCTGGAATTTATTTGCACTTTTCGCACCAAAGTACATTCATCTCTAGGAGACAGAACGCGTTTCCTTCCTGAGCGTTATGACGGCTGCATGGTCCCATGGTGTTTATACTTGCTTACTATTGTTTGTACAGATGAACGTGGTACCTTCAGGCTTTTGGAAATCGCTCCCAAGGATGAACCAGACTTGTGGAGGTCTACAATTTATTTTCTGAGGTCTTGGCTGATTTCTTTAGATTTTCCCATGATGTCAAGCAAAGAGGCACTGAGTTTGAAGGCAGGCCTTGAAATACATCCACAGGTACACCTCCAATTGACTCAAATGATGTCAATTAGCCCATCAGAAGCTTCTAAAGCCATGACATAATTTTCTGGAATTTTCAAGCTGTTTAAAGGCACAGTCAACTTAGTGTATGTAAACTACTGACCCACTGGAATTGTGAAGCAGTGAATTACATGTGAAATAATCCGTCTGTAAACAATTGTTGGAAAAATTACTTGTGTCATGCACACAGTATATGTCCTAACCGACTTGTCAAAACTATAGTTTGTTAACAAGAAATTTGTGGAGTGGTTAAAAAACAAATTTTAATGACTCCAACCAAAGTGTATGTAAACTTCCGACGTCAACTGTATATCTCACTAGGTCGGGTTTTTTAGTCTCCAAATATCCACTATTTGTAATGTTTCCATAATATTTGTGAATTCCTTAAGGGCACGGTGATAATAGTTTGTAGAGTGATTACCTTTACGGTCCATTGAGGTACTTAACACTGTTATAGTCTCATACCATAATGATTTGATCATTTGTTGCCTGTAAGTTCAATACATTTGTATAAATGTTTTCGAAGAGGTATGGATCATCCTGATTTGGACCATGTAGATTAATGAGCCAAATCTCTTTTTCGTCCACTTTCATATTCAAAAAGATCCACCTTCCTTGCGAATCATTCCTGACTATTTGCACATTCAGATCGAAATTGTTGTTAATTAATATCATCACACCTTTTGAGTTCCTTTGTCCATGACAGAAACATTTTTCACCACCCCATTCCTTTGTCCACGCAACTTCATCTGAGGATGTAGAGTGAGTTTCCTGTATACAGTATATGTTATATTCCTTTTCTTTTAGCCATGTAAAGACTGATCTTTTTTTATAATCTGCTAAACCATTAGTCACGCCCTGGCCTTAGTTATCTTTGTTTTCTTTATTATTTTGGTTAGGTCAGGGTGTGACATGGGGGATTTATGTGTTTTGTCTTGTCTAGGGGTTTTGTATGTTTATGGGGTGTTTTCTAGTCTAGGTGTTTGTATGTCTATGGTTGCCTAGATTGGTTCTCAATTAGAGGCAGCTGTTTATCATTGTCTCTGATTGGGAACCATATTTAGGCAGCCATATACTTTAGGGATTTCGTGGGTTATTGTCTATGTGTAAGTTGCCTGTGTCTGCACTTTTTCGTATATAGCTTCACGTTCGTTTTGTTGTTTTTTGTATAGTTTGTCAAGTGTTCTTGTTTCGATATAATAAATAGAAGAATGTATTCCCATCACGCTGCGCCTTGGTCCTCCTCTCTTCCTCCATATGATGAACGTGACAGTTACAATTATAACTGGCTATACTTATTTCACCCCTTACCTTAACTAGATCCTATTCTCAGTCTAAATTGACCATAATTAGTGCTTGTAAAGTTACTGCCATCAGAGGTATTATGACGGTCAAAATTAGAGCTTTCAAAGGTCTGATATTTAGAGTTCAAGAAATAGGTTCTAGCAATATTTGTTTTATTCCCTTGTCTGTTTGCCTGTGAGCCAATACCACAGATGTTAGAAAATTGAGACAAGATATTGTGTGTAGTAAATCTGAGTAGGTTGATGTGTATATTGGATGTGATTTAGTGAGCGTGTGTACGATGTCTGTATAAGAGTAAGACTATACTATGTGATGTCCAGATAAATAATAACTCTGCCAATTTGCATGGTTGAGTGTCTGTGTGTAACATGTAGTGCCTATAGACTTAATATTCATGATGATAATTGTAATCAATATCGTATCACCATCATAGTTGCATCATAATTACCTTTAACATCATTGAAAAACACATCCCACCATTTCCATAGCAATTGACGTTTCACATGATCATGAAAGAGACCTTGCATTACTCTAGAGACGGCTTCACTACAGTACAAATGTATTCCGTACAATATGTTATTATTCCTCAGTGCCCCTATTCTGATATCTTCCCCTTGCTTGTTGTAAACATATATAAACTTGTAGACAAATACATAAAAAAGATAGACAAACAAAAAACATATTACATTTTAAAACAGTTCTCGACAATAAAGAGAAAAGAGAGAGAGAGAGAGCGAGATCAGGTGTGTGTGTGTGTATGTATAAGTCTGTATGTGTAAGCGAGCATGTAATTGAGTATGTGTGTGTTCATATCCACTTCATATCCACTTCATTTTTACAGTTCCCATACTTTCTTTATTTCGTAACCTGAAGTCCCTGTAGAATTTAGTACAGCCATGTTGTTATGGCGCTGTCTCGGAACAGCTGTCCATCTACAAAGAGTCCACAATGAGAAAGGCACGCTTACCCGTCTCCCTTTGTTGCCTTTTTACCGGATACAGTCTCTTACGACGTTCGTTTATCTCCCTTGGTCACTGAGACCGAATTTGGTCCCTTTAAGCTCCCTTCCTCTGCTTTTGATCAGCTCCTTTTGTTGGCAGTGTTCAAATTTTGCGATGATCGGTCGGGGACCCTTGGTCTTGTCGCTCTGAGCTCCAAGTCTGTGTACTCGGTGGAAAGCCACCTTGTTTACAGTCTCCATAGGAAGTTTCAAGGCGGATTGCATAAATTCTCTGATCGCGCCCTCTGGATTATTGGATGCGTCCTCAGGAATCCCATAAAAAAATTGATTTTCACGCATGCTACGACTTTGTGTGTCTAGTAGCGTCTCCTTCATCACCCTGTTTTCCCTGAGTAGACAATCCATGTTGGAATCGTGGATTTTTACCTTGGCTGTGAGTGCCTTGTTTTCTCCTTGGAACGTGAGAATTTCACTCTGGCTAAACTCCCCCTCAGCCCTGCTACCTCCTCACACAACTTTTCCAGTGTTGCATGGATTCCAGCCAGAGCACTTGCCTCTACTTCAATGGTAAGTAAATCGTCCGTGTCTGTAGATTAATCTGTTTTACTTTTTTTTGTCGGGTTAAAGTTATTTTGTGAGGTAGTCAGATCTTTCCATGATGGAGTATGTTGTTCCTCCATAGTGTAAAGCTTTTGGTACTCGTCGATTTCCCTCAGGATCTCCTTAGTATCCAGGTTGGCACTTTACTGAAACCAGTTGATTTACGAAAAGATAACAATGAGTCTTTCCCACGATGACGACAGGTGTCTGTAGTACAGCCAACTAGCACTCGCGGAATCAACGCAAAAAATGGAACATAAACTTGCAGTCCCAGCTGTAAAGCATAACCGCGTCGTGGAATCCTTAGCAACAAAACTTTAGTTCTGATTAAAATGTATTTAATGAAAATGTTTTAATATAAACAACAAACCGAGTGTAGACAGTACAATGTTCTGTTGCGCTCTCTGATGACGTATCTGATGACGTATCTGTATACCAACCCAGCCAACTGATTGGCTGAAACGCATTAAGGAAAGAAATTTCACAAATTAGCTTTTAACAAGGCACACCTGTTAATTGAAATGCATTCCAGGTGATTACCTCATGAAGCTGGTTGAGAGAATGCCAGAGTGTGCAAAGCTGTCATCAAGGCAAAGGGTTGCTACTTTGAAGAATCTCAAATATAAAATATATTTTGATTTGTTTAACACTTTTTGGTTACTACATGATTCCATATGTGTTATTTAATAGTTGTGATGTCTTCACTATTATTCTACAATGTAGAAATTAGTAAAAAATAAGGAAAAACCCTTGAATGAGTAGGTGTGTCCAAACTTTTGACTGATACTATATGTTCAAAGATCATTCTTATTTACAACCTCTAGAAAAGTTTGATGTCATCCATTGGCAGTGCCATCATGAATAAAATACCTTGTCTTCTCCTTGTCCCTCGGTGTGATATGGAATCAGGTGTTCTTTAGTGTCAAACGGCATGGCCTTAAAGTCACCTATGGATGCCACTCCTCCACACAGACAGAACAGCAGCAGGAGGGGCACCACTGTAAACACACATTCGAAATTTCAACTAATGTTCACAAAACACAAAGCCCAAGACATGCTGTTAGGTGAGAGGTCTGAATGCCTTGGGACAAAGGGTTGTAGACATAACCCATCAATAGCTATGTTTACATTACCTTGTCGAGTGATTTGTTGTCAACATTTTGAAAGTTTGAACAGAACATTGATGCGACAATTGCATGCTATTGTGTGTTTCCATTTAACTATCTTGAGTCAATAAAAACAGCTAAACGTAATGACGTCACACCTAAAAAATATATACTCTTAGAAAAAAAGGTGCTATCTAGAACCTCAAAGGGTTCTTCAGCTGTATTAGGATAACCCTTTGACGAACCCTTTTTGGTTCCAGGTAGAACACTTTTGGTTCCAGGTAGAACCCTTTTTGATTCCAGGTCAAACCGTTTTGAGTTCCATGTAGAACCCTTTACACAGAGGGTTCTACAAGGAACCCAAAAGAGTTCTACCTGGAACCAAAAAGGGTTATCGTTTGGGGACAGCTGAAGAACCTCTTTTGAACCCTTTTTTGTAAGAGTGTAGTGTTGGGAAAAAAAGTGGTGTTTCCATTTTCCATTTAGGCAAATTGCACATTAGGCCTAATAAATTGGTGACAGTAGCTTATGCCCTCTATCTGTTTCATGTCTCAGGTAGCCCGCGAAAGCCAAAATGAACAGAATGCAATCATTTACAAAAATGTGCTATATTCAAACAACTATCCTGTGCATGGTTCGGGGCCATGGTGAAACGTTCACTCCTATAAATCTGAAATAATTGGATGGTGAAACTTTCTAGCCAATCATAAAAACAAGGCGAAGCAATTCAGGCATTCTTGAAAGCCAGGACAATCCTTGTCATGCAAAGAAAACATCATTTTCATAGTTGAAAAAAATAGATTAAGCAAGAAGTATGCTTTTAGAATGAAATGTGGAGTGGAGTTTTATAGAAGCGTAATGACATAACGTGCATCGCGTACCTTCAAAATGATTCAACAATCATAATTTACTCAAAAAACACTGTTTCCATCATCATTTGTCGCAATAAAGAACGTAGGACAAAATAAAAATCCACCCCTGTAGAACGGATAAAAATGTTGTCGATCTTTAGAAAATGTTTCCTACATGTATATCTGCCATTTCCATTACACATGTCAACATATATTTTTTGCGACATTGCTTTTGTCAAATAAACCTGGGTTAACCTTTCTGGACTACCCATCCCGGATCCGGGATATTTGTCATCAGAAACACTGACTAGCATAGCGTAGCCTAGCGTGAACGATATATAATAAAATATAATTTCATGAAATCACAAGTGCAATATTGCAAAACACAGCTTAGCCTTTTGTCGTCTCAGATTTTGAAATGATGCTTTACAGCGCAAGCAATACTTGCATTTGTGTAAATTTATCGATCGCTCGACAAAACAATAAGAACACTTAGCGTCAGGTAACTTGGTCACGAAAATCAGAAAAGCAATCAAATTAATCGTTTACCTTTGATGATCTTCGGATGGTTTCACTCACGAGACTCCCAGTTAGACAGCAAATGTTCCTTTTGATCCATAAAGATATTTTTTATATCCAAATACCTCCGTTTGATTGCTGCGTTATGCCCAGGAATCCACCGGGAAAAGCGTTCGCGACAACGCCGGAAAAAATTCCAAATTATATCCATAATGTCCACAGAAACATGTCAAACGTTGTTTATGATCCAACTTCAGGGTGTTTTTCAAATATCTATTCGATAATATATCAACCGGGACAGTTGGCTTTTCACTAGGACCGAGAGAAACAATGGCTGCCTTTCACTTTTGAGCAAAAATCACTCGAAGAGCCCCCACCTATCCACTTACGCAATGTGCCCTTTCACGCTCATTCTTCAAAATAAAAGCCTGAAACTATGTCTAAAGGCTGTTGACACCTTAGGGAAGACATAGAAAAATAAGTCTTATTGATATCCCTTTATATGGGCAATAGGAATGCATGGGAACAGAGAGGTCTCAAAAACAAGGCCACTTCCTGGTTGGATTTTCCTCAGGTTTTCGCCTGCAATATCAGTTCTGTTTAACTCACAGACAAAAAATTTAAATTTTTGGAAACTTCAGAGTGTTTTCTATCCTAATCTGACTATTATATGCATATTCTAGTTTCGGGGGCTGAGAAATAGGCAGTTTCAAATGGGTACGCCTTTTTAGCCAAAAGCGAAAACTGCGCCCCCTAGTTCTAATGGAAACCTGCCTAGTGACTTGTCTTGCCCAACTTACTAATCACTCAAAACATGTTGAAATATGTTAGTCAGCAGCATTATGAAGCAGTCTCTCCTTCTTAGATCTTTATCAAGTAGGCAGTTTGAGGAAGCCAACAGAGTATGAAGTTAACAGAGGGCTTACTCACGCAACAACAGCAGGAGGCTCAGAAGGAGCAGCAGGATGGCAGATGCTCCTAATGTGACGTCCTTGCCCGTCTCCCGGGCGAAGCAGACCTTATTGACCTGATCACAGGTGCACACAACCACGTTCAGAATCTGGATGTCAGCACAGGCCTTCCCCTGCTGGTCACTGATCTCCACAACAACCTTGTAGTGACCTGGCCACACGTGGGCATGGTCTCGTAAAATGGCAGTGGTAGCTAAAATAAATATGAGAGAGACAAAACAAACATGAATAATACAAATCTAGAAATCAAATCTATCCACCAATTCCATTCAAACACACCACAATATGTAATTTAAGTTCAGTTTACGACTGCTCTTTCTAAAACACCTTCTATCAGGCTCAACAAAATAAAGCCAAAACAGCCCCTTGATGAATCTGCTTCCTAAACCCCAAAGTCCCAGATTAGTTACGTTACCATTGAGGTGCTCCAGTGTCCACTTCTGTTTGCTGTCCCCTTGAATCACTCTGAACTTGAAGGGAGCTCCGTTGGGGAAGGTGTCCCCATCCACAGCCGTGACATACACAGCGGTGTCCCCCAGACACATGGTCGTAGCCGTAGCTGTCAGTATGGGACAGTGGTCGTTAAAGTCCTCCACCTGGATAGCTATTGTCCCTGTGGCCGTTTTGGATGGCAGATCTGGACACCAAAAGAAAATACAGAATTACATACAGACTTGACTTATTCTCTTTTAGCTCCAAGTGGAGCAAAGGTCCTAGAGTGCATCTTCAGTGACCAATGTTCTGGACAGATTTCTTGACTTCTTGATATCTTACAGAATGGCATGAGGACAAATGGATTTTTAGTATGGGTACTTGCCGGTTGTGATGGCTATTATCTTGGCGTAGTATGTTCCATTGACCAAGTATTTGGACTCCCGATCAGGGACTTTGTTCAGCTTGATCTCTGCTGTCTTTCCATCGATGATCAGCCAGTTGTCTACATCGGATTTTTTGGCATACCTGAGTAAATGATAATGACAAGAGCACACAATTAGGATCAACTAAATTATCCTTTAGTAAGATGGAGATTAACATAACATAAAATCACATCAATATTATTTACTCAGATAAAACTATATGAAAACATCTGGGACCTCACCTAACATTGGTAGCAGTCAGTAGTGTGTCACTGTCAATGGCTGTGTAGGTGGTGATGACCTTGTTAATGGTGACTGTGGTGGAGTCCTCAGAGATGGTCACCACTTTAACCATTGGCTGGAATTTGGGGCCCTCTTTTTGGTTGATCACGTTGATCTTGATGGGGTAGGTCTTACCACCGCCCGTCATACCCCCGCCTGCAACCCCTCCACCTCCTATCCCTCCACTCGTAGAGGAGGCGCCAAAGTTGTACACTGCTTTGTTGGAAACACTTATGGCAAGGTTGAGCACTTTCAGCTCCTCGTAGTCCAGTGCCTTTAGATTCAAACAGCAGGGATAAACAGTAGAATGAGTCAAGTGATACAAACAATGTTGGAATATTATGAGAATTGAGAAGACTAGTAGTTGCAAGACACTGAGGCTGGAATTACAATGAAAAGAAAATGTTCTATATGCTTTTGATTAAATTCAAGCCTGAGTCAATCTTCAATCAGAGCCCACACCTTGGTTATCATAATAATGCCTTCGTTGGTCATGGAGTCGGTAGTGATAGTGAAGTAGCCAGCTTCGTTGCCTGAGATGATGGTGAACACAGCCAGCCAGTTCTCAGTGTACATCAGGTCCAGATCAGTGGCTTTGATCCTCAGCACCTCCACATTGACCGTGTTCTCCAACACACTCCCCTCGTACTGCAAATACACATTCACACATCAAAAGTTCATACATCCCAGCAACATATGAATTTCGGGTGTCCAGCAACTGTCAAGCCAACACGTTAGCCATTGCGCCAAGAGATCTGAACTTCTCGACGAGGCTGCTAGGTGTTGGGTTATGGTTGCTACAATATTATAAATATAAAAACACTATTATACTGATTGGGTTATGTTCGCTACAATATAATAAATATAAAAACACTATTATACTGAATAGAGAATAGAAAAGTAGTGAGAGGTTGAGGTCTTACAGATTCTTTCTCCAGGGTGGGGATGTTGTCGTTGATGTCCAGGATTTTAATCACCACCTGTCCTGTTCCTGAGTTTCCACCCATTGCTCCGTTCATGTCTGAACCTTTTACAGTCAGGATGTAGGTGTCTTGGGTCTAGACAACCAAGAAATATAATAGAGCTTATAGTTAGTTACTTATTGTTGTAGATATCAACATTATTGGCTGTGAAAGTGTCAATGCATACAGTGCTGTGGTCACATCTCTCTCACCTCTCTGTCCAGCGTAGTCTGGCGAACCATGATCTCCCCAGTCTGGTAGTTGATGGCGAACATGCTATCTGAAGAACTCTTCTGCACTATGCTATAGTAAATCTGAGAGTGTGGCGTGTTCACTTCATCCGCATCTGTGGCTAAAACTTTCATGACAACGGTTTCTGGAATTGACCAAGGGAAGAGTTACTTGTGCAGTACACCAGTACTACTACTGTACTATTACTATTACCACTACTAATATTACCACCACTACCACTACCACTACCACTACCACTACCACTACCACTACAGGTGTAGGATCTATATATGAGCCAGTTTGCTACAGCAGGAAAATAATCCTGCAGCAAAAGGAAATGTGAATTATTATGTGGATTATAATGAATGCACATTTTTGTAGGGGTTTATACATATTTTATTAGGTCATTAGGTCAAATAGAGTCTGACATTTTAAAGTGGAAATTACAAACTTTAGAAGCCTTTTTAAAACTCAAATACACTAAACATTTGAATTTGCTGCTGTGAAGGTAAAATTCTCAGCAACAAAAGTGATCAAATTAAGATCGTACATCTGTACTACTATGACACCGATGACTACTACTACTATATCACTACTGTGACTATTTCACTGATTACACTGGCAATAACACTACTAATACAACAGATACAGCTTGAACCATTACCACTACTCTGGCTGCTAATTCTCATCAATTTTGATAGAAACATTTAAAATAATTGGAACATGCCTGCAGCACTGGACTCATTAACGGATCCAGATTGGCCAAAAACGAACACTGGTTGGCAGTCATTCTGGTCCTCAACGGAAATACGCAGGTCAATGTCCTTCTCTGCTTTGCTTCCATTGTTGTATGTCGCTACTCCAAGTAACTAAAAGAGAGACCATGTTAGAACATCAGACATTCATTAATTTCTTACATGTTGAACACAAGCATTCCATTCCTTGGATTAGGTTTTACTGGGTAGCTTACGTGGTAGGAAGGTATCTTCTCTCTGTCCAGAATGCCATTGATTCTGACCAGGCCTGTATTTGGGTTGACAGTGAATAGGCTCCTGGGGTTTTGGTCTGCACCGATCCCAGTCAGTGAGTAGGTCACCTTTGAAGTGTACTGCTCATCAGAGCGAATCTGTCACAAACACACATAGTAATCAGTCTTGATAGTAAAATACTATTATTATTGTAATAGTATTGATATGATAATAAGCATCGGTGAATAGCTAGGATAATACCACAAAAGCCTTTTTTTTTATTTACAGAACCTATTTTTGGAGTATAGCCTAAATGTCAAATGTACATCTGGAGATGTAGCTGAACACATGCTTTCATATCAAGGTATACTGTAGGTATGAAACTATTGATAGATGAATGGCATGTTTGAGTTGTAGAAAAGAGATACAGGCAGAATGTGTTGTTGAAAGACTTATTATTTTACGCTGCTACTCTGTTTATTATCTATGAATAGTGACTTTAATAACTCTACCTACATGTACACATTACCTCAATTACCTCGACCAACCGGTGCCCCCGCACATTAACTCTGTACCGGTACTCCCTGTATATAGCCTCGCTATTGTAATTGTACTGCTGCTCTTTAAATATTTGTTACTTTTATTTCTTTTTTTTTAACTTATGTATTTATTTAGATTTTTTTTTTTTACTTAGCAGGTATTTTTCTTAAAACTGCATTGTTGGTTAAGGGCTTGTAAGTAAGCATTTCACTACACCTGTTGAATTCGGCGCATGTGACAAATAACATTTCATTTTATTTTGATTTGTTTTGTTTTTAGACTAAACCATTGCTCAGTGACTGTAGGTATGACCGCCCATTGGGCTGTATCTCTGAGCAGCTTGTTCCTAACACAGAAATCAAACATAACGATTACACAGGTATTCCTTCACTTTAGAGTACAACATCTGGCTGACACAGATATATTGTATGCAACCAACCTGATCAGTAGAAAGCAAGACAACATTCAGCACTTCTTTGGTTCAAAGTACGGACATGGACAAACTTTCAAAGTGATAATTTTGACTAAACGCTAAAGCCCTGTATCTTCATGGATCTTATTATGCATGATTCATTCTAGACAGACAACTGACTTATCTGATGTGTAGCCTAAAGAGCTATGCCATGCTCAGACTTTTTCATGTGTCATAGTTGTCAGAAACATCTGAATCACTCCATGAGTTAGAGTAAGACGTATAGGATCAGATCATACCTTTGCGATGTACTCTTGGCTGGTGTAATCTACATTCTCCTTCAACCTCTTAGGAGGAATGATCCATTCTCTCTTCTGTCTTCTCAGCTTCAGCCCACCGCCTTCTGCTGCCACCACACATAAAAACTGCAGAAAATACAAAAGAAAAAACACAGCATTATAATATTGACTCACCACGAAGGCCTAGGGGTTTTATGCTAATGTGATAATAACACCGTAATAACACTGCATTGCTTCTAAATAACTCACAACTGCAGACTAAAAGTTGTACAATAGCTTATACATTGAGTGTACTAAACATTAGTAACATATTCTTAATATTGAGTTGCACCCCCTTTTCAGCCTTAATTTGTCACAGCATGGACTCTACAAGTTGTTGAAAGCATTCCACAAGGATGCTGGTCCATGTTGACTCCAATGCTTCTGACAGACAGTTGTGTCAAGTTGTCTAGATGTCCTTTGTGTGGTGGACCATTATTGATACACACGGGAAACTGTTGAGCGTGTAAAACTGCATTGCAGTTCTTGACACACTCAAACCAGAGTGCCTGGCACCTACTACCATACCCTGTTCAAAGGTACTTAAATATTTTGTCTTGCACATTCATCCTCTGAATGGCACACATACACAATCCATGTCTCAAAAAACCTTCTTTAACCTGTCTCCTCCCCTTCATCTACACTGATTGAAGGGCAGCTTTCAGCTGGATTCACCTGGTCAGTCTATGTCATGGAAAGAGCAGGTGTTCCTAATGTTTTGTGCACTCAGTGTAAGTTCTAGCACAATAGTTATAGCTATGTCTAAATATCATGTCATGATTGTTTCCTCAGTGTCTGTACCACTTTGTACAGATTAATGATTTAGTGCCTTCACACATTGTTATGGCAAGACAAAATAAATTCAGGAGTAAAAATAAGCTTAACAAGTCACATAATAAGTTGAATGGTTTCACTGATAGCAATGATAGTGTTTAACATGATTTTTTAATGACTAGCTCATCTCTGTACCCCACACATACAAGTATGTGTAAGGTCCCTCAATCGAGCAGTGAATTTCAAACACAGATTCAACCACAAAGACCAGGGAGGTTTTCCAATGCCTTGCAAAAAAAGCAGACATTGAATATCCCTTTGAGTATGGTGAAGCTATGAATTAACCTTTGGATGGTGTATCAATACACCCAGTCACTACAAAGATACAGGCATCCTTTCTAACTCAGTTGCCAGCCAGGAAGGAAACCTCTCAGGGATTTCAATGAGTCCAATGGTGACTTTAAAACATTTTGAGTTTAACAGCTTTGATAGGAGAAAACTGAGGATGGATCAACAACACTGTAGTTACTCCAAAATACTATCCCAATGACAGAATGAAAAGAAGGAAGCCTGTACAGAAAAAAATATTCCAAAACATTCATCCTGTTTGCAATGAGGCACTAAGGTAAAACAACAACAAAAAAATGGTAAAACAATTAACTTTATGCCCTGAATACAAAGCGTTATGTTCGGGGCTAATCCAACACAACACATCACTTAGTACCACTCTTCATATTTTCAAGCATGCTGGTGGCTGCATCATGTTATGGGTATGCTTGCCATCAGCAAGGACTAGGGAGCTTTTTTAGGATAAAAATAAATGGAATAGAGCTAAGCACAGGCAAAGTCCTACAGGAAAACCAAGTTCAGTCTGCTTTCCAACAGACACTGGGAGACAAATTCACCTTTCAGCAGGACAATAACCAAAAACACAAGGCCAAATATACACTAGAGTTGCTTACGAAGACGATATTGAATGTTCCTGAGTGGCCTAGTTACAGTTTTGACTTAAAACAGCTTGAAAATATATGGCAAGACTTGAAAATGGCTGTCTAGCAATGATCAACAAACAACTTGACAGAGCTTGAAGAATTTTATAAAGAATAATGTGCAAATATTGTACAATATTACCCAGAAAGACTCACAGCTGTAATCACAGCCAAAAGTGATTTTAACATGTATTGACTCAGGGTGTAAATACTTGTGTAAATGACATTTCAATAAAATTGCAAACATTTCTAAAAACATGTTTTCACTTTATTATCATGCGTTATTATGTGTTGATGGGTGAGATTAAATAAATTGATTTAATCCATTTGAATTCAGGCTGTAACAACAAAATGTGGAATAAGTATGAATACTTTCTGAAGGCCTAACGTGTAGTTTCTTGCCAAGGCAAATTATAATTGCATGTTTATGCCAATTCATAATCAAAGACATATGACAGGCATACTTAGAACTGAAAAGTATATAGCTTTAAGCTATTAATAGTTTTCGTTCACTGTCACAACGACAGGAAGCTGTATGTATTCAGTTTATGATAAATTCGTTATCTTCTGTATGCAGAAGACCCAATGAAAATGTTGAACAAATCATTTTCACAACATTTAAACTAGGAGAAAGTTGTGATAGTGATATCAGTGTCGATTGTTGCTGTTGATAGATATCATATTCAGTGACATTCTCTAAAATCGGAGCTAAGTTTTTCACCAGCTGTTTTTTCACTGACATTGACCAGATGTGTTCAGACTTTCTCTAGGCAAATGACCAATGGGCACCATTACGCAGCTGAACTGTTTTTGTTCTCAATCTCATGTTGTCCGTAGTCGGTGTTGCACGCGAAATATGAACGGGAGAGTAATAAAATAGCGACATATGAAGTAAATGTTCTCTTCAGATAAGTGAAGGTTACAATCCTAAAAAGAAAACTGTTTTTTCGACATTGTCATTGAGATGCTCACATCTAGGCTGGCTGAGAAGTGTCGCACCTAAAAAAAAAACAGAGCCGTTATTGCTCGTGTAGCCTATACCTAATTACCAGCACATGCTACAATATGAAAAATAAGATGTTTTACTTACCGTTAGTATGAACGGCAATAATAAAACAGTGGCTGTGGCTACACGGGCCATTGGAATGATTGTTGACTTAGGTAAAATGTTCCCCTCTTGAAGTGTAGCCTAATCCTTTAAATCTGCTGCTCAGTATTTTCTGTTGTAGCCTACATAAACTTCGGCCTATTCGAAATTGTAAACTCTTTATTCTTTTATTATACAGACTGCAACAGGCGCCGTCTCTCAACTAGTTTCACCACAGCACCGCTCATAGGCTGATTACAGAAAGGGCGAGGCAAAAGATGAAGCTTGGTTCATCGCACATAGATGGAATATTTGTGCACAGCTCACATACAGTAGATGGAGTATTTGTGCACAGCTCACATACAGTAGATGGAGTATTTGTGCACAGCTCTGACCGGGAAATATATTATTATTGTGTGACAATATAGAATGGATATCACCTATGAAAACAAATTGGTTTATTTATCACAATTGGTCACCAATATATTTCGCCTTCCAAAATGGTCCAACAAGTGAAAGTATTGCATTTAATCATTCAAACTCTCTAAAATATTTGGACTTGATCTTGAATCCAGTGCTCTCTCACTCATGTGTTAAACTTCACCTCAGGACTGTCACATTCCCAAACTGCTTTCAGCTGGGAAGGACAAGGACAACACTCAAAGAATAAGGAAAGTGTGTTGGGTCATTGTCCTGTTGAAAAACAAATGATAGTCCCACTAAGCGCAAACCAGATGGGATGGCAAATCAATGCAGAATGCGGTGGTAGCCATGCTGTTTAAGTGTGCCTTGAATTCTAAATAAATAACCAACAGTGTCACCAGCAAAGCACCCCCACTCCATCACACCTCCTCCTCAATGCTTCATGTTGGGAACCACACATGCAAAGATCATACGCTCAACTACTCTGCGTCTTACAAAGACATGGAGGTTGGAACCAAAAATCTCACATTTGGACTCATCAGATCAAAGGACAGATTTCCACTGGTTTAAATTCCATTTATCGTGTTTCTTGGCCCAAGCATGTCTCTTCTTATTATTGGTGTCCTTTAGTAGTGGTTTCTTTGCAACAATTCGGCCATGAAGGCCTGATTCATGAAGTCTCCTCTGAACAGAGATGTGTCTGTTACTTGAACTCTGTGAAGCATTTTTTTGGGCTGCAATCTGAGGTGCAGTTAACTCTAATGAACTACCTCTACAGCAGAGGTAACTCTGGGTCTTCCTTTCCTATGGCGGTCCTCATGAGAGCCAGTTTCATCACAGCACTTGATGGTTTTTGTGACTGCACTTGAAGAAACTTTAAAAGTTCTTTACATTTTCTGGATTGACTGACCTTCATGTCCTAAAGTAATTATAGACTGTCGTTTCTCTCTTTTTTTCTTCTAAGGGGGTGGATCAGCTTTAATACTGCGGATAGATTGTTGCTTCCATCAATGTACAGTGGGGAGAACAAGTATTTGATACACTGCCGATTTTTCAGGTTTTCCTACTTACAAAGCATGTAGAAGTCTGTCATTTTTATCATAGGTACACTTCAACTGTGAGATACGGAATCTAAAACAAAAATCCAGAAAATCACATTGTATGATTTCTAAGTAATTAATTAGCATTTTATTGCATGACATAAGTATTTGATCACCTACCAACCAGTAAGAATTCCAGCTCTCACAGACCTGTTAGTTTTTCTTTAAGAAGCCCTCCTGTTCTCCAATCATTACCTGTATTAACTGCACCTGTTTGAACTCGTTACCTGTATAAAAGACACCTGTCCACACACTCGATCAAACAGACTCCAACCTCTCCGCAATGGCCAAGACCAGAGAGCTGTGTAAGGACATCAGGGATAAAATTGTAGACCTGCACAAGGCTGGGATGGGCTACAGGACAATAGGCAAGCAGCTTGGTGAGAAGGCAACAACTGTTGGCGCAATCATTAGAAAATGGAAGAAGTTCAAGATGACGGTCAATCACCCTCTGGGGCTCCATGCAAGATCTCACCTCGTGGGGCATCAATGATCACGAGGAAGGTGAGGGATCAGCCCAGAACTACACGGCAGGACCTGGTCAATGACCTGAAGAGAGCTGGGACCACAGTCTCAAAGAAAACTATTAGTAACACACTACGCCGTCATGGATTAAAATCCTGCAGCGCACGCAAGGTCCCCCTGCTCAAGCCAGCGCATGTCCAGGCCCGTCTGAAGTTTGCCAATGACCATCTGGATGATCCAGAGGAGGAATGGGAGAAGGTCATGTGGTCTGATGAGACAAAAATAGAGCTTTTTGGTCTAAACTCCACTTGCCGTGTTTGAAGGAAGAAGAAGGATGAGTACAACCCCAAGAACACCATCCCAACCGTGAAGCATGGAGGTGGAAACATCATTCTTTGGGGATGCTTTTCTGCAAAGGGGACAGGACGACTGCACCGTATTGAGGGGAGGATGGATGGGGCCATGTATCGCGAGATCTTGGCCAACAACCTCCTTCCCTCAGTAAGAGCATTGAAGGGGTCGTGGCTGGGTCTTCCAGCATGACAACGACCCGAAACACACAGCCAGGGCAACTAAGGAGTGGCTCCGTAAGAAGCATCTGAAGGTCCTGGAGTGGCCTAGCCAATCTCCAGACCTGAACCCAATAGAAAATCTTTGGAGGGAGCTGAAAGTCCGTATTGCCCAGCGACAGCCCCGAAACCTGAAGGATCTGGAGAAGGTCTGTATGGAGGAGTGGGCCAAAATCCCTGCTGCAGTGTGTGCAAACCTGGTCAAGAACTACAGGAAACGTATGATCTCTGTAATTGCAAACAAAGGTTTCTGTACCAAATATTAAGTTCTGCTTTTCTGATGTATCAAATACTTATGTCATGCAATAAAATGCAAATTAATTACTTAAAAATCATACAATGTGATTTTCTGGATTTTTGTTTTAGATTCCGTCTCTCACAGTTAAAGTGTACCTATGATAAAAATTACAGACTTCTACATGCTTTGTAAGTAGGAAAACCTGCAAAATCGGCAGTGTATCAAATACTTGTTCTCCCCACTGTAATTGTCTGCATCATTTCAATTCCCCCATAGATTTTTTGGTAAATATATATACATCTACAGTTGAAGTGGGAAGTTTACATACACTTAGGTTGGAGTCATTAAAACTCGTTTTTCAACCACTCCACAAATTTCTTGTTAACAAACTATAGTTTTGGCAAGTCAGTTATGACATCTACTTTGTGCATGACAAGTCATTTTTCCAACAATTGTTTACAGACAGATTATTTCACTTATAATTCACTGTATCACAATTCCAGTAGGTCAGAAGTTGACATACACTAAGTTGACTGTGCCTTTAAGCAGCTTGGAAAATTCCAGAATATGATGTCGTGGCTTTAGAAGCTTCTGATATACTAATTGACATCATTTAAGTCAATTGGAGGAGTACCTGTAGATGTATTTTAAGGCCTACCTTCAAAGTCAGTGCCTCTTTGCTTGACTTAATGTGAAAATCAACAGAAATCAGCCAAGACCCCAGAAAAAAAAATGGAGACATCCACAAGTCTGGTTCATCCTTGGGAGCAATTTCCAAGCGCCTGAAGGAAGAAGCCACTGCTCCAAAACCGCCATAAAAAGACAGACTACGGTTTGCAACTGCACAAGAGGACAAAGATCGTACTTTTTGGAGGAATGTCCTCTAGTCTGATGAAACAAAAATAGAACTGTTTGGCCATAATGACCATCGTTATGTTTGGAGGAAAAAGGGGGAGGCTTGCAAGCCAAAGAATACCATCTCAACCGTGAAGCACAGGGTGGCAGCATCATGTTGTGGGGGTGCTTTGCTGCAGTTGGGACTGGTGCACTTCACAAAATAGATGGAATCATGAGGCAGAAAATTATGTGGATATATGGAAGCAACATCTCAAGACATCAGTCAAGAAGTTAAAGCTTGGTCACAAATGAGTCTTCCAAATGGAGAATGACCCCAAGCATACTTCCAAAGTTGTGGCAAAATGGCTTAAGGACAACAAAGTCAAGGTATTGGAGTACCCATCAGAAAGCCCTGACCTCAATCCTATAGAACATTTGTGGGCAGAACAGAAAAAGCTTGTGCGAGCAAGGAGACCTACAAACCTGATTCAGTTACACCAGCTCTGTCAGGAGGAATGGGCCAAAATTCATTCAATTTATTGTGGGAAGCTTGTGGAAGTCTACCCGAAACATTTGACCCAAGTTAAACAATTTAAAGGCAATGCTACCAAATACTAATTGAGTGTATGTAAACATCTGACAAAATGGGAATGTGATGAAAGAAATAAAAGCTGAAATAAATCATTCTCTCCACTATTATTCTGAGATTTAACATTCTTAAAATAAAGTGGTGATCCTAACTGACCTAACACAGGGAATTTTTACTAGGATTAAATGTCAGGGATTGTGAAAAACTGAGTTTAAATGTATGTGGCTAAGGTGTAGGTAAACTTCCGACTTCAACTGTACATACATATATACATAACCCCCCCCCCCCCACACACACACACACACACACACACATATATATATATATATATATATATATATATATATATATATATAAACATTCATACATACGTGTAACGGGTTTCACCCTCGTCTGAAGAGGAGTATGAAATTTCAGACCAATGTGCAGCGTGGTAAGTGTCCATTTTAATTATTATAAAACTGAACACTAAACAATACAAAATAACAAAGTGCAAAATACAGAAAAAACCCGAAACAGCCCCGTATGGTGAAAACACAACACAGGAAACAACCACCCACAAAACACAAAGGTAAAACAGGCTACCTTAATATGGCTCCCAATCAGAGACAACGACTGACACCTGCCTCTGATTGAGAGCCATACTAGGCCAAACACATAGAAACAGACAACCTAGACATACAACATAGAATGCCCACCCACATCACACCCTGACCAAACAAAACATAGAAACATACAAAACAATCTATGGTCAGGGCGTGACATACTGTATATACACATACACACTTCTTTTAGAATATACCTTCCTTTATTATTCCCCGCAGACCCTATCACCCCTCCCCCAATTGGAGTAAACGAATAAACAGTAACACTTAGGCTTCTACTTCCAGTTTATACATAGTATACACATTTTACAAACACAATCTATTTAACAATAGTTATATTTTGTTTGTTTTTAGTACTGGCCTTCCATTTTCAATTTTTATTTGCCATATATTTTTCATCTGTGCTGTGATGCTTCACAAAAGTACTGAACCTTTCTATTCTCAGAGTTTCTACTGATTGTAAATTAAATATCAAAAAATGTTGGTAAAAAAATTATTATATTATTGATAGATTGGCTATGACAGCACCAAAATAAATGATCTGATGACTGTCTTGAGTGTGACCTGGAAGAGGGGATGCATCTGGTTTTGCACTAGGGGAGGTGAATGTAAAGGGTATGAGAGGGACTGTTGAAGTAACAGAAATACTAGAAGTTTGAACAGTCAGGATAAATAAAAAATATATGAACATTATATGAACATTATAGTCCATCTACGTAACATTGCAAAAATCAGAAACTTTCTGTCCAAAAATGATGCAGAAAAATTAATCCATGCTTTTGTTACTTCTACGTTAGACTACTGCAATGCTCTACTTTCCGGCTACCCGGATAAAGCACTAAAAAAACTTCATTTAGTGTAAAGTACGGCTGCTAGAATCCTGACTAGAACCAAAAAATTTGATCATATTACTCCAGTGCTAGCCTCCCTACCCTGGCTTCCTGTTAAGGCAAGGGCTGATTTCAAGGTTTTACTGCTAACCTACAAAGCATTACATGGGCTTGCTCCTACCTATCTTTCCGATTTGGTCCTGCTGTACATACCTACACGTACGCTACGGTCACAAGACGCAGGCTTCCTAATTGTCCCTAGAATTTCTAAGCAAACAGCTGGAGGCAGGGCTTTCTCCTATAGATCTCCATTTTTATGGAATGGTCTGCCTACCCATGTGAGAGACGCAGACTCGGTCTCAACTTTTAAGTCTTTACTGAAGACTCATCTCTTCAGTGGGTCATATGATTGAGTGTAGTCTGGTCCAGGAGTGTGAAGGTGAATGGAAAGGCTCTGGAGCAACGAACCGCCCTTGCTGTCTCTGCCTGGCCGGTTCCCCTCTCTCCACTGGGATTCTCTGCCTCTAACCCTATTACAGGGGCTGAGTCACTGGCTTACTGGTGCTCTTTCATCCCGTCCCTAGGAGGGGTGCGTCACTTGAGTGGGTTGAGTCACTGACGTGATCTTCCTGTCTGGGTTGGCGCCCCCCACTTGGGTTGTGCCGTGGCGGAGATCTTTGTGGGCTATACTCGGCCTTGTCTCAGGATGGTAAGTTGGTGGTTGAAGATATCCCTCTAGTGGTGTGGGGGCTGTGCTTTGGGAAAGTGGGTGGGGTTATATCCTTCCTGTTTGGCCCTGTCCGGGGGTATCATCGGATGGGGCCACAGTGTCTCCTGACCCCTCCTGTCTCAGCCTCCACTATTTATGCTGCAGTAGTTTGTGTCGGGGGGCTAGGGTCAGTTTGTTATATCTGGAGTACTTCTCCTGTCTTATCCGGTGTCCTGTGTGAATTTAAGTATGCTCGCTCTAATTCTCTCTTTCTCTCTTTCTTTCTCTCTCTCGGAGGACCTGAGCCCTAGGACCATGCCTCAGGACCACCTGGCATGATGACTCCTTGCTGTCCCCAGTCCACCTGGCCGTGCTGCTGCTCCAGTTTCAACTGTTCTGCCTGCGGCTATGGAACCCTGACCTGTTCACCGGACGTGCTACCTGTCCAAGACTTGCTGTTTTCAACTCTCTAGAGACCGCAGGAGCGGTAGAGATACTCTTAATGATCGGCTATGAAAAGCCAACTGACATTTACTCCTGAGGTGCTGACTTGCTGCACCCTCGACAACTACTGTGATTATTATTATTTGACCATGCTGGTCATTTATGAACATTTGAACATCTTGGCCATGTTCTGTTATAATCTCCACCCGGCACAGCCAGAAGAGGACTGGCCACCCCTCATAGCCTGGTTCCTCTCTAGGTTTCTTCCTAGGTTTTGGCCTTTCTAGGGAGTTTTTCCTAGCCACCGTGCTTCTACACCTGCATTGCTTGCTGTTTGGGGTTTTAGGCTGGTTTTCTGTACAGCACTTTGAGATATCAGCTGATGTAAGAAGGGCTATATAAATACATTTGATTTGATTTGATTTGAGATTATAATAAATGTCAAGACAACATCAGCGATTTCCCGGTGAGGCCATTAATCTTCCGCGTAGGTCATCTATTTTATTGTCCAAAGATTGCACGTTTGCTAGCAGAATGGAAGGAAGTGGGGGTTTATTCGATTGCCTACGAAGTCTCAGAAGGCAGCCCACCCTCTAGCCCCTTTTTCCCTGCGTCGTCTTCACGCAAGTCACTGGGATCTGTGCCTGTTCTGAGAAAGCAGAATATCGTTCGCGTCGGCCTCGTCAGACTCGTTAAAGGAAAAAAGGATTCTGCCAGTCCATGGTGAGTAATCGCAGTCCTGATAAGAGACGGTAGTGGCAACATTATGTACAAAATACGTTTTAAAGAAAAGTTACAAATAACGAGTACTTATGTAAATAACGTATTTCTGTTTATATTATTAATATATTTCTTAAAACCTTTTTTTGCTTACTCATTATGGGGTGTTGTGTGTAGATTGACGCCCAACATTTTTTACATACATTTTTTAATAAAGCTGTAATGTCATAAAATGTGGAGAAAGTCAAGGTGTCTGAATAGTTTCCGAATGCACTGTACATGCTAAAATCTCCACTGTGCGTGATACCTATCGATGAGTGTTCGAACTGTGCCAACTGCTTGAAGCTACTCGAATCTGGCTTATTGTGAGATCAATAACTCTGATAAATACATCATCGGCAAGAAAGATATTGTTCTAAATCAAATCTATTATAGGAGTAGCAAGCTATCAAAGTTGACCTTCGGGTCTTCCTTCTCATCTTTGCGCTCTTCTTCTCGAATAGAACAGCATATAGGCTATAGGCTAATCCGCACACAAGATAGTGGCCTAATCAAAAAGTATTAGTCCTAATCAAAAAACTAGGCTTAATTGAAAAATATTTTCAGAAGAAACCTGAAACTCTCCTCCTGAACTGACACCATAGCCCTACACAGCACAACCATTGGTTAAGCAGCACGAAAAAAAAGTGTTTTATCAGCAAGAGCAGAGCAGGCCGTGGCTCAGGGTTGGAATATCCATTGCAGTGTGTATTGCAGTCTAGTTTTATTTACACCATCCCAGCAGCTATCTTAGAAATATAACTTTGCTATGTGCTTCTCTGAGAATGCACTTCGAAACCTATAGCCTATAGGCTATGGATCATTTGTTTGAGACCACACTAAATAACGTATAGACGGAATTTATATTGCGCGGCCAGCGGAGAATCAGAGATGAGGGGCGGCATCGGGCGCACATCGATATATAGCCTAATAAGCAACTAATTCTGAAAGACTGAGAATTAAAGACATTTTATGACCCTCCCCTGGACTAGATTTATAAACACTAAACCCTCCCCTTGACTGAAATTGAAAAAGCATGACCCTCACCCATTCCCTCCAGGTAACCATTCTGTACATTTTGATCCATCCCTAATACTAAAAATATAAATAAAATATATACATATTAACACTGTAACAACGGTAAATGTCAATTTGGGTCAGGGCAGGGTAAATGGGTGGGAGAGGACAGGGGGAGCAAGTAGCTAACTAGTGGTAGCTATTCAGCAGCTTGAAGAAGCTCTCGGCCAGTCTTCCAGTTTTTGCCATGACGCTCCTGTACTGCCCGTGTCGGAGTGATGGAAGAGGGGAGAACAGGCCATGGCTCAGGTGGCTGGAGTCCCTGATTGTCTTCTTCTTCAACACCTGGTGTTGTAGGTGTTCTGGAGGGCAGGCAGTGTGCACCGAATGGTGTGTTCGGCTGAGCGTACCTGGAGGCGAAAGAAATACACACCTGTTTAGGCGAGGTTCTGGCCAACGGAGTAGAACACTTGAAAAATAACAGGAGAGCCGCATACTCTAGGAGCTCAGATGCAGTAATTGAATAACCTAATAATCAATGGCTCAGCATACCACCATCTGTAATGCCTAGTGGTCATCAACAGTGGAGTTGCCTTACCAGGCTGTGATGCAGACAGAATGCTCTCGATGGTGCTCCTCTAGAACACTGTGAGGGCCTTCGGTGATAGGCCAAATTTCTTCAGCATCCTGATGTTGAAGAATCGCTGTCGTAACTTGTTCACTATGGCGTCCGTGGGGTTTGGCCATTTCAGGTCCTCTGAGATATGTACGCCAAGTAACTTGAAGTTTTTGAACATCTCCACCTCGGCTCCATTGATGAGGATGGGGGCGTTCCCAGCCTGGTCCCTCCTGAAGTCCACAATCAGCTCCTTTGTTTTGCTGATGTTGAGGGAGAGGTTGTTTACCTGGCACAACGCCGTCAGAGTGCCTACCTCCTCCCTGTAGGCTGTTGCATTGTTGTTGGTAATCAGGTCCACTACTGTCATGTTGTCAGCGAATTTGATGATGAAGTTGGAACTGTGTGAGGCCTCGCAGTCATGGGTATACAGGGAGTACAGGAGGGGACTGAGGACGCACCCTTGTGGGGCCCCAGTGTAGAAAATCAGTGTTGAGAAGGTACTGTTGCATACCTTCACCACCTGGGGGCGGCCCGTCTGGATGTCCAGGCCCCAGTTGAATAGGAAGGAGTTCAGACCCAGGGACGTGAGCATTGTGGTGAGCTCAGAGGGCACAATGGTATTGAAGGCTGAGCTGTAGTCGATGAACAGTATCCTCACATATGCATTCCATTTGTCCAGATGGGTGAGGGCAGTGTGCAGTGCAATGGCGATTGTGTCGTCAGTGGATCTGTCAGGGCGGTAGGCAATTTGGAGAGGGTTGAGTGTGTCTGGGAGGGAGGAGGTGATGTGGAACATTGAAAGGTAAATGGAAATGATGTGGCTTGATGTTGGAAGAAATATAAATCATAAATCTAGGTGATAACCACAACTAAATATTTGAAATATTCAGGGCAAATAAAACTAGGACTCGTAAATCATTAGGAGAAGAAATATGATAAGACCTGTTCTTCTATTGGGTCATGTGTGTAAAATTGACTGTGTAATTAAGGGAACAGTTTTATGTGAATGAGAGAATTAGAGAGGTAACATCAGAGCATCTCATCAAATTCTTCTGGAAAGTCTCCAAAATTGTCCAGTATGAAGGATAACCCTACCTTAACTTTCTCACGCTATGTTCTTCATGCACATGTTCGTCTTCCAGATCTGGTTAAGGATGGGTGTTTTCTACTTAAAAAGAACACTCCCACAGGAAATTACTATCACAGGTAAAACATATTAATTTAGAATTTTGGCTGAGCCTACATGTGTGTTGACAATAACTGACATCACTATAACCCCTTTTGAATTTCAAAGTAAAATGATTCACCATCACTACAGGCCTGTGCAGTGCTAGAGGGCGGTGTATTGATGCTGTGTTAACTCTTGCCAGGTGTCAACTAGCATGTACAGTACCAGTCAAAAGTTTGGACACACGTACTTTTTATTTTTTTTTACTATTTTCTACACTGTAGAATAATAGTGAAGACATCAAAACTATGAAATAACACATATGGAATCATGTAGTAACCAATTTTTTTTTAAACAAATCAAAATATATTTTATATTTGAGATTCTTCAAAGAAGCCACCTTTTGCCTCGATGACAACTTTGCACACTCTTGGCATTCTCCCAATCAGCTTCAGCTGGAATGCTTTTCCAACAGTCTTGAAAGAGTTCCTGTAATGTGGTGTGGTTGGACCCAGGTGCAGAGAATAGACCAGACGAGAAATCAGTGGTTAAGGATAAAGTTAATACTTTACTACGAAACGGTAGCCACAGGATCACAGTAACACTTGAAAAAACAGCAAACACTAAGTCTCGAAAACTCACTCAGGAAACGACCGCATACGGTAAACAATTAATTCAAGCTTCTGCAAAGGACAACAAAAAACACACCTCTTTGAACAGGGAAATCCCAATGAATAAATAGGACACACCTGAGTGTCGTTAATGTCTCTAGGACGGTCTCTGCCACCCTCTGGTGACAGCTGGAACCATGACAGTACCCCCCCTTCTAGGAGCGGCTCCAGCCCACGGAGCCAGGCCGACCACCACGGAGTTGGTTGAAGTCCCGAACAAGTCTCAGATCCAGGATGTCCCGGGCAGGGACCCACGCCTTCTCCTCAGGGACGTAGCCCTCCTAGTCCACCAGGTACTGCAGGGTGCAGTAACTTGAAGTTTTTGACCATCTCCACGTCGGCCCCATTGATGAGGATGGGGGCGTTCCCAGCCTGGTCCCTCCTGAAGTCCACAATCAGCTCTTTTGTTTTGCTGATGATGATGGAGAGGTTGTTTACCTGGCACAACGCCGTCAAGGTGCCTACCTCCTCCCTGTAGACTGTCGCATTGTTGTTTTGCTCAGAGGGCACAATGGTATTGAAGGCTGAGCTGTAGTCGATGAACAGTATCCTCACATACGCATTTCATTTGTCCAGATGGGTGAGGGCAGTGTGCAGTACAAATGTGATTGTGTCCTTAGTGGATCTGTCAGGGCGGTAGGCAATTTGGAGAGGGTCGAGTGTGTCTGGGAGGGAGGAGGTGATGGGGTTTTTGACTAGCCTCTCGAAGCACTTCATGATGAAGGAGGTGAGTGCTACGGGACGGTAGTCATAAAGTTCAGTTACTTTCCCTTTCTTGGGCACGGGGATGATAGTGGCGTCTGAGCTGGCAGCCTTGCAAGAGTTAACATGTTTGAATGACTCCGTGGAGACCATAAGGGCCTCTCCTCTCCAGCTTAGAGTTTTCGTTGTGCTCGATTATAAGAAAAAGGTGTTTAACTCATCCGGTAGGGCGGCGTTGGTGTCCGCAATGTGGCTGGCTTTCTTTTTGTAATCTGTGATCATTAGGAGCCCCTTGCTTCTCCACTTTGTTCCTATACTTGTGTTTTGCCATCTTGATCGATCTGCGTAGGTCATATTTGTACTGTTTAACCATACTATTTTCCCCATTCACCTTGCCATGTTTAGAAACAGCATCTCTCACCTTCAGTGTCCCTAGAAGGCTGCCATCAATCCGTGGTTTTTGATTCAGGTACATTTTGAAAGACACTATTGGTATTACATCATCTATGAATTTTCTGAAGAATCCAGTGACTGAGTCGACGTATTTATTGATGTTATCCCCAGAGGCGACCCGGAACATATTCCAGTCCACGTGATCAAAACAGTCTTGGAGCATGGACTCTGATTGAATCTGTACAGCGTTGGTCCGACCGATGTTCAGAAATTACGATTCAATGTTTTTCCTTAATGTGCCCCTGGTAGAGTTCTGAGCTGTCAGTCAAATAGCTTCTCCGAGAGCCTTTGTATTAGTTCCATGGCTCTCCGACACCAATGGGTGCTAACAACGTTTCATGTTCAAAGTGCTTCTGTAGCCAGTTGGTTAGTTGTGGTGTCTGCCCTGCTGTGTATGATAAAGGTGGTACTGTGTGTTAAGGGTATTCGGGCAGATTGTAGGTAACCATTAACTAGCTAGTAGCTCTGTATCAGAGGATAAGAGTTATACAACATGGCTCGGCCTAAAATACACAATACAATCAGACACATCTTTGCAATTTAATTTGTAAAATTTCTAAATGACTAAAATGATTAGGCTCTATTTTTTAAAATTAATAATAGGAAGCAGGATGAGGTTTTCAGTTTGTGTGTGTGCGTGCGCGCGTGTGTGTGTGTGTGCGTGTGTGTGTGTGTGTGTGTGTGTGTGTGTGTGTGTGTGTGTGTGTGTGTGTGTGTGTGTGTGTGTGTGTGTGTGTGTGTGTGTGTGTGTGTGTGTGACACACCAGGTGTGTCCAGTGATATGGTTCTCACTTGCTCTCTCTCTCTAACTTAATAAACCCCCTGGACTGCCTCACCACACCTTGTTTGGCACAGAACAGGTTTCAGCAGCATTTCTCTCTGGAGAGAGAAGAGCAGATAACATCACTATGGAAACGGCCATAAGTGAGACATGTAATGACTGCAATTAGCCAATCAGATAGCACTGGGGGAGATTGTGTTTTGTTTGTTGATGTGTCTAAGGACTAGAATTAATGCCTTTATGTGACAAAGTCAACTATGTAGTGATATTGCACATAACCTGGGGGTTTGTCAAAATTAAAGTGTAATTGATTGTACAACAATACAGACTGAGATGAGTTGTAGATAGGCCTCAGACCAAATCCCAATACTGACAGTGCAGTAGTTTGTTAGCTCTCCTGTCAAAGACGTAATCATCATTATGAATAGTGTCTACGTTGACAATAACTGACATCACTATAACCCCTTATGAACTTTAAAGTAAAATGATTCACCATAGCTACAGGCCTGTGCAGTGCTAGAGGGTGGTGTATTGTGGTTGTATTAACTCATGCAGGTGTCAACAAGCATGTAGTGGACACACCTATGTACAGTAAGCTCTAAATTACGTTATCAGTAAATGGATGACTAGTATGGGAGAAAGAAGAGATAGTGTTTGTGTAGCAACACAGAAATTCAACAACAGACTTAATTGTTCATCACTAGGGCCGAGCTCGCTGCCATCCAGGACCTCTATATCAGGCTTTAATTTATTGTACAACAATAAAGACTGAAATTAGTTGTATATAGGCCACAGACCAAAGTCCTTCGACTTAAAAATCCTGATGCTGACAGTGTAGTAGTTTGTTAGCTCTTCTGTCTAAGACGTAATCATCATTATGAATAGTCTCTATGTTTTCTAGGCTTCTAATGCAACTTCTCTCACCCAGACAATGAATCATCCTCACACATAATGGCAGTGCCCCTCCCTCTCACTCACTGGCTTCAACCCAGCTTGGGCTGGGAAGGGGAGAGGGTGGTTGGGTGGGTGAGGGAGAGGGGTGGGTGGGTGGGTGGGGTGAGGGATAATGGTGGTTTAGGAAAGGAGTGGGAGAGGTGGGGGGGGGGGGGGGGGGGGGTAGAAGGGGGGGAGATGTGGGTGGCTGAGGGAGGCAACGGGTGAAGGGTGCAGTGTGTGTGTGAGAAAATATTATTTCTCTTGGATTCACAGAGCCACACCCTCATCTGTCAACAACAGTTCTACTGAAGTTGCAAAGACCTGAGGTATTGTTTTGTGTTTACATTCAACTCAGAGCATCAATAGACAGTAGAAAGAATTCCCAACAGTTGATAAGATATACAGGTACATATAAATTATGTGGCTTGATGTTGTAAGAACACATAAATCATAAATCTAGGCGATAACCACAACTAAATATTTGAAATATTCAGGGCAAATAAAACTAAGACTTGTAAATCATTAGGAGAAAAAGTATGAACCCAATATGTGATTTGTCCATGCCCATAAATGTAACTGCTTTAAATGATAAGACCTGTTCTTCTATTGAGTCATGTGTGTAAAATTGACTGTGTAATTAAGGGAACAGTTTTATGTGAATGAGAGAGTTAGAGAGGTAACATCAGAGCATCTCATCAAATTCTTCTGGAAAGTCTCCAGAATTGTCCAGTATGAAGGATAACCCTACCTTAACTTTCTCACGCTATGTTCTTCATGCACATGTTCGTCTTCCAGATCTGGTTAAGGATGGGTGTTTTCTACTTAAAAAGAACACTCCCACAGGAAATTATTATCACAGGTAAGATTTATTAATATATATTGTGATATATTGTGTTGACAATAACTGACATCACTATAACCCTTTGTGAATTTCAAGGTAAAATGATTCACCATCACTACAGGCCTGTGCAGTGCTAGAGGGCGGTGTATTGATGCTGTGTTAACTCTTGCAGGTGTCAACTAGCATGTACAGTACCAGTCAAAAGTTTGGACACACCTACTCATTCAAGAGTTTTTCTTATTTTTTACTATTTTCTACACTGTAGAATAATAGTGAAGACATCAAAACTATGAAATATCACATATGGAATCATGTAGTAACCAAAAAAGTGTTAAACAAATCAAAATATATTTTATATTTGAGATTCTTCAAAGAAGACACCCTTTTCCTTGATGACAACTTTACACACTCTTGGCATTCTCCCAATCAGCTTCAGCTGGAATACATTTCCAACAGTCTTGAAGGAGTTCCTGTGATGTGGTGTGGTTGGACCCAGGTACAGAGAATAGACCAGATGAGGAATCAGTGCTTAAGGATAAACATAATACTTTACTAAGAAACGTTGGCCACAGGATCACAGTAACACTTGAAAAAAAACAGTAAGCTGTAAATGACTTCATCAGTAAATAGTTGACTAGTGTGGGAGAATGAAGAGATTGCTATTGTTAATCACTGGGGCCAAGCTCCCTGCCATCCAGGACCTCTATATAAGGCGGTATCAGAGGAAGGCCTGAAAAACTGCCAAAGACTCCAGCCACCCAAGTCATAGACTGTTCACTCTGCTACCGTCCAGCAAACGGTAACATCGGCTCTTGGACAAACAGGCTCTGAGAAAGCTTCTACCCCCAAGCCATAGGACTGCTAAATAGTTCATTCAGGAGCATTTCATTTTATGCTCTTTACTTGTCAGTGTTCCAAACATAACATTATTTGTCTTTTTACCTTATCATGCAAACGCCATCCGATATAATTCATAGCAAGCAGTGCTTTGGGTTAGTCAGATGTTATTAAATATAACAGAATAGATGAACTGGAATGATATTCCATCTCACAAGATGGTTGGCCAATAAGAAATAACTGAAAGCCACACCCCCAATAAGCCAACAATATGACTGCATTGAAGCATAATGTCACTGTGCTTCTATGGCTATATGCACCATGCCACTGCCTATTTTATTTGTTCATTTAGCGAACAAGACAGCTCATAATCCAGTGCCCTTATCACAGTCAACACACCTATATTTAGCTAAATTGTCTGTCAGCCTCATGGCAAAATGTGTATAATAGCATGAGATTCACTACAAAACTGCACATTTTTCTCTTTGCCCCATGGCACATTTCTGCAGGCCCACCAACAAAATTCTGGCTATGCCACTGAGCTAATTATTGGTTACCTGGACTATAAACAGTACATGTATATATATGTCCACTGTGTATTTCCGTTTGCGGAATATTTAGATAAAGCCTGGAATAAAAGACTACCTATAATTAAATTGTAAAAATATTTAGCTTCTATGTGGTAAATGGCACGTGTGTATATAGATTGTGTATAGGCTTGTCTCCCATATGAAATCTTCTCTTCGTGACAGACTGGGTTCAAATGCCTTTGGTTTCTTTTTTTCTGTATTTATTTATCTGTATATGTTATGTTATATTATGTATGTATGTATACAGTCTGTACGTTTGTTTGTATGTATATTATTTTACTGCTCTAGGGATATAATTATTGTTTGGATAACCTTAAATACTATTATGTATTGATTTTTACCTTATATATATATGAATGAATTTTTTAAAAATTGTGTCAAATCGCCAATTGGCAACCCATCACTTATGGGATTAATTGACACATAAACAAACATTACAATAATTCACTATGGTAATTATATGTTAATTCTTCTTCCGGTGTTCTCTGCATTGCACATTGCATAAAGAGTGAGAAAATATAAGGTACAAATCAATACATAATAGTAATTAAGGTTATCCAAACAATAATTACATCCATAGAGCAGTAAAATAATATACATACAAACAAACATACAGACTGTATACATATATACATAATATACTACATACTACATACTACACTGACACTGACACTGACACTCTCACACAAAACCCCCACACATTCACATACACTATCTACACATACCGACAACACAAACACACACGCATACTGACACAACACAAACACACAATTTTACACTCATCATATGCTGCTGCTATTCTGTTCTTTATTTTACTCTTGTTATTATCTATCCTGATGCCTAGTCACTTTACCCTGCCTTCATGTACATATCTACCTCAAATACCTCGTACCCCTGCACATTGATCTGGTACTGGTACGCCCTGTATATAGCTCCACATTGATCTGGTACTGGTATGCCCTGTATATAGCTCCACATTGATCTGGTACTGGTACTCCCTGTATATAGCTCCACATTGATCTGGTACTGGTACTCCCTGTATAGCTCCATTCTTGTGTACTTTATTCCTCTTGTGTTACTATTTTTATTTTTATGCACATTTTTTAATTGCATCGTTGGGAAGGGCTCATAAGCAAGCATTTCATGGTTAAGTGTACACCAGTTGTATTCGGCGCATGTGACAAATAAAATTTGATTTGATTTGTGAGGATGAGGTTGCTTTGTTTTTGTCTTTACTGATATTAACGTCTGCACATAGTGAATAATCCTTTATGCTTTGCACAAACAGCATTGCTGGACTAGCTCCTATAAAAGTGCATCACTTTCACTTGGAGACTGACAGAAGAGAGAGAGTGGAGATGACATTGTTTTAGGGGCATTTGCAGTGTGTGTGTGTATCTGGTTTGCATTATGGTGTTATATTCTCCCTGAAGGCCTCTCATTATGTCTACACCCATGTCTCAGACCCACAGAGAAAATAAATATTTCACTGCAAGTGTGCTCGTTGTCTGTTCTTCTCCTGTTCTGATTCTTTGTGTGGATTCTGAATGCAGTCTAATATTAAACAAACCAAGAACAACAATGCTCAATGGAGTGTGATACTCTAATGTTGGCCCATCACTGGGAAATTCAAACATCTGATATCTGCTCTAAAATGTTAGTGAAAATTTAAGAGGCAATTAGGTTTACCATAATCTCTCTCTCGCTCTCTGTACTGAACTCACTCCTTACTCAGAATGCTCCAGTCTTATCAGCAGTTTATAGTGATAGCATGAGCTCAACGGTCTGAACACAGAACCCAGCCTCCCCCACTGCAGGCCCTATCCAAGACACATTCCTGTGGGGTTAGGGAGGAGCCCATAATGCTCTCTTAATCACCATGCTTGAATAAACTGCATGCAGAAAGAGGGGCAGAGAAACTTGATGTACTTTCCAGTACATGATCAGGAAAAGTTTTAAATGGGCCTAACAGAATATTTGAAAGGCCTTGCCGGTCCGTCCGAGTGCACTCAAATTTCCTACTATTCATAATAATGACACAGAATACAATGCATTCGGAAAGTATTCAGACTCCTTGACTTTTTCCACATTTTGTTACGTTAGACTTATTCTAAAATTGATCAAATCTTTTTTCCCCCCTCATCAATCTACACACATAGCAACAAAGCAAAAACGTTTTTTTTTTAGAAAATGTTTCAAATTTATTCAAAAGATTGCTTCATCATAAGGATGGTGCCAGGTTTCCTCCAGATGTGACGCTTGGCATTCAGGCTTGGTTTCATCAGACCAGATAATCTTGTTTCTCATGGTCTGAGAGTCTTTAGGTGCCTTTTGGCAAACTCCAAGCGGGCTGTTATGTGCCTTTTACTGAGGAGTGGCTTCCGTCTGGCAGCTCTACCATAAAGGCCTGCAGAAATGTTTTGGTACCCTTCCCCAGATCTGTGACATGACACAATCCTGTTTCAGAGCTCTATGGCCAATTCCTTAGACCTCATGGCTTGGTTTTTGCTCTGACATGCACTGTCAACTGTGGGACCTTATATAGACTGTGTGTGTGTCACGTATACTCCCTCTCCGGCCTTTAGGTCATCAGGATGCTGATTATCCTGCACACCTGTCACCATCGTCAAGCGCACCAGCGCCTCATGACACTCACCTGGACTCCATCACCTTCTTGATTATCTTCCCTATATCTGTCACTCCCCTTGGTTCTTTCCTCAGGTGTTATTGACTCTGTTTTCATGTCAGTGTGTTGTTTGTTTGTTGTTTGGTTTATTTATTAATTAAAACACTCACTCCCTGTACTTGCTTCCCGACTCTCAGTGCACTCATTACACTGTGCCTTTCCAAATCATGTCCAATCAATTGAATTTACCACAGGTGGACTCCAATCAAGTTGCAGAAGCATCTCAAGGATGATCAATGAAAACAGGATGCACCTGAGCTCAATTTCGAGTCTCATAGCAAAGGGTCTGAATACTTACGTAAATAAAATATTTCTGTTTTATATTTTTTAAATGTGTAAAAAATTCAAAAAACCTGTTTTCGCTTTGTCATTATTGGGTATTGTGTGTAGATTGCTGAGGATTATTTTATTTAATACATAACGTCAAAGGGCCTGAATATTTTCCAAAGGCACTGTATTCCCTGAACACGGATCAAGTTTATTTATTGTGGCTTTCAGCAGTTCAATTCATCATCATTGAGATTATGCAATGATAGAAAGAGAGAGTTTACTCTTGAAATACATGACATGTTCCTATCTTAATTTCCCTGGAACAGAATGGAGTTATAAAATACTTCCATTGATAACTGCACTAAGGATTAAAATATCATTACAAATTACTGTCTACTTGCTTACATTTTTTTAGATATAGAAAAAGCAGAAAAAATCATTTCAATTTTAAATCCATTGCATGGGACAGTTGATAGTTGAGAAAAAAAATCCAAGGGGAATTCCATTGTTTTCAGACAACAACCCATTACCGATACAATGTTTCCCCCTATTGGTAACATTTGTTCACTGTGCTTTCTTTCGAAGTAACCCATTTGCTTAGCGTGCATGCCTCACACCAAACCACAAGCTTTGATCACATGATCACATCACGCAGCTGATCACATGTTAATAAAGCATAAATCACACGTCTGTACTGTTATTTTCACAGACTGAAAGAAGGTGGAGTACTAGACGAGGAATGCGTCCCGGCGTCGAGGTAGACAATTGAGTAATCGCGGGCGGGGTACTTACTATGGGCATAGCTCATAAATGAAACCGTCATTCCGATACCTGCAATGGAAGACGCATACGGACACAATTAGGTTACTGTATTTTGATTGGTGTAAGGATATTCCACCCTCTATTCCTCGCCCTTGACAGAAACACTTATACTTCTTGTTCCTGGGTGTGGTGTCGTTACTATAGTCTTGATGTTTGGAATGGTAGTAACAAAAATGGCACGGAACTTAAATGTCAATTTATGCATCTTTTTGGTAAGTATATATGAAATGAAAGTTTTTCTGTAATTGTCACATTTGATTTCGATATGTCAACTACCTTCGAGTCTATGAATGTAATTGAATTGGCAAACGTAACTTTTATTTTGTGCAGTTTTGTAATATTAGACTGTATATCACTGGCAAGGTGCGGCTTGTTGATACATCTACCTATGCAGACTATGTTCTTCAAAATGTAAATGTCTCATTATTTTGGTTCCAATAATAGACAATACAAATAATTACAGTACGATATTTGTAACACAGCTATTGTATGATATGCACGTTGTTAGAATGAACAATATCACTCTCATGTGTTAACTCCAGATTATCTCATGTGTGGACTCCTGCTTTATCCCCGGCTCCATACAAGCAGCAGTACCTCAGACAGTACCAGTTGGGCATGTTATTTCAAAAGGTAGCTAAACATTCACAAATACTCCAGTCCTGTCAAACGTTGTATGTAATTGATACTGAATGAAACAATCAATATAGTCATAAACTTTTGATAACCAGTTGACATCCTTTATCATTCTTAATCATAATCACGTTATCTTGCTTTGGATAAATCATGTTGTTTTTAGTAATTTTATAGTTCATAACATTTCTTTCTCTCTCATTGTTCAGTTGATGTCGACAACTGTGACACCAAGACCTTGCACTTTACCTCTTGTGACCCGGACTTCACAGTACAGGCAGATGGAACTATAGTAACAGTCCACATCACTATGGTACCAGCCAACGGCAGGACATTCTCAGTGCAGTTTCAGGACCCCAATGGTCAGAAGAAAAACATGGATGTTTACCTTGTCCAGAACTCTAGAAAAGTAAGGTGGATTCCACATTGGCTTAGAGTAAAAGATGTTGAAGATGCTAGTCCCATACTTTTTAAATAGGTACTGTATTATGTTTGTAGTGTCGTGACTTTTTTGTGATTTTCCCCCTGCATGTTTCAGGTATTGAAAGATGGTCTACTAAAGCGCTCCAAAAGACGTTGGAGCCCTCTGCCCTTCAACATCATAGAAAACGAAGTCCCTCCATTTCCAAAGGAAGTTGATCTGGTAATGTCCTTAAAATAAGTTACAACTTGCATCACATTCTGTCTATTTGAATATGGACAATAAACCTAAGCCTTGTCCATATTTCATGTAATGTAGTCATAACACACTCCTACATGGGCAACAGCCAAATTATCCTCTACCTGTGCTTTCAATTCTCCTTACCCATGTTCCACTTTATTTCTCACTCTTTCTCACTTGTGGCTAAAGCACATTCTGTACCTGTATGCTCCACACCCTCATCAGATGGTACACACCCATACACACCCAACCACATACATGTATACACAGGATTAGTGGGCACAGTTAATCTATTAATCTAATATCCCAATGGATGTTGGTATTCGATTAATTGTGTGAGTATTCACTTTTTAGAAGAAAATAATATAGGCCTTTTAAAACAATAAAAAGTATGAATTAATTAAAATGAGCCATGTGACATTGCTACACACAAGTATATAACATGACATTTGATATTCTTCATTTAATAAAACAACACACTTTTGAATGTAGTTTTTATGACTTGCGCCCCATAACAAAGACATACCGGTAGTCTACACACGCTTCACACATGTAGCTTGCTGTTATTGTCCCGCAATTAAAGGGGCAGAGGCTCCATGTAAGCCTAGCAGGTGAAGTGGGATATTTCTAATCAATGCAAAATGGAATTAAAATGTCTGAATGAAGTAACCTTAATGAGAAGAAGTAGACTACAATGAGCAACCAACAGCTAGACAGTTTAATCAGAAGGGAGTTGTTGTAGACAAGAAACTGTGCAGAAGGGAGTTGAGCTTCAAATATAGCAGTTCTGAAACATCTTTAATTGAGCTTCTCATTCTACTTAATTGCCGGCCTCAACACGTTACGGAGATAGATTCAATTACTGTATAGGATGCTCTGGGACAGGTTGTCTGGATACTGGAAAGACAATACATAGGCAGATGCAAACAGATTATCACCATTAGCAGACAACAGTTCTTGAGGGCTTGAACAAAAAAATCTGTTTGTGATTTCGTTCATACTGGTGAACCGGCGATTGAATTATGTGGTTGCAATATCAAAATATATTATGACACCAGGGGAGTCTCTCAAGTTGCATTTATTTTTATTTAGTTTAATTTGAATATTGCAGCCCATTTGTGTAGGCTGTTAGCCAGACAAACCCACTAAATTCAACATTAAATAGTGGCCGAATTTATCCTCAAGTCGACTACTTTTTTCCTCATTGTTTGGCTATTTGATGTGTATTTTTTAAAAGTTCTAAATAGCAGCTAAATACAGTATATACAGTGGGGCAAAAAAGTATTTAGTCAGCCACCAATTGTGCAAGTTCTCCCACTTAAAAAGATGAGAGAGGCCTGTAATTTTCATCATAGGTACACTTCAACTATGACAGACAAAATGAGGAAAAAAAATCCAGAAAATCACATTGTAGGATTTTTTATTAATTTATTTGCAAATTATGGTGGAAAATAAGTATTTGGTCACCTACAAACAAGCAAGATTTCTGGCTCTCACAGACCTGTAACTTCTTCTTTAAGAGGTTCCTCTGTCCTCCACTCGTTACCTGTATTAATGGCACCTGTTTGAACTTGGTATCAGTATAAAAGACACTTGTCCACAACCTCAAACAGTCACACTCCAAACTCCACTATGGCCAAGACCAAAGAGCTGTCAAAGGACACCAAAAACAAAATTGTAGACCTGCACCAGGCTGGGAAGATTGAATCTGCAATAGGTAAGCAGCTTGGTTTGAAGAAATCAACTGTGGGAGCAATTATTAGGAAATGGAAGACATACAAGACCACTGATAATCTCCCTCGATCTGGGGCTCCACGCAAGATCTCACCCCGTGGGGTCAAAATGATCACAAGAACGGTGAGAAAAAATCCCAGAACCACACGGGGGGACCTAGTGAATGACCTGCAGAGAGCTGGGACCAAAGTAACAAAGCCTACCATCAGTAACACTACGCCGCCAGGGACTCAAATCCTGCAGTGCCAGACGTGTCCCCCTGCTTAAGCCAGTACATGTCCAGGCCCGTCTGAAGTTTGCTAGAGAGCATTTGGATGATCCAGAAGAAGATTGGGAGAATGTCATATGGTCAGATGAAACCAAAATATAACTTTTTGGTAAAAACTCAACTCGTCGTGTTTGGAGGACAAAGAATGCTGAGTTGCATCCAAAGAACACCATACCTACTGTGAAGCAGTAGGAAACATCATGCTTTGGGGCTGTTTTTCTGCAAAGGGACCAGGACGACTGATCCATGTAAAGGAAAGAATGAATGGGGCCATGTATCGTGAGATTGAGTGAAAACCTCCTTCCATCAGCAAGGGCATTGAAGATGAAACGTGGCTGGGTCTTTCAGCATGACAATGATCCCAAACACACCGCCCGGGCAACGAAGGAGTGGCTTCGTAAGAAGTATTTCAAGGTCCTGGAGTGGCCTAGCCAGTCTCCAGATCTCAACCCCATAGAAAATCTTTGGAGGGAGTTGAAAGTCCGTGTTGCCCAGCAACAGCCCCAAAACATCACTGCTCTAGAGGAGATCTGCATGGAGGAATGGGCCAAAATACCAGCAACAGTGTGTGAAAACCTTGTGAAGACTTACAGAAAACATTTGACCTCTGTCATTGCCAACAAAGGGTATATAACAAAGTATTGAGATAAACTTTTGTTATTGACCAAATACTTATTGTCCACCATAATTTGCAAATAAATTAATGAAAAATACTACAATGTGATTTTCTGGATTTTTTTTCTCATTTTGTCTGTCATAGCTGAAGTGTACCTATGATGAAAATTACAGGCCTCTCTCATCTTTTTAAGTGGGAGAACTTGCACAATTGGTGGCTGACTAAATACTTTTTTGCCCCGCTGTAGATAGTGCATAATGAAACAATATAGTAAGCTAGTGTTCTGAGGGTGGAATGACTGTATGTAAGCCTATTATTTGGCATTAATAGACGCACAACTTCCTATCAAAGCTGGGATTGAGCGTGAGGGTGGCTCATGTCATGCAGGTTCAGGTAGCCTATACAGGACAGTTGTATATTCTAAAAATCCATTGGTATCTGATTAGTACTGTAAGGGAATTCTGCACTATGTTATACAAGAGACCACAGGAAACTTCTTTGATCAGAGGTTAGTTTGTTTAATAAGGATTGCAAGCCGGATTGCAACCCGGAGTATAATCACAGGTAGAATTGTAATGTATAGATATAATAAAATTTCTTACAGTATGCTGTTACATCAAACATTTATTTAAGTCCGACCTTGCGGGGGTCCAGAGAAACTGTGTTACACTAGTCCAAGGACAAAGCGCACAGCAAAATTATAGCCTCAATTAGCCTTGCTAGTTGGCAACCTCATGGGTACCGTTGCTAGCGACTAGCTTCTTTACATCGCTTTGATGCAGTCAAGACGGGCACTACCAGATGGTATAATCGATAACCTTTGTCAACCCAGTATCACAGGTTATTGTGAAATAGACACAAATTGTTTATTGGAAATTCGTGACAGACACTTTTCGTGTGCCTGTCACGAATTTCAAATAAGTAATTTGTGTCTATTTCACAATAAGATGTGATAGTGTGTTGAGTTAGTTTAACTAGCACAAGTATGGCTACTTTCTCTCAATTCAATTTAAGTGCTTTATTGGCATGGGAAACATATGTTAACATTTCCAAAGCAAGTGAAGAAGATAATAAACAAAAGTGAAATAAACAATAAAAATTAACAGTTAACATTACACTCACAGAAGTTCCAAAATAATAAAGACATTTCAAATGTCAAATTATGTCTATATACAGTTTTGTAACAATGTGCAAATAGTTAAATTACAAAATGAAAAATAAATAAACATAAATATGGGTTGTATTTTCAATGGTGTTTGTTCTTCACTGGTTGCCCTTTTCTTGTGGCAACAGGTCACAAATATTGCTGCTGTGATGAGTCACTGTGGTATTTCACCCAGTAGATATGGGAGTTCATCAATATTGGGTTTGTTTTCAAATTCTGTGTGGATCTGTGTAATCTGAGGGAAACATGGGTCACTAATATTGTCATACATTTGGCAGGTGCTTAGGAAGTGCAGCTCAGTTTCCACCTCATTTTGTGGGCAGTGTGCAAATAGCCTGTCTTCTCTTGAGAGCCAGGTCTGCCTTTCTCAATAGCAAGGCTATGCTCACTGAGTCTGTACATAGTCAAAGCTTTCCTTAAGTTTGGGTCAGTCACAGTGGTCAAGTATTCTGCCACTATGTACTCTCTGTTTAGGGCCAAATAGAATTCTAGTTTGCTTAGTTTTTTGTTAATTCTTTCCAATGTGTCAAGTAATTATCTTTTTGTTTTCTCATGATTTGGTTGGATGAAAATGTGTTGCTGTCCTGGGGCTCTGTGGGGTCTGTTTGTGTTTGTGAAAATAGCCCCAGGACCAGCTTGCTTAAGGGACTCCTCTCCAGGTTCATCTCTCTGTAGGTGATGGATTATTTATGGAAGGTTTGGGAATCGCTTCCTTTTAGGTGGTTGTAGAATTTAACGTCTCTTTTCTAGATTTTGATCATTAGCGGGTATCGGCCTAATTCTGCTCTGCATGCATTATTTGGTGTTTTATGTTGTACACAGAGGATATTTTTGCAGAATTCTGCATGCAGAGTCTCAATTTAGTGTTTATCTCATTTTGTGAATTCTTGGTTGGTGAGCGGACCCCAGACCTCACAACCATAAAGGGCAATGTGTTCTATAACTGGATTTAAGTATTTTTAACCAGATCCTAATTGGTATGTCAAATTTTATGTTAGTTTTGATGGCAAGGCCCTTCTTGCCTTGTCCCTCAGCTCGTTCACAGCTTTGTTGAAGTTACCTGTGGTGCTGATGTTTAGGCCAAGGTATGTCTTTTTTTTGTGTGCTCTAGGGCAACGGTGTCTAGATGGAATCAGACCCTTATGCCAAATTGACATTTTTTAAATCAACAAAGCATGAGAAGACTTTGCCTTTGTTTTGGTTTGTTTGTTTGTCAATTAACGTGTCTGTCGTACAGTCATTTGGTAAAAAGCCAATTTGACATTTGCTCAGTACATTGTTTTCACTGAGGAAATGTACAAGTCTGCCATTAATGATAATGCAGAGGATTTTCCCAAAGTTCCCGTTGACGCATATCCCACGGTAGTTATTGGGGTCAAATTTGTCTCCACTTTTGTGGATTGGGGTGATCAGTCCTTGGTTCCAAATATTGGGGAAGATGCCAAAGCTAAAAATGATGTTAAAGAGTTTAAGTATAGCCAATTAGGCTGTCATTGTAAGTAAGAATTTGTTTTTAACTGACTTGCCTAGTTAAATAAAATAAAACATTTGTTGTCTGGATATTTTATCATTTCATTGAGGATATCATCAACACCACAGGCCTTTTGGATTGGAGGGTTTGTATTTAGTCCTGTAGTTCATTTAATGTAATTGGAGAATTCAATGGGTTCTGGTAGTCTTTAATAGTTGATTCTAAGATTTGTATTTGATCATGTACATGTTTTTGCTGTTCTTTGTTATAGGGACAAAAAGATTGGAGATATGATTTACCCATACATCTCCGTTTTGGATAGATAACTCTTCGTGTTGTTGTTTGTTTAGTGTTTTCCTTTTTTTCCAGAAGTGGTTAGAGTCTATGGATTCTTCAATTACATTGAGCTGATTTCTGACGTGCTGTTCCTTCTTTTTCCGTAGTGTATTTCTGTATTGTTTTAGTGATTCACCATAGTGAAGGTGTAGACTCAGGTTTTCTGTGTCTCTACATTTTGCAAAACAGAAATGGTCATACACGCCTAGCAAGTAAAAGGTCTAAAGCATTATAATTGTTGACTAAGTGTTACTAAGGCTGTGTCAAAAGACCAATTACTGGCAAAATATCAGAATTGGGCTGCCTGTGTAAACACTAGGGATGGGTATTAGAAATATTTTCACTATTCAAATAATATCATGATTTTTGGAGAGGATATCGAAATACATGTGTGCTTTCTGTGAAACCTTTGAGTAAAGTTATTCTAAACAGCACTTGTTTGCTGCGCGATTCGGGAGAGCTGCAGCAGGGCGTGGGAAGGGCTTCGGTCAATGTGTGTGAGATGGGAGGTAGGAAGATCAGACCTATGCCCCTCCTGCCCACCCCATACCCCACACTCCCGCCAAAAGGGCCTCAACATGGAAGTCACACATATGCCCAGGCTGTGATCAGGCAAACAGGCCCAACCCCCCACTCTTACACTAGCCCAAGCCAATGACATGTACCAGATGCTCAGCAGGCTCTGCTCACACTTACTGGTCTGAGGCCAAACAATACGACTAACAATAATGGCAAATGGTTTGATAAAGATTGCAAAAACCAAAGAAAGAAATTGGGAAACATATCCAACCAAAAACATATCATTACTGTACAATTTTCTAACCCGAATGATATGATTATCCCACTGGTTGTTGAAGCTTGACCCCAGATAATATTTGATTGTTTTCTGGTCTAGGTTGCATCTGATTCTTCTGCCGCATACAATGTGTACTACACCCTCAGTGGGCCTGGTGTGACAGAGAACCCTGTGGGTGTGTTTAGTGTGGTAAGGGAAACTGGGATGCTGAAGGTCCACAAAGCTGTCGACCGTGAGATTACCCCTCAGTTTATAGTGAGTAGTAGACAACAATTATTGATTTATTGCTTTATTATTTAATAATTGATTAATTGATTATCTATGATGATAAAACATGACATCTCTTTTTTCAGTTTCAAGCCAGAGTGTTTGACAGATACACCAACCAGGAGACAGACTTACCATTACCCATCACAGTGAATGTAGAAGATGTGAATGACAATGCACCAACTTTCACTGGCCAACTGCAGTTTACTGTGCTGGAACACAGCAGCACAGGTGAGAAACATACAGCTGAAGTAATACATACCAGAGTGTCTTTAGCCTCTGTAATACAGTACATAGAAAAAGTGCCATATGTTTCACAAATTAGTACATTTACAGATACATTTGTCACACATCCAGACATTCATTTGAATCAGGATCTTGTGGATATGAACTAATAGCCTGTGTGTTGTGATGTATTCCATTGCAGGTACCATTGTGGGGAAGGTGAATGCCACAGACAAAGACGAGCCTGGTACAGACCACACTAAGATCAGGTACTCCCTCCTCTCTGGGACCAACCTGTTCTTCATCAACCCAGAGACAGGAGTCATCAGCACCAAAACAGACACTCTTGACAGAGAGGTGAGAGTTAGTCTCCTCTTCGTACTTTCAAATTATCTCACTTAGTTTTCCAGGGTTCCTCTCTGCTATCATTGTTTGAATTATTAATGTTTTAATATACACTGAGTGCACAGAACATTAGGAACATTTGCTCTTTCCCTGACATAGACTGACCAGGTGAATCCAGGTGAAAGCTACGATCCCTTGTTGATGTCACCTGTTAAATCTACGTCAATCAGTGTAGATGAAGGGGAAGAGACAGGTTAAAGAATAATTGTTAAGCCTTGAGACAATTGAGACATGGATTGCGTGTGTGTGCCATTCAAAGGGTGAATGAGCAAGACAAAAGATTTCAGTGCCTTTGAACAGGGTATGGTAGTAGGTGCCAGGTGCACCCGTTTGAGTGTGTCAAGAACAGCAACGAGGTTGGATTTTTCAACAGTTTCCCGTGTGTATCAAGAATGTTCCACCACCAAAGGACATCCAGCCGACTTGACACAAATGTGGGAAGCTTTGGAGTCAACATGGGCCAGAATCCCTGTAAAACGCTCCATGCCCCAACAAATTGAGGCTGTTCTGAAGGCAAAATAGGTGCAACTCAATATTGGGAAGGTGTGTTGTGCACTCAATGTAATATTTGAACTAAATGTATATTTTGGTATTTTGTTTTTCAGGTGAAAGACAACCATTTAGTGATAGTGGACATCAGAGACATGAATGGCGCCATGAATGGTCTATCCAACACGGCTACAGCCACAATAGTGTTGGGAGATATCAACGACAACCCTCCCACTTTTACAAAGACATCTGTAAGTAAAAAATTATAATCTTGAAGATTTTTTTTCAGTAATGACATTTTTGTATCGCAGTTTATTTGGCAGCAAAACAATAGTAATGGTGAAAATGTGCTATATTTTGTTTGCTATAGAGTATGGATATTCAATATACCTCAGTCAGATAATTGAACATGCTGCTTTCCTCTTGCAGTATAATGTGAGTGTTATGGAGAACCAAGAGAAAGGCCTCATCCTCAGAATCCCTATTGAAGACAAGGACTTAATAAACACACCAAACTGGAACTCTGAGTTCATCATCACCAAGGGGAACGAAAATGGGAACTTCAGGATTGAAAGAGACCCAAAAACAAATGAAGGACTAATTTACCTAACAAAGGTGAGTTGGTACTCACAATGAACCTATATTTTTGATCTGATCTTGACTTTCATATTTATTTTTAAAATAAGGCAAACATAATTTCGGCAAACTATCCCATAACATAAAGACAGTCAAAATATTGAACCAAAATACTTATTTACTCTTGTACAATGACATTGTCATTGATGGCAGATAGTCCAATAATAATGCAATAAAATGACACTCCTTGTCTTCGCTGTGTCACCAGCCTCTAGACTACGAGAAGACCAAGAACCTAAAGCTGGAGGTGTTGGCCCGTAACCAGGCTGAGCTGAGTGGGACCAATGCCAAGTGGGTGTCCATCCCTGTGGATGTCACAGTGGGGGACGTGGACGAGGGACCAGAGTTCACTGCCCCCACCGTACGATTTACTGTCCAGGAAAATACTCCAAACGACACCCTGATCGGAACATACACTGCCGTAGACCCAGAGACCAAGAGCAGCGCTGGCATCAAGTAAGATCTTAGTTTACCTCAATGTCATACTTTATTAGCCTGGTCCCAGATCTGTTTGTGCAGTCTTGCCATATGACCATAGGTGATGGCATATTGTCTGACCATATTGATAATGGTCATAGTAATAATATGATGTTATAGCAAGTAAGGTCAGAATGTGTTTCAATAGAAAATAGAGGTACTGTGAAATATGGTATGCCATGTTTTTTTTCTCTCTCCAGCACTTGATGGCAGAATTGCACCATGATGCTCATGAATGCTTTAATGCCGTCTTCTCTCTCTGTTCCCTCTCAGGTATTACAAGGTCTCAGACCCGGCTTCATGGATCAATGTCGATGAAAGCACTGGACAGCTGAAGATCGCCAACACAATCGACAGGGAGTCCCACTTTGTAGTGGATGGTGTTTACAACGTCACTATGAAAGCTGTGGATGCCAGTAAGTAGATGTTGTTACACATTGTCTCGCATGTGTCTTTATTACATTTCTGTGTAGTCAGATATGCACCACTATTTGGATGATCTTAACTCATCTATTGCTTTGAAAAACTTTGGGCCTGGTAGCATAAAACATCTTAAGTGTTTCCTTTAAGGATTTACCCTTACCTGAGGGAATTGTTTAAAGGCGTTGCATAGAGCCCCTCAAATGTTTTCCTTTAGTAAGGGCATACTTAAGGGATATTACCCCAGAGTTTCTAAACCCAGAGGCGCAACATCACGAGACTTCCGGGAACGCTTGCAAAACAGACTAAACAGACCAGGCTGGAGATTGGGCTTTGAGATGTCAATGAGTGAAATGAAAAATTCTTCCTTAGTTGTTAGTTTTCTCTATCTAAAGGCACAATCTAGATTTGAGCCAATGTCTTAAGTAGTTGAACATGTTATTACTCCAACCTCATGAGGGGAAAACTGACACGCTTTCATTTGAGTCAAAAACAACTTTATATCGAAGGAATGCCTTTGCTTTGACTGCCTGCACATGCGCAGTTCGGTGCGGGACGACCGTTAGACCCGACGACGTGTTTCTGAGCATGAGGTTAAATAGCCAACGTCACCATTACATCGCCTACATGTGTGATCGGGGATTTCTGGTTTTACAGTAGTTTGAAAGCATGTATGGCAGAATAAGTATATGGTTACCATGGAGACAACCATCACTGGCTGACTGTCTCGTCAAAGAGATCACGTTTATTTTACGAGATCGCAAAATAGAACTACATTCAAGACAGGAGAAACAAATTGATTCAGAAGATAATAAAACATGTTTCTTGTAGATTTTTTCTCAACTTGTTTCTATTACTTTCTAGCATGTCAAGCTAACTTACAGAGTACGTAGCTGGCTACAGTGCCTTCAGAAATTATTCATACCTCTTGACTTATTCCACATTTTGTTGTGTTAGACTGATTTAAAAAATGTATTTAAAAAAAATGCTCACCCATCTACACACAATACCGCATAATGACAAAGTGAAAACATGTTTTGGAAATATTTGCTAATTTATAGAAAATGAAATCTCTAATTTACATAAGTATTCACACCCATGAGTCAATACAGGTTAGAATCACCTTTGGCAGCGATTACAGCTGTGAGTCTTTCTGGGTAAGTCTCTAAGAGCTTTGCACACCTGGATTGTACAATATTTGCACATTATTATTTTTTTAATTCTTCAAGTTCTGTCAAGTTGGTTATTGCTAGACAGACATGTTCAAGTCTTGCCATAGATTTTCATGCTGATTTAAGTAAGGATGTAAGTTTGGAATATTTTTTTATTCTGTACAGGCTGTCTTTTCACTCTGCAATTTAGGTTAGTATTGTGGAGTAAATACATTGTTGTTGATCCATCCTAAGTTTTCTCCTATCACAGCCATTAAACTCTGTAACAGTTTTAAAGTCACCATTGGCCTCATTGTGAAATCCCTGAGCGGTTTCCTTCCTCTTCGGCAACTGAGTTAGGAAGGACACCTGTATCTTTGTAGTGACTGGGTGTATTGATACACCATCCAAAGTGTAATTAATAACTTCGCCATGCTCAAAGGGATATTCAATGTCTGCTTGTTTCATGTTTACCCATCTATCAATCGGTGCCCTTCTTTGCAAGGCAGCTTTGTGGTTGAATCTGTGTTTAAAATGCACTGCTCGACTGAGGGACCTTACAGATAATTGTATGTGTGGGGTACAGAGATGAGGTAATCATTTAAAAATCATGTTAAACACTCTTATTGCACGCAGAGTAAGTCCATGCAACTTATTATGACTTGTTAAGCAAATGTTTACTCCTTAATTTATGTAGGCTTGCCATAACAAAGGGGTTGAATACTTACTGACTCAAGACATTTCAGCTTTTCATTTTTAATTATTTTGTACAAATTTCTAAACATGAGTTTGAGTTTGAGTTTATTTTTACAGGGACAGTGCACATTAATCAACGTTTCAGTAAAAGTGCCGGTTTTAGCCAGCCGGCTAATTTTCAACCGCAGTCCCTGAGCAGGTTATTAAAAACAATTACAATATAGACAATAGCAACATAGAACAAGACATAGCATACAGACATAGCAACATAGGACATAATTCCACTTTGACCTTATGGGATATTGTGTGTAGGCCAGTAACACACAATCTCAATTTCAGGCTGTAACACAACAAAATCTGGAAAAAGTCAAGGGGTGTGAATACTTTCTGAAGGCATTGTAATTAGCTAGCTAGATGTATACCTAGCTAGCTGGTTGATGTTTTTCTGCTTCCAGGGCAGAGGAAAGCAGGAGTTGGAACTGAAATTATTTTCCAATAGTATTGTTCTGGTTCTAACCCCCCAAAAAGTAATGGTTTATATCGTTCCTTTTAAAACCACTGAAATATATATATTTTTTACATTTAGCTCAACATTAAATTACTTAACCAATCAAATTGTATTGGTCACATACACATGGTTAGCAGATGTTAATGCGAGTTTAGCGAAATGCTTGTGCTTCTAGTTCCGATTATGCAGTAATATCTAACAAATTCACAACTACCTTATATACAAATGTAAAGGAATTAATATGTACATACAAATATATGGATGAGCGATGGCGTGCGGCATAGGCAAGATGCAGTAGATGGTGTAGAATACAGTATGTACCAATGAGATGAGTAATGTAGGATATGTAGACATTATTAAAGTGGCGTTATTTAAAGTGACTAGTGATACCTTTTAAGTCCATTTATTTAAGTGGCCAGAGATTTGAGTATGTATGTTGACAGCAGCCTCTCTATGTTAGTGATGGCTGTTTAACAGTCTGATTGCCTTGAGATAGAATAGTGCATGCAGAGCAGCTAGCTGACAAGCTGTAGCCTAGTTGTTTACATACATTGGACAGACAAGTGTAGGGTGTGAGATGTGACTGAAGATCGAGAGAGGGTGGAGGAGGCTTGGCTTGAAGCGCTGGGCATCTTATGACATGCATTATCTGAATTAGGCCCACAGAATGGAACTTTGAATGTCTTTCATCTTCCGAGAGTTGGCTTTACGTTGGTCAAAGCGTGTGTGTGTGTGGACAGCAGCACCAGAATTCAAATTAAAACACGTCTTACCTTTTTGTAGTTAATAAATCCAATGTTAAACGTGATCACTATAGTATCCTCAACTAGCATTGAAAAAGTTAATCCATTCTTCTCTAATTAAACATCTCTCCCTAATTTCTGAATAACGCTTGTAACGTCAGTTGCCTATGGTTCGGAGGGAAAGGGGAGATAGAATGCAACTGAATGCATTCAACTGAAATATGTCTTCTGCATTTAACACAACCCCTCTGAATCAGAGGTGTGGGGAGCTGCCTTAATCCACATCATCAGCGCCCGGGGAACAGTGGAGTTAACTGCCTTGCTCAGGGGCAGAACGACAGAGTTTTACCTTGTCGGCTCGGGGATTTGATCCAGAAACCTTTCGGTTACTGGCCCAACACTCCTAACCACCTGCCTATTAACCGGTTTGACTAGATTGAATGATGTTTACTGTACATATCCATAGTTAATGAAGCACATATGGGTCCTGATGGGCACCCTTTTCCCCTTAATTTAAGGGACCTAGTTATATCCTCCCAGCTAATAGCATGCTAATCCTGCATTTGCTTTCTCTCACTGCTTCTATCACTGTTACAAGTATTAACACTCTAAAACAAGGAAGAGACAAAGCATCATAATTATAGCTAACAACACCCCTGTGCCCTATTCCATCTCCTCAAGGCCTCCTTTTACTGATATGTTGATATGGGAGTGTTGAACTTGAATTACACCACAGAGGATGAGAGGTTGTCGTCGTTTTTACGCCTTGGCTGATGTTACCTAATACATAACACATTCTGGTGTCAATGTTCGTTTTATGTTCACACACACACAACACAAAAACTCTTTGTGTTGTTTAAGAGACAGGATGATGAGTATAGTAGTCAGTCTGTAACACCTGGAGTTATCACGTCATTGAGGTCCATGACATTGTGTTACTCGGTTCTATTCCAGATGTGATGATGATAGCATATGACCAAAAAAAAAGATCTACTGGCCCTTATCTCTTTTTTGCATTTATAACAGGGAGTGACTGGGAAAATATCAGTACTGTGTGCCATCTGTAACTGAACTTTCAAGTTTTCCCGTTTATTGCCATGTGTGATAGTGAATAGATTGGAAATCTGACTCACTCAAGCTCTCACAATAAAAATCAGCAAGAAGGCATTGTGTTATCTTGTTTCTTCCATATGTCTCCTTTCTCCTAGGTCGGAAGACAGGTACAGGGACGGTGATTATTCAAGTGGAAGACATGAACGACCACGTCCCAGACATCCTCTCTAAAGACCTGGTGTTGTGTGAGAAGGATGGGGGAGAGATGGGCTCTGTGCTGGTGGTAGCAGAAGACAAGGACCAAGCTCCCTTCTCCGCCCCCTTCAGCTTCAAACTGGGAGAGAAGCATGATGACAATTGGGCTGTGAAGCCACTTAACAGTATGAAAATGATTCCTACCTCCTGACTCCATTGCATCTCTATATTATATGTCTTGCAAATGTGATTGAAGAAGTGATGCAGTTATTTAATGGGAAGAAGTCCATAAATGTACAACTTGTATCTTATAATGACTAGTCAGTGTCATACATTCTTGAATACAACTTTAAAGCCGAAATGCTCTCTAGAGATGCAACCTCAACAGAGCCACCTTGCATAGCACCTGTTAACTGACATTGTTTGGTGACATTTTTTTAGAGCCAGGAGTTTTAGTCCTTATAGTGTCATCTCACCTGGAAATCTAGTACAAAAACTCCTGTTCCTAACAACAGTGTATTTCCTCCTCAGGCACTGCAGTGATGTTGGAGCAAACTAAGGAGCTCCCTACCGGCCTATACACTGTCCCCCTGATGGTGGAGGACCTGCAGGGCTTTGGAAGTACCCAGACTGTGACGGTCCGGATCTGCAGCTGCAGGAACGGAGCGTGTCTGGCCCAACAGAACTCCACATCTTTGGGGGTGTGGGCCATCCTGGCCATGTTGCTCGGTCTGG